>NC_054475.1:57148693-57464282 GCF_017639515.1 Carcharodon carcharias | reverse complement strand
TCTGAGATCCTAAGTGTACCCGAGAGTCCAGGGATCCCCGAAGAATCTGAGAGCCCAGAGATCCCCAATGTACCTGAAAGTCCTGAGATCCCCAGTGTACCCAGGAGTTCAGAGCTCCCCAATGTTCCTGAGAGTTCAGAGATCCCTAATGTACCCGAGAGTCCAGAGATCCCCAATGTACCCGAGAGTCAGGAGATCCCCAAAGTATGTGAGAGCCCAGATATCCCCAATGTCCCTGAGAGCCCAGAGATCCCCAAAGTAGCCGAGAGACCGGAGATCCCCAAAATATGTGAGAGCCCAGATATTCCCAATGTCCCTGACAACCCCGAGATCCCCAATGTACCTAAGGGTCCAGAGATCCCCAATGTACCCGAGGGTCCAGAGATCCCCAGTGTACCCGAGAGCCCAGAAATCGCCAATGCACCCGAGAGTCCAGAAATCCCCAATATACCCGAGAGTCCAGAGATCCCCAATATTTCCGAGTATCCAGAGATCCCCAATGTATCTGAGAGTCCAGAGATCACCAATGTTCCTGAGAGTTCAGAGATCCCCAATGTACCCGAGAGTCCAGATATCCCCCATGTTCCTGAGATTTCAGAGATCCCCAACATTCCCGAGAGTCCAGAGATCCACAATGTAGCTGAGATCCCAGAGAACCCCAATGTATCTGAGAGTCCAGAGATCACCAACGTACCTGAGGGCCCGAAATCACCAATGTACCCGAGAGCCCAAAGATCCCCCATGTAACCAAGAGCCCAGAGATCCCGAATGTACCCGAGAATACAGAGATCCCCAGTGTACCCGAGAGTCCAGAGATCCCCAAGGAATCTGAGAGCCCAGAGATCCACAATGATCTCGAGAGTACAGAAATCCCCAAAGTATCTGAGAGCCTAGAGATCCCCAATGTATACGACAGTCCAGTGATCACCAATGTACCTGAGGGCCCTAAATCCCCAATGTACCCGAGAGCCCAGGGAACCCCATTTGTACCAAGAGCCCCGCGATCCCCAATGTACCCAAGAGCCCAGACATCCCCAAAGTACCCGAGATCCCGGACATCCCCAATGTACCCGAGAGCCCGAAGATCCGCAATAGACATGAGAGCCCAGGGATCCCCATTGTACCCGATAGCCCAAAGATCCCCAATGTACCCGAGAACCCCGAGATCCCCAAGTATCTAAGAATCCAGAGATCCCCAATGTACCCGAGAGCCCAGAAATCCCCAATGAACCCAAGTGCCCAAAAATCCTGAAAGCATCTGAGTACGGAGATCCCCAGTGTATCCGAGAATACATAGATCCGCCGAGTACCTGAGAACCTGTAGATCCCCAATGTACCTGAGAGTCTGAAGATCCCCAATGTACCTGGAAGTCCAGAGATCCCCAATGTATCCTAGAATCCAGTGATCCCCAGTCTACATGAGCGTCCACAGATCCCCAATGTATCCAAGAATCCAGAGATCCCCAATGTACCTGAGAGTCCAGAGATCCCCAATGTGCCCGAGGGTCCGGAGATCCCCAATGTACCTGAATGTCCAGAGATCCCCCTGGTACCCGAGAGTCCAGAGATTCCAAATGTACCTTAGAGCCCGGAGATCCCCAATGTATCCGAGAGTTCAGAGATCCCCCATGTTCCTGAGAGCTCTGAGATCCTCAGTGTACCCGAGAGTCCAGGGATCCCCAAAGTATCTGAGAGCCCAGATATCCCCAATGTTCCTGAGAGCCCAGAGATCCCCAATGTAGCCGAGAGTCCGGAGATCCCCAAAGTATGTGAGAGCCCAGATATCCCCAATGTCCCTGACAGCCCCGAGATCCTCAATGTACCTAAGGGTCCAAAGATCCCCAATGTACCCGAAGGTCCAGAGATCCCCAGTGTACCTGAGAGCCCAGAGATCCCCAATGTACCTGAGAGCCCGGAGATCCCCAATGGACCCGAGAGCACGGAGATCCCAAATGTACCCGAGCGCCCGAAGATCCGCAATGTACCCAAGAGACCGAAGATCCCCATTGTACCCGAGAGCCCAGAAATCGCCAATTCACCCGAGCTCCCAGAAATCCCCAATTTACCCGAGAGTCCAGAGATCCCCAATGTATCCGAGTGTCCAGAGATCCCCAATGTATCTGAGAGTTCAGAGATCCCCAATGTTCCTGAGAGTTCAGAGATCCCCAATGTACCCGAGAGTCCAGCGATCCCCCATGTTACTGAGATTTCAGAGATCCCCAATGTACCCGAGAGTCCAAAGATCCCCAATGTAGCTGAGATCCCAGAGATCGCCAATGTATCTGAGAGTCCAGAGATCACCAATGTACCTGAGGGCCCGAAATGACCAATGTACCTGAGAGCCCAGGGATCCCCAATTTTACTGAGAGCTCCAGGATCCCCAATGTACCCGAGAGCCCAGAGATCCCCTATGTACCCGAGAGTCCAGAGATCCCCAATGAACCCGGGAGTCCAGAGATCCCCAATGTACCTGGGAGTCCAGAGTTCCCCAATGATCCTGAGAGTTCAGAGATCCCCAATGTACCTGAGAGTCCAGAGATCCCCAATGTATCTGAGTGTCCAGAGATCCCCAATGTATCTGACAGTTCAGAGATCCCCAAATTTCCTGAGAGTTCAGAGATCCCCAATGTACCCAAGAGTCCAGAGATCCTCCATGTTCCTGAGATTTCAGAGATCCGCAACGTACCCGAGAGTCCAGAGATCCCCAATGTAGCTGTGATCGCAGAGATCCAAGATGTATCTGAGAGTCCAGAGATCACTAATGTACCTGAGGGCCCGAAATCACCAATGTACACGAGAGCCCGGAGATCCCCAATGTACCTGAGAGCCCGAAGATCCCCCATGTACCCGAGAGCACGGAGATCCCCAATGTACCCGAGAGCCCGAAGATCCCCCATGTACCCGAGAGCCCAGAGATCCCCAATGTACCCGAGAGTTCAGAGATCCCCAATGTACCCGGGAGTCCAGAGTTCCCCAATGATCCTGAGAGTTCAGAGATCCCCAATGTACCTGAGAGCCCAGAGATCCCCAATGTATCTGACAGTTCAGAGATCCCCTATGTTCCTGAGTGTTCAGAGATCCCCAATGTACCCGAGAGTCCAGAGATCCCCAATGTGGCCGAGATCCCAGAGATCCCCAATGTATCTGAGAGTCCAGAGTTCACCAATGTACCTGAGGGACCGAAATCACCAATGTACCCGAGAGCCCAAGGATCCCCAATGTACTCGACAGCCCAGAGATCCCCAATGCACCTGAGGGCCTGGAGATCCCCAATGTACCCGAGAGCCCAGAGATCCCCAATGTACCTGAGAATCCAAAGATCCCCAATGTACCCGAGATCCCAGAGAACCCCAATGTATCCAAGAAACCAGAGATCCCTAATGTACCCTAGAGTCCAAAGATCCCCAAAGTATCTGAGAGCGCTGAGATCCCCAATGTAACCGAGAGTACAGAAATCCCCAAAGTATCTGAGCGCCCAGAGAACCCCAATGTTCCTGAGAGTTCAGAGATCCCCAATGTACCTGGGGGTCCAGAGATCCCCAAAGTATCTGAGCGCCCGGAGATCCCAAATGTACCCGAGAGTCCAGACATCCCCAAAGGATCTGAGGGCCAAGAGATCCCCAATGTTCTTGAGAGTTCACAGATCCCCAATGTACCCAAGGGTCCAGAGATCCACAATGTACCCGAGGATCCAGAAATCCACAATGTACCCAAAGGTCCAGAAATCCCCAATGTAACCGAAAGCCCAGAAATCCCAAATGCATCTGAGTCCGGAGATCCCCAATGTACCCGAGAGTCCGAAGATCCCCAATGTAACTGGGAGTCCAGAGATCCCCAAAGTATCCTAGAATCCAGAGATCCCCAGTCGACCAGAGAGTCCACAGATCCCCAATGTATCTGAGAGTACAGAGATCCCCAATGCATCTGAGAGTCCAGAGATCCCCAATGTGCCCGAGGGTCCGGAGATCCCCACTGTACCCGAGTGTCCAGAGATCCCCACTGTACCTGAGAGTCCAGAGATCCCCAATTTACCTGAGAGTCTGGAGATCCCCAATGATCTCAGGAGTCCAGAAATCCCCAAAGTATCTGTGTGCCCGGAGATCCCCAATCTTCCTGATAGTTCAGAGATACCCAATGTACCCGAGAGTCCAGAGATCCCCCAAGTATCTGAGTGCCCGGAGATCCCCAATGTACCCGAGAGTCCAGACATCCCCAAAAGATCTGAGGGCCCAGAAATCCCCAATGTTCTTGAGAGTTCACAGATCCCCAATGTACCCGAGGGTCCAGAGATCCCCAATGTATCCGAGAGCCCAGAGATCCCCAATGTACCCGAGAGACTGGAGATCCCCAATGTACCAGAGAGCCCAGAAATCCCCATTGTACCCGACAGCCCAGAAATCCTCAATGCATCTGAGTCCAGATATCCCCAATGCACCCGAGAGTCCAATGATCCCCAATGTATCTGAGAGTACAGAGATCCCCAATGCATCTGAGAGCCCATAGATCCACAATGTTCCTGAGCATTCAGAGATCCCCAATATACCCGAGAGTCCAGAGATCCCCAAAGTATCTGAGAGCCCAGAGATCCCCAATGTATCCGACCGTCCAGTGATCACCAATGTACCGGAGGGCCCGAAATCCCAAATGTACCCGAGAGACCAGGGATCCCCTATTGTACCAAGAGCCCCACGATCCCCAATGTACCCGAGAGCCCAGACATCCCCAAAGTAACCGAGAGCCCGGAGATCCCCAATGTACCCGAGAGCCCGAAGATCTGCAATGGACACGAGAGCCCAGGGATCCCCATTGTCCCCGATAGCCCGAAGATCCCCAATGTACCTGAGAACCCAGAGATCCCGATGGATCAAAGAATCCAGAGATCCCCAATGTACCTGAGAGTCCAGAGATCACCAATGTACCTGAGGGCCCGAAATCACAAATGTACCTGAGAGCCCAAAGATCCCCCATGTAACCAAGAGCCCAGAGATCCTGAATGTACCCGAGAATACAGAGATCCCCAGTGTACCCGAGAGTCCAGAGATCCCCAAGGAATCTGAGAGCCCGGAGATCCCCAATGTTCCTGATAGTTCAGAGATCCCCAATGTACCCGAGTTTCCGAGATCCCCCAAGTATCTGAGCGCCTGGATATCCCCAATGTACCCGAGAATCCACAGATCCCCAAACTATCTGAGGGCCCAGAGATCCCCAATTTTCCTGAGAGTTCAAAGATCCATAAGGTACCCGATGGTCCAGAGATCCCCACTGTACCTGAGTGTCCAGAGATCCCCACTGTACCTGAGAGTCCAGAGATCCCCAATTTACCTGAGAGTCCGGAGATCCCCAATGTATCCGAGAGTTCAGAGATCCCCCATGTTCCTGAGAGTTCTGAGATCCCCAGTGTACCCGAGAGTCTAGAGATCCCCAAAGTATCTGAGAGCCCAGAGATCCCCAATGTATCCGACAGTCCAGTGATCACCAATGTACCTGAGGGCCCTAAATCCCCAATGTACCCGAGAGCCCAGGGATCACCAATTGTGCCAAGAGCCCCGCAAACCCCAAAGTACCCGAGAGCCCAGACATCCCCAAAGTACCCGAGAGCCCGGAGATCCCCAATGTACCCGAGAGCCCGAAGATCCAAAATGGACATGAGAGCCCAGGGATCCCCATTGTACCCGATAGCCCGAAGATCCCCAATGTACCCGAGAACCCAGAGATCCCCATGTATCTAAGAATCCAGAGATCCCCAATGTACCCGAGAGCCCAGAAATCCCCAATGAACCCAAGTGCCCAGAAATCCCTAATGCATCTGAGTACGGAGATCCCCAGTGTATCTGAGAATACATAGATCCGCCGAGTACCTGAGAGCCCGTAGATCCCCAATGTACCCGAGAGTCCGAAGATCCCCAATGTACCTGGGAGTCCAGAGATCCCACAATGTATCCTAGAATCCAGTGATCCCCAGTCTACCTGAGAGTCCACAGATCCCCAATGTATCCAAGAATCCACAGATCCCCACTGTACCTGAGAGTCCAGAGATCCCCAATGTGCCCGAGGGTCCGGAGATCCTCAATGTATCTGAGAGTTCAGAGATTCCCAATGTTCCTGAGAGTTCAGAGATCCCCAAGGTACCCGAGAGTCCAGAGATCCCCCATGTTCCTGTGATTTCAGAGATCCCCAACATACCAGAGAGTCCAGAGATCCCCAATGTAGCTGAGATCCCAGAGATCCCCAATGTATCTGAGAGTCCAGAGATCACCAAGGTACCTGAGGGCCCGAAATCACCAATTTACCCGAGTGCCCAGGGATCCCCAATTGTTCCGAGAGCCCCGGGATCCCCAAAGTACCCGAGAGCCCAGAGATCCCCAATGTACCCGAGAGCCCGGAGATCCCCAATGTACCCGAGAGCCCAAAGATCCCCCATGTACCCGAGAGCCCAGAGATCCCCAATGTACCCGAGAATACAGAGGTCCCCAGTGTACCCGAGAGTCCAGAGATCCCCAAGGAATCTGATAGCCCAGAGATCCCCAATGATCTCAGGAGTCCAGAAATCCCCAAAGTATCTGTGTGCCCGGAGATCCCCAATGTTCCTGGTAGTTCAGAGATACCCAATGTACCCGAGAGTCCAGAGATCCCCCAAGTATCTGAGCGCCCGGAGATCCCCAATGTACCGGAGAGTCCAGACATCCCCAAACGATCTGAGGGCCCAGAAATCCCCAATGTTCTTGAGAGTTCACAGATCCCCAATGTACCCGAGGGTCCAGAGATCCCCAATGTATCCGAGAGCCCAGAGATCCCCAATGTACCCGAGAGCCTGGAGATTCCCATTGTACCAGAGAGCCCAGAATTCCCCATTGTACCCGACAGCACAGAAATCCTCAATGCATCTGAGTCCAGAGATCCCCAATGCACCCGAGAGTCCAATGATCCCCAATGTATCTGAGAGTACGGAGATCCCCAATGCATCTGAGAGCCCATAGATCCACAATGTTCCTGAGCATTCAGAGATCCCCAATATACCCGAGAGTCCAGAGATCCCCAAAGTATCTGAGAGCCCAGAGATCCCCAATGTATCCAACAGTCCAGTGATCACCAATGTACCTGAGGGCCCGAAATCCCAAATGTACCCGAGAGCCCAGGGATCCCCTATTGTACCAAGAGCCCCGCGATCCCCAATGTACCCGAGAGCCCAGACATCCCCAAAGTAACCGAGAGCCCGGAGATCCCCAATGTACCCGAGAGCCCGAAGATCTGCAATGGACACGAGAGCCCAGGGATCCGCATTGTCCCCGATAGCCCGAAGATCCCCAATGTACCCGAGAACCCAGAGATCCCCAAGGATCTAAGAATCCAGAGATCCCCAATGTACCTGAGAGCCCAGAAATCCCCAATGAGCCCAAGTGCCCAGAAATCCCTAATGCATCTGAGTACGGAGATCCCCAGTGTATCCGAGACTACATAGATCCGCCGAGCACCTGAGAGCCTGTCGATCCCCAATGTACCCAAGAGTCCGAAGATCCCCAATGTACCTGGGAGTCCAGAGATCCCACAATGTATCCTAGAATCCAGTGATCCACAGTCTACCTGAGAGTCCACAGATCCCCAATGTATCCAAGAATCCAGAGATCCCCACTGTACCTGAGAGTCCAGAGTTCCCCAATGTACCCGAGGGTCCGGAGATCCCCAATGTACCCGAGAGTCCAGAGATCCCCCATGTTCCTGAGATTTCAGAGATCTCCAACATTCCCGAGAGTCCAGAGATCCCCAATGTAGCTGAGATCCCAGAGAACCCCAAAGTATCTGAGAGTCCAGAGATCACCAACGTACCTGAGGGCCAGAAATCACCAATGTACCCGAGAGCCCAAAGATCCCCCATGTAACCAAGAGCCCAGAGATCCTGAATGTACCTGAAAATACAGAGATCCCCAGTGTACCCGAGAGTCCAGAGATCCCTAAGGAATCTGAGAGCCCAGAGATCCTCAATGATCTCGAGAGTCCAGAAATCCCCAAAGAATCTGAATGCCCGGAGATCCCCAATGTTCCTGATTGTTCAGAGATCCCCAATGTACCCGAGTTTCCGAGATCCCCCAAGTATCTGAGCGCCCGGATATCCCCAATGTACCCGAGAATCCAGAGATCCCCAAACTATCTGAGGGCCCAGAGATCCCCTATTTTCCTGAGAGTTCAAAGATCCATAAGGTACCCGAGGGTCCAGAGATCCCCAATGTACCCGAGAGTCTGAAGATCCCCAATGTAACTGGGAGTCCAGAGATCCCCAATGTATCCTAGAATCCAGAGATCCCCAGTCTACCTGAGAGTCCACAGATCCCCAATATATCCAAGAATCCAGAGATCCCCGCTCTACCTGAGAGTCCAGAGATCCCCAATGTGCCCGAGGGTCCGGAGATCCCCACTGTACCTGAGTGTCCAGAGATCCCCACTGTACCTGAGAGTCCAGAGATCCCCAATTTACCTGAGAGTCCGGAGATCCCCAATGTATCCGAGAGTTCAGAGATCCCCCATGTTCCTGAGAGTTCTGAGATCCCCAGTGTACCCAAGAGTCCAGAGATCACCAAAGTATCTGAGAGCCCAGAGATTGCCAATGTATCCGACAGTCCAGTGATCACCAATGTACCTGAGGGCCCTAAATCCCCAATGTACCCGAGAGCCCAGGGATCACCAATTTTGCCAAGAGCCCCGCAAAGCCCAAAGTACCCGAGAGCCCAGACATCCCCAAAGTACCCGAGAGCCCGGAGATCCCCAATGTACCCGAGAGCCCGAAGATCCGCATAGGACATGAGAGCCCAGGGATCCCCATTGTACCCAATAGCCCGAAGATCCCCAATGTACCCGAGAACCCAGAGATCCCCATGTATCTAAGAATCCAGAGATCCCCAATGTAACCGAGAGCCCAGAAATCCCCAATGAACCCAAGTGCCCAGAAATCCCAAATGCATCTGAGTACGGAGATCCCCACTGTATCCGAGAATACATAGATCCGCCGAGTACCTGAGAGCCCGTAGATCCCCAATGTACCTGGGAGTCCAGAGATCCCACAATGTATCCTAGAATCCAGTGATCCCCAGTCTACCTGAGAGTCCACAGATCCCCAATGTATCCAAGAATCCACAGATCCCCACTGTACCTGAGAGTCCAGAGATCCCCAATGTGCCCGAGGGTCCGGAGATCCTCAATGTATCTGAGAGTTCAGAGATTCCCAATGTTCCTGAGAGTTCAGAGATCCCCAAGGTACCCGAGAGTCCAGAGATCCCCCATGTTCCTGAGATTTCAGAGATCCCCAACATACCAGAGAGTCCAGAGATCCCCAATGTAGCTGAGATCCCAGAGATCCCCAATGTATCTGAGAGTCCAGTGATCACCAATGTACCTGAGGGCCCGAAATCCCCAATGTACCCGAAAGCCCAGGGATCCGCAATTGTACCAAGAGCCCCGCAATCCCCAAATTTCCCGAAAGCCCAGCCATCCCCAATGTACCCGAGATCGCGGAGATCCCCAATGTGCCCGAGAGCCCGAAGATCCGCAATGGACACGAGAGCCCAGGGATCCCCATTGTGCACGAGAGCCCGAAGATCCCCAATGTACCCGAGAACCCAGAGATCCCCATGTATCTATGAATCCAGAGATTCCCAATGTACCCGAGAGCCCAGAAATCCCCAATGAACCCAAGAGCCCAGAAATCCCTAATGCATCTGAGTACGGACATCCCCAGTGTATCCGAGAATACATAGAACCGCCGAGTACCTGAGAGCCCGTAGATCCCCAATGTACCCGAGAGTCCAAAGATCCCCAATGTACCTGGGAGTTCAGAGATCCCCAATGTTCCTGAGAGTTCAGAGATCCCCAATGTACCCGAGAGTCCAGAGATCCCCCATTTTCCTGAGATTTCAGAGATCCCCAACATACCCATGAGTCCAGAGATCCCCAATGTAGCTGAGAGCCCAGAAATCCCCAATGTATCTTAGAGTCCAGAGATCACCAAGGTACCTGAGGGCCCAAATCACCAATGTACCCGAGTGCCCAGGGATCCCCAATTGTTCCGAGAGCCCCGGGATCCCCAATGTACCCGAGAGCCCAGAGATCCCCAATGTACCCTAGAGCCCAAAGATCCCCCATATACCCGAGAGCCCAGAGATCCCCAATGTACCCGAGAGTTCCGAGATCCCCAAGGAATCTGAGAGCCCAGAGATCCCCAATGATCTCGAGAGTCCATAAATCCCCAAATTATCTGAGTGCCCGGAGATCCCCAATGTTCCTGATAGTTCTGAGATACCCAATGTACCCGAGAGTCCAGAGATCCCCCAAGTATCTGAGCGCCCGGAGATCCCCAATGTACCCGAGAATCCAGAGATCCCCAAACTATCTGAGGGCCCAGAGATCCCCAATTTCCTGAGAGTTCAAAGCTCCCCAAGGTACCCGAGGGTCCAGAGAGCCCCAATGTACACGAGAGTCCGAAGATCCCCAATGTACCTGGGAGTCCAGGGATCCCCAATATATCCTAGAATCCAGAGATCCCCAGTCTACCTGAGAGTCCACAGATCCCCAATATATCCAAGAAACCAGAGATCCCCACTGTACCTGAGAGTCCAGAGATCCCCAATGTGCCTGAGAGTCCGAAAAAACCCAATGTATCCGAGAGTTCAGAGATCCCCCATGTTCCTTAGAGTTCTGAGATCCCCAGTGTACCCGAGAGTCCAGAGATCCCCAAAGTATCTGAGAGCCCAGATATCCCCAATGCATCCGACAGTCCCGTGATCACCAATGTACCTGAGGGCCCGAAATCCCCAATGTACCCGAAAGCCCAGGGATCCGCAATTGTACCAAGAGCCCCGCGATCCCCAATGTACCCGAGAGCCCAGACATCCCCAAAGTACCCGAGAGCCCGGACATCCACAATGTACCCGAGAGCCCGAAGATCTGCAATGGACACGAGAGCCCAGGGATCCCCATTGTACCCGAGAGGTGAAGATCCCCAATGTACTCGAGAAACCAGAGATCCCCATGTATCTAAGAATCCAGAGATCCCCAATGTACCCGAGAGCTCAGAAATCCCCAATGAACCCAAGTGCCCAGAAATCCCTAATGCATCTGAGTACGGAGATCCCCAGTTTGTCCGAGAATACATAGATCCGCCGAGTACCTGAGAGCCCGTAGATCCCCAATGTACCCGAGAGTCTGAAGATCCCCAATGTACCTGGGAGTCCAGAGATCCAACAATGTATCCTAGAATCCAGTGATCCCCAGTCTACCTGAGAGTCCACTGATCCCCAAAGTATCCAAGAATCCAGCGATCCCCACTGTACCTGAGAGTGCAGAGATCCCCAATGTACCCGAGAGCCCAGCTAACCCCATTTGTACTAAGAACTCCGCGATCCCCAATGTACCCGAGAGCCCAGACATCCCCAAAGTACCCGAGAGCCCGGACATCCCAATTGTAACCGAGAGCCCGAAGATCCGCAATAGACACGAGAGCCCAGGGATCCCCATTGTACCCGATAGCCCGAAGATCCCCAATGTACCCGAGAACCCCGAGATCCCCAAGTATCTAAGAATCCAGAGATCCCCAATGTACCCGAGAGCCCAGAAATCCCCAATGAACCCAAGTGCCCAAAAATCCCGAAAGCATCTGAGTACGGAGATCCCCAGTGTAACCGAGAATACATAAATCCGCTGAGTACCTGAGAACCCGTAGATCCCCAATGTACCTGAGAGTCTGAAGATCCCCAATGTACCTGGGAGTCCAGAGATCCCCAATGTATCCTAAAATCCTGTGATCCCCAGTCTAACTGAGAGTCCACAGATCCCCAATGTATCCAAGAATCCAGAGATCCCCACTGTACCTGAGAGTCCAGAGATCCCCAATGTGCCCGAGGGTCCGGAGATCCCCAATGTACCCGAATGTCCAGAGATCCCCCTTGTACCCGAGAGTCCAGAGATTCCCAATGTACCTTAGAGCCCGGAGATCCCCAATGTATCCGAGAGTTCAGAGATCCCCCATGTTCCTGAGAGCTCTGAGATCCTCAGTGTACCCGAGAGTCCAGGGATCCCCGAAGTATCTGAGAGCCCAGAGATCCCCAATGTACCTGAGAGTCCAGAGATCCCCAATGTACCCGGGAGTTCAGTGTTCCCCAATGTTCCTGAGAGTTCAGAGATCCCTAATGTACCCGAGAGTCCAGAGATCCCCAATGTACTCGAGAGTCAGGAGATCCCCAAAGTATGTGAGAGCCCAGATATCCCCAATGTCCCTGAGAGCCCAGAGATCCCCAAAGTAGCCGAGAGACCGGAGATCCCCAAAGTATGTGAGAGCCCAGATATCCTGAATGTCCCTGACAGCCCGAGATCCCCAATGTACCTAAGGGTCCAGAGATCCCCAATGTACCCGAGGGTCCAGAGATCCCCAGTGTACCTGAGAGCCCAGAGATCCCCAATGTACCTGAGAGCCCGGAGATCCCCAATGGACCCGAGAGCACGGAGATCCCCAATGTACTCGAGAGCCCGAAGATCCCCAATGTACCCAAGAGACCGGAGATCCGAAATGTACCCGAGAGCCCAGAAATCGCCAATGCACCCGAAAGTCCAGAAATCCCCAATATACCCGAGAGTCCAGAGATCCCCAATATATCCGAGTATCCAGAGATCCCCCATGTTCCTGAGATTTCAGAGATCCCCAACATACCCGAGAGTCCAGAGATCCCCAATGTAGCTGAGATCCCAGGCAACCCCAATGTAACTGAGAGTCCAGAGATCACCAACGTACCTGAGGGCCCGAAATCACCAATGTACCCGAGAGCCCAAAGTTCCCCCATGTAACCAAGAGCCCAGAGATCCTGAATGTACCCGAGAATACAGAGATCCCCAGTGTACCCGAGAGTCCAGAGATCCCCAAGGAATCTGAGAGCCCAGAGATCCTCAATGATCTCGAGAGTCCAGAAATCCCCAAAGAATTTGAGTGCCCGGAGATCCCCAATGTTCCTGATAGTTCAGAGATCCCCAATGTACCCGAGGGTCCAGAGATCCCCAGTGTACCTGAGAGTCCAGAGATCCCCAAGGAATCTGAGAGCCCAGAGATCCTCAATGATCTCGAGAGTCCAGAAATCCCCAAAGAATCTGAGTGCCCGGAGAACCCCAATGTTCCTGATAGTTCAGAGATCCCCAATGTACTCGAGGGTCCAGAGATCCCCAGTGTACCTGAGAGCCCAGAGATCCCCAATGTACTTGAGAGCCCGAAGATCCCCAATGTACCCAAGAGACCGGAGATACGAAATGTACCCGAGAGCCCAGAAATCGCCAATGCACGCGAGAGTCCAGAAATCCCCAATATACCCGAGAGTCCAGAGATCCCCAATATATCCGAGTATCCAGAGATCCCCAATGTATCTGAGAGTCCAGAGATCCCCAACATTCCCGAGAGTCCAGAGATCCACAATGTTCCTGAGATTTCAGAGATCCCCAACATTCCCGAGAGTCCAGAGATTCACAATGTAGCTGAGATCCCAGAGAACCCCAATGTATCTGAGAGTCCAGAGATCACCAAGGTACCTGAGGGCCCGAAATCACCAATGTCCCCGAGTGCCCAGGGATCCCCAATTGTTCCGAGAGCCCCGGGATCCCCAATGTACCCGAGAGCCCAGAGATCCCCAATGTACCCTAGAGCCCAAAGATCCCCCATGTACCCGAGAGCCCAGAGATCCCCCATGTACCCGAGAATACAGAGATCCCCAGTGCACCCGAGAGTTCTGAGATCCCCAAGGAATCTGAGAGCCCAGAGATCCCCAATGATCTCGAGAGTCCATAAATACCCAAAGTATCTGAGTGCCCGGAGATCCCCAATGTTCCTGATAGTTCTGAGATACCCAATGTACCCGAGAGTCCAGAGATCCCCCAAGTATCTGAGCGCCCGGAGAAAACCAATGTACCCGAGAATCCAGAGATCCCCAAACTATCTGAGGGCCAAGAGATCCCCAATTTCCTGAGAGTTCAAAGCTCCCCAAGGTACCCGAGGGTCCAGAGATCCCCAATGTACACGAGAGTCCGAAGATCCCCAATGTACCTGGGAGTCCAGGGATCCCCAATGTATCCTAGAATCCAGAGATCCCCAGTCTACCTGAGAGTCCACAGATCCCCAATGTATCCAAGAAACCAGAGATCCCCACTGTACCTGAGAGTCCAGAGATCCCCAATGTGTCCGAGGGTCCGGAGATCCCCAATGTACCCGAATGTCCAGAGATCCCCACTGTACCTGAGAGTCCAGAGATCCCCAATGTACCTGAGAGTCCGGAGAAACCCAATGTATCCGAGAGTTCAAAGATCCCTCATGTTCCTGAGAGTTCTGAGATCCCCAGTGTACCCGAGTTTCCGAGATCCCCCAAGTATCTGAGTGCCCGGAGATCCCCAATGTACCCGAGAGCCCAGACATCCCCAAACTATCTGAGGGCCCAGAGATCCCCAATGCATCCGACAGTCCCGTGATCACCAATGTACCTGAGGGCCCGAAATCCCCAATGTACCCGAAAGCCCAGGGATCCGCAATTGTACCAAGAGCCCCGCGATCCCCAATGTACCCGAGAGCCCAGACATCCCCAAAGTGCCCGAGAGCCCGGAGATCCCCAATGTACCCGAGAGCCCGAAGATCTGCAATGGACACGAGAGCCCAGGGATCCCCATTGTACCCGAGAGGTGAAGATCCCCAATGTACTCGAGAAACTAGAGATCCCCATGTATCTAAGAATCCAGAGATCCCCAATGTACCCGAGAGCTCAGAAATCCCCAATGAACCCAAGAGCCCAGAAATCCCTAATGCATCTGAGTATGGAGATCCCCAGTGTATCTGAGAATACATAGATCCGCCGAGTACCTGAGAGCCTGTAGATCCCCAATGTACCCGAGAGTCTGAAGATCCCCAATGTACCTGGGAGTCCAGAGATCCAACAATGTATCCTAGAAATCAGTGATCCCCAGTCTACCTGAGAGTCCACTGATCCCCAAAGTATCCAAGAATCCAGAGATCCCCACTGTACCTGAGAGTGCAGAGATCCCCAATGTACCCGAGAGCCCAGCTAACCCCATTTGTACTAAGAGCCCCGCGATCCCCAATGTACCCGAGAGCCCAGACATCCCCAAAGTACCCGAGAGCCCGGACATCCCAAATGTACCCGAGAGCCCGAAGATCCGCAATAGACACGAGAGCCCAAGGATCCCCATTGTACCCGATAGCCCGAAGATCCCCAATGTACCCGAGAACCCCGAGATCCCCAAGTATCTAAGAATCCAGAGATCCCCAATGTACCCGAGAGCCCAGAAATCCCCAATGAACCCAAGTGCCCAAAAATCCCGAAAGCATCTGAGTACGGAGATCCCCAGTGTATCCGAGAATACATAAATCCGCCGAGTACCTGAGAACCCGTAGATCCCCAATGTACCTGAGAGTCTGAAGATCCCCAATGTACCTGGGAGTCCAGAGATCCCCAATGTATCCTAAAATCCAGTGATCCCCAGTCTACCTGAGAGTCCACAGATCCCCAATGTATGCAAGAATCCAGAGATCCCTACTGTACCTGAGAGTCCAGAGATCCCCAATGAGCCCGAGGGTCCGGAGATCCCCAATGTACCCGAATGTCCAGAGATCCCCCTTGTACCCAAGAGTCCAGAGATTCCCAATGTACCTTAGACCCCGGAGATCCCCAATGTATCCGAGAGTTCAGAGATCCCCCATGTTCCTGAGAGCTCTGAGATCCTCAGTGTACCCGAGAGTCCAGGGATCCCCGAAGTATCTGAGAGCCCAGAGATCCCCAATGTACCTGAGAGTCCAGAGATCCCCAGTGTACACGGGAGTTCAGTGTTCCCCAATGTTCCCTAGAGTTCAGAGATCCCTAATGTACCCGAGAGTCCAGAGATCCCCAATGTACTCGAGAGTCAGGAGATCCCCAAAGTATGTGAGAGCCCAGATATCCCCAATGTCCCTGAGAGCCCAGAGAACCCCAAAGTAGCCGAGAGACCGGAGATCCCCAAAGTATGTGAGAGCCCAGATATCCCGAATGTCCCTGACAGCCCCGAGATCCCCAATGTACCTAAGGGTCCAGAGATCCCCAATGTACCCGAGGGTCCAGAGATCCCCAGTGTACCTGAGAGCCCAGAGATCCCCAATGTACCCGAGAGCCCGGAGATCCCCAATGGACCCGAGAGCACGGAGATCCCCAATGTACTCGAGAGCCCGAAGATCCCCAATGTACCCAAGAGACCGGAGATCCGAAATGTACCCGAGAGCCCAGAAATCGCCAATGCACACGAAAGTCCAGAAATCCCCAATATACCCGAGAGTCCAGAGATCCCCAATATATCCGAGTATCCAGAGATCACCAATGTTCCTGAGAGTTCAGAGATCCCCAATGTACCCGAGAGTCCAGAAACCCATGTTCCTGAGATTTCAGAGATCCCCAACATACCCGAGAGTCCAGAGATCCCCAGTGTAGCTGAGATCCCAGGGAACCCCAATGTAACTGAGAGTCCAGAGATCACCAATGTACCTGAGGGCCCGAAATCACCAATGTACCCGAGAGCCCAAAGATCCCCCATGTAACCAAGAGCCCAGAGATCCTGAATGTACCCGAGAATACAGAGATCCCCAGTGTACCCAAGAGTCCAGAGATCCCCAAGGAATCTGAGAGCCCAGAGATCCTCAATGATCTCGAGAGTCCAGAAATCCCCAAAGAATCTGAGTGCCCGGAGATCCCCAATGTTCCTGATAGTTCAGAGATCCCCAATGTACCCGAGGGTCCAGAGATCCCCAGTGTACCTGAGAGCCCAGAGATCCCCAATGTACCCGAGAGCCCAGAGATCCCCAATGGACCCGAGAGCACGGAGATCCCCAATGTACTCAAGAGCCCGAAGATCCCCAATGTACCCAAGAGACCGGAGATACGAAATGTACCCAAGAGCCCAGAAATCGCCAATGCACCCAAGAGTCCAGAAATCCCCAATATACCCGAGAGTCCAGAGATCCCCAATATATCCGAGTATCCAGAGATCCCCAATGTATCTGAGAGTCCAGAGATCCCCAACATTCCCGAGAGTCCAGAGATCCACAATGTTGCTGAGATTTCAGAGATCCCCAACATACCCGAGAGTCCAGAGATCCACAATGTAGCTGAGATCCCAGAGAACCCCAATGTATCTGAGAGTCCAGAGATCACCAAGGTATCTGAGGGCCCGAAATCACCAATGTACCCGAGTGCCCAGGGATCCCCAATGTACCCTAGAGCCCAAAGATCCCCCATGTACCCGAGAGCCCAGAGATCCCCAATGTACCCGAGAATACAGAGATCCCCAGTGTACCCGAGAGTTCCGAGATCCCCAAGGAATCTGAGAGCCCAGAGATCCCCAATGATCTCGAGAGTCCCTAAATACCCAAAGTATCTGAGTGCCCGGAGATCCCCAATGTTCCTGATAGTTCTGAGATACCCAATGTACCCGAGAGTCCAGAGATCCCCCAAGTATCTGAGCTCCCGGAGATCCCCAATGTACCCGAGAATCCAGAGATCCCCACACTATCTGAGGGCCCAGAGACCCCCAATTTCCTGAGAGTTCAAAGCTCCCCAAGGTACCCGAGGGTCCAGAGATCCCCAATGTACATGAGAGTCCGAAGATCCCCAATGTACCTGGGAGTCCAGGGATCCCCAATGTATCCTAGAATCCAGAGATCCCCAGTCTACCTGAGAGTCCACAGATCACCAATGTATCCAAGAAACCAGAGATCCCCACTGTACCTGAGAGTCCAGAGATCCCCAATGTGCCCGAGGGTCCGGAGATCACCAATGTACCCGAATGTCCAAAGATCCCCACTGTACCTGAGAGTCCAGAGATCCCCAATGTACCTGAGAGTCCGGAGAAACCCAATGTATCCGAGAGTTCAGAGATCCCCCATGTTCCTGAGAGTTCTGAGATCCCAAGTGTACACGCATTTCCGAGATCCCCCAAGTATCTGAGCGCCCGGAGATCCCCAATGTACCCGAGAATCCAGAAATCCCAAAACTATCTGAGGGCCCAGAGATCCCCAATTTTCCTGAGAGTTCAAAGATCCATAAGGTACCCGAGGGTCCAGAGATCCCCAAATTACCCGAGAGTCCGAAGATCCCCAAAGTAACTGGGAGTCCAGAGATCCCCAATGTATCCTAGAATCCAGAGATCCCCAGTCTACCTGAGAGTCCACAGATCCCCAATGTATCCAAGAATCCAGAAATCCCCACTGTACCTGAGAGTCCAGAGATCCCCAATGTGCCCGAGGGTCCGGAGATCCCCACTGTACCCGAGTGTCCAGAGATCCCCACTGTACCTGAGAGTCCGGAGATCCCCAATGTATCCGAGAGTTCAGAGATCCCCCATGTTCCTGAGAGTTCTGAGAGCCCCAGTGTACCCGAGAGTCCAGAGATCCCCAAAGTGTCTGAGAGCCCAGAGATCCCCAATGTATCTGACAGTCCAGTGATCACCAATGTACTTGAGTGCCCTAAATCCCCAATGTACCCGAGAGCCCAGGGATCAACAATTGTGCCAAGAGCCCCGCAATCCCCAAAGTACCCGAGAGCCCAGACATCCCCAAAGTACCCGAGAGCCCGGAGATCCCCAATGTACCCGAGAGCCCGAAGATCCGCAATGGATATGAGAGCCCAGGGATCCCCATTGTACCCGATAGCCCAAAGATCTCCAATGTACCCGAGAACCCAGAGATCCCCATGTATCTAAGAATCCAGAGATCCCCAATGTACCCGAGAGCCCAGAGATCCCCAATGTACCCGAGAGCCCGGAGATCCCCAATGTACCCGAGAGCCCAAAGATCCCCCATGTACCCGAGAGCCCAGAGATCCTCAATGTACCGAGAATACAGAGATCCCCAGTGTACCCGAGAGTCCAGAGATACCCAAGGAATCTGAGAGCCCAGAGATCCCCAATGATCTCGAGAGTCCAGAAATCCCCAAAGTATCTGTGTGCCCGGAGATCCCCAATGTTCCTGATAGTTCAGAGATACCCAATGTACCCGAGAGTCCAGAGATCCCCCAAGTATCTGAGCGCCCGGAGATCCCCAATGTACCCGAGAGTCCAGACATCCCCAAAAGATCTGAGGGCCCAGAAATCCCCAATGTTCTTGAGATTTCACAGATCCCCAATGTACCCGAGGGTCCAGAGATACCCAATGTATCCGAGAGCCCAGAGATCCCCAATGTACCCGAGAGCCCGGAGATCAACATTGTACCAGAGAGCCCAGAAATCCCCATTGTACCCGACAGCCCAGAAATCCTCAATGCATCTGAGTCCAGAGATCCCCAATGTACCCGAGAGTCCAATGATCCCCAATGTATCTGAGAGTACAGAGATCCCCAATGCATCTGAGAGCCCATAGATCCACAATGTTCCTGAGCATTCAGAGATCCCCAATATACCCGAGAGTCCAGAGATCCCCAAAGTATCTGAGAGCCCAGATATCCCCAATGTATCCGACAGTCCAGTGATCACCAATGTACCTGAGGGCCCGAAATCCCAAATGTACCCGAGAGCCCAGGGATCCCCTACTGTACCAAGAGCCCCGCGATCCCCAATGTACCCGAGAGCCCAGACATCCCCAAAGTACCAGAGAGCCCGGAGATCCCCAATGTACCCGAGAGCCCGAAGATCTGCAATGGACACGAGAGCCCAGGGATCCCCATTGTACCCAAGAGCCCGAAGATCCCCAATGTACCCGAGAACCCAGAGATCCCCATGTATCTAAGAATCCAGAGATCCCCAATGTACCCGAGAAAACCAGAAATCCCCAATGAACCCACGTGCCCAGAAATCCCTAATGCATCTGAGTACGGAGATCCCCAGTGTATCCAAGATTACATAGATTCGCCGAGCACCTGAGAGCCTGTTAATCCCCAATGTACCCGAGAGTCCGAAGATCCCCAATGTACCTGGGAGTCCAGAGATCCCACAATGTATCCTAGAATCCAGTGATCCCCAGTCTACCTGAGAGTCCACAGATCCCCAATGTATCCAAGAATCCAGAGATCCCCACTGTACCTGAGAGTCCAGAGATCCCCAATGTGCCCGAGGGTCCGGAGATCCCCAATGTATCTGAGAGTTCAGAGATCACCAATGTTCCTGAGTGTTCAGAGATCCCCAATGTACCTGAGAGTCCAGAGATCCCCAAAGTATCTGAGAGCCCAGAGATCCCCAATGTATCCGACAGTCCAGTGATCACCAATGTACCTGAGGGCCCGAAATCCCCAAAGTACCCGAAAGCCCAGGGATCCGCAATTGTACCAAGAGCCCCACGATCCCCAATGTACCCGAGAGCCCAGACATCCCCAAAGAAACCGAGAGCACGGAGATCCCCAATGGACCCGAGAGCCCAGGGATCCCCATTGTACCCGAGAGCCCAAAGATCCCCCATGTACCCGAGAGCCCAGAGATCCCCAATGTACCCGAGAATACAGAGATCCCCAGTGTACCCGAGAGTTCCGAGATCCCCAAGGAATCTGAGAGCCCAGAGATCCCCAATGATCTCGAGAGTCCATAAATACCAAAAGTATCTGAGTGCCCGGAGATCCCCAATGTTCCTGATAGTTCTGAGATACCCAATGTACCTGAGAGTCCAGAGATCCCCCAAGTATCTGAGCGCCCGGAGATCCCCAATGTATCCGAGAATCCAGAGATCCCCAAACTATCTGAGGGCCCAGAGATCCCCAATTTCCTGAGAGTTCAAAGCTCCCCAAGGTACCCGAGGGTCCAGAGATCCCCAATGTACCCTAGAGTCTGAAGATCCCCAATGTACCTGGGAGTCCAGGGATCCCCAATGTATCCTAGAATCCAGAGATCCCCAGTCTACCTGAGAGTCCACAGATCCCCAATGTATTCAAGAAACCAGAGATCCCCACTGTACCTGAGAGTCCAGAGATCCCCAATGTGCCCGAGGGTCCGGAGATCCCCAATGTACCCGAATGTCCAGAGATCCCCACTGTACCTGAGAGTCCAGAGATCCCCAATGTACCTGAGAGTCCGGAGAAACCCAATGTATCCGAGAGTTCAGAGATCCCCCATGTTCCTTAGAGTTCTGAGATCCCCAGTGTACCCGAGAGTCCAGAGATCCCCAAAGTATCTGAGAGCCCAGAGATCCCCAATGCATCCAACAGTCCCGTGATCACCAATGTACCTGAGGGCCCGAAATCCCCAATGTACCCGAAAGCCCAGGGATCCGCAATTGTACCAAGAGAACCGCAATCCCCAATGTACCCGAGAGCCCAGACATCCCCAAAGTACCTGAGATCGCGGAGATCCCCAATGTGCCTGAGAGCCCGAAGATCCGCAATGGACACGAGAGCCCAGGGATCCCCATTGTGCCCGAGAGCCCGAAGATCCCCAATGTACCCGAGAAACCAGAGATCCCCATGTATCTAAGAATCCAGAGATCCCCAATGTACCCGAGAGCCCAGAAATCCCCAATGAACCCAAGAGCCCAGAAATCCCTAATGCATCTGAGTACGGACATCCCCAGTGTATCCAAGAATACATAGAACCGCCGAGTACCTGCGAGACCGTAGATCCCCAATGCACCCGAGAGTCCAAAGTTCCCCAATGTACCTGGGAGTTCCGAGATCACCAATGTTCCTGAGAGTTCAAGATCCCCAATGTACCCGAGACTCCAGAGATCCCCCATGTTCCTGAGATTTCAGAGATCCCCAACATACCCGTGAGTCCAGAGATCCCCAATGTAGCTGAGAGCCCAGAGATCCCCAATGTATCTGAGAGTCCAGAGATCACCAAGGTACCTGAGGGCCCGAAATCACCAATGTATCCGAGTGCCCAGGGATCCCCAATTGTTCCGAGAGCCCCGGGATCCCCAATGTACCCGAGAGCCCAGAGATCCCCAATGTACCCTTGAGCCCAAAGATCCCCCATGTACCCGAGAGCCCAGAGATCCCCAATGTACCCGAGAATACAGAGATCCCCAGTGTACCCGAGAGTTCCGAGATCCCCAAGGAATCTGAGAGCCCAGAGATCCCCAATGATCTCGAGAGTCCATAAATACCCAAAGTATCTGAGTGCCCGGAGATCCCCAATGTTCCTGATAGTTCTGAGATACCCAATGTACCTGAGAGTCCAGAGATCCCCCAAGTATCTGAGCGCCCGGAGATCCCCAATGTATCCGAGAATCCAGAGATCCCCAAACTATCTGAGGGCCCAGAGATCCCCAATTTCCTGAGAGTTCAAAGCTCCCCAAGGTACCCGAGGGTCCAGAGATCCCCAATGTACCCTAGAGTCTGAAGATCCCCAATGTACCTGTGAGTCCAGGGATCCCCAATGTATCCTAGAATCCAGAGATCCCCAGTCTACCTGAGAGTCCACAGATCCCCAATGTATTCAAGAAACCAGAGATCCCCACCGTACCTGAGAGTCCAGAGATCTCCAATGTGCCCGAGGGTCCAGAGATCCCCAATGTACCCGAATGTCCAGAGATCCCCACTGTACCTGAGAGTCCAGAGATCCCCAATGTATCCAAGAATCCACAGATCCCCACTGTACCTGAGAGTCCAGGGATCCCCAATGTGCCCGAGGGTCCGGAGATCCTCAATGTATCTGAGAGTTCAGAGATTCCCAATGTTCCTGAGAGTTCAGAGATCCCCAAGGTACCCGAGAGTCCAGAGATCCCCCATGTTCCTGAGATTTCAGAGATCCCCAACATACCTAAGATTCCAGAGATCCCCAATGTAGCTGAGATCCCAGAGATCCCCAATGTATCTGAGAGTCCAGAGATCACCAAGGTACCTGAGGGCCCGAAATCACCAATTTACCCGAGTGCCCATGGATCCCCAATTGTCCCAAGAGCCCCGGGATCCCCAATGTACCCGAGAGCCCAGAGATCCCCAATGTACCCGAGAGCCCGGAGATCCCCAATGTACCCGAGAGCCCAAAGATCCCCCATGTACCCGAGAGCCCAGAGATCCCCAATGTACCGAGAATACAGAGATCCCCAGTGTACCCGAGAGTCCAGAGATACCCAAGGAATCTGAGAGCCCAGAGATCCCCAATGATCTCGAGAGTCCAGAAATCCCCAAAGTATCTGTGTGCCCGGAGATCCCCAATGTTCCTGATAGTTCAGAGATACCCAATGTACCCGAGAGTCCAGAGATCCCCCAAGTATCTGAGCGCCCGGAGATCCCCAATGTAGCCGAGAGTCCAGACATCCCCAAAAGATCTGAGGGCCCAGAAATCCCCAATGTTCTTGAGATTTCATAGATCCCCAATGTACCCGAGGGTCCAGAGATCCCCAATGTATCCGAGAGCCCAGAGATCCCCAATGTACCCGAGAGCCCGGAGATCAACATTGTACCAGAGAGCCCAGAAATCCCCATTGTACCCGACAGCCCAGAAATCCTCAATGCATCTGAGTCCAGAGATCCCCAATGCACCCGAGAGTCCAATGATCCCCAATGTATCTGAGAGTACAGAGATCCCCAATGCATCTGAGAGCCCATAGATCCACAATGTTCCTGAGCATTCAGAGATCCCCAATATACCCGAGAGTCCAGAGATCCCCAAAGTATCTGAGAGCCCAGATATCCCCAATGTATCCGACAGTCCAGTGATCACCAATGTACCTGAGGGCCCGAAATCCCAAATGTACCCGAGAGCCCAGGGATCCCCTACTGTACCAAGAGCCCCGCGATCCCCAATGTACCCGAGAGCCCAGACATCCCCAAAGTACCAGAGAGCCCGGAGATCCCCAATGTACCCGAGAGCCCGAAGATCTGCAATGGACACGAGAGCCCAGGGATCCCCATTGTACCCAAGAGCCCGAAGATCCCCAATGTACCCGAGAACCCAGAGATCCCCATGTATCTAAGAATCCAGAGATCCCCAAATGTACCCGAGAAAACCAGAAATCACCAATGAACCCACGTGCCCAGAAATCCCTAATGCATCTGAGTACGGAGATCCCCAGTGTATCCGAGATTACATAGATCCACCGAGCACCTGAGAGCCTGTTAATCCCCAATGTACCCGAGAGTCCGAAGATCCCCAATGTACCTGGGAGTCCAGAGATCCCACAATGTATCCTAGAATCCAGTGATCCCCAGTCTACCTGAGAGTCCACAGATCCCCAATGTATCCAAGAATCCAGAGATCCCCACTGTACCTGAGAGTCCAGAGATCCCCAATGTGCCCGAGGGTCCGGAGATCCCCAATGTATCTGAGAGTTCAGAGATCACCAATGTTCCTGAGTGTTCAGAGATCCCCAATGTACCTGAGAGTCCAGAGATCCCCAAAGTATCTGAGAGTCCAGAGATCCCCAATGTATCCGACAGTCCAGTGATCACCAATGTACCTGAGGGCCCGAAATCCCCAAAGTACCCGAAAGCCCAGGGATCCGCAATTGTACCAAGAGCCCCACGATCCCCAATGTACCCGAGAGCCCAGACATCCCCAAAGAAACTGAGAGCACGGAGATCCCCAATGGACCCGAGAGCCCAGGGATCCCCATTGTACCCGAGAGCCCAAAGATCCCCCATGTACCCGAGAGCCCAGAGATCCCCAATGTACCCGAGAATACAGAGATCCCCAGTGTACCCGAGAGTTCCGAGATCCCCAAGGAATCTGAGAGCCCAGAGATCCCCAATGATCTCGAGAGTCCATAAATACCAAAAGTATCTGAGTGCCCGGAGATCCCCAATGTTCCTGATAGTTCTGAGATACCCAATGTACCTGAGAGTCCAGAGATCCCCCAAGTATCTGAGCGCCCGGAGATCCCCAATGTATCCGAGAATCCAGAGATCCCCAAACTATCTGAGGGCCCAGAGATCCCCAATTTCCTGAGAGTTCAAAGCTCCCCAAGGTACCCGAGGGTCCAGAGATCCCCAATGTACACTAGAGTCTGAAGATCCCCAATGTACCTGGGAGTCCAGGGATCCCCAATGTATCCTAGAATCCAGAGATCCCCAGTCTACCTGAGAGTCCACAGATCCCCAATGTATTCAAGAAACCAGAGATCCCCACTGTACCTGAGAGTCCAGAGATCCCCAATGTGCCCGAGGGTCCGGAGATCCCCAATGTACCCGAATGTCCAGAGATCCCCACTGTACCTGAGAGTCCAGAGATCCCCAATGTACCTGAGAGTCCGGAGAAACCCAATGTATCCGAGAGTTCAGAGATCCCCCATGTTCCTTAGAGTTCTGAGATCCCCAGTGTACCCGAGAGTCCAGAGATCCCCAAAGTATCTGAGAGCCCAGAGATCCCCAATGCATCCAACAGTCCCGTGATCACCAATGTACCTGAGGGCCCGAAATCCCCAATGTACCCGAAAGCCCAGGGATCCGCAATTGTACCAAGAGAACCGCAATCCCCAATGTACCCGAGAGCCCAGACATCCCCAAAGTACCTGAGATCGCGGAGATCCCCAATGTGCCTGAGAGCCCGAAGATCCGCAATGGACACGAGAGCCCAGGGATCCCCATTGTGCCCGAGAGCCCGAAGATCCCCAATGTACCCGAGAAACCAGAGATCCCCATGTATCTAAGAATCCAGAGATCCCCAATGTACCCGAGAGCCCAGAAATCCCCAATGAACCCAAGAGCCCAGAAATCCCTAATGCATCTGAGTACGGACATCCCCAGTGTATCCAAGAATACATAGAACCGCTGAGTACCTGCGAGACCGTAGATCCCCAATGCACCCGAGAGTCCAAAGTTCCCCAATGTACCTGGGAGTTCCGAGATCACCAATGTTCCTGAGAGTTCAAGATCCCCAATGTACCCGAGACTCCAGAGATCCCCCATGTTCCTGAGATTTCAGAGATCCCCAACATACCCGTGAGTCCAGAGATCCCCAATGTAGCTGAGAGCCCAGAGATCCCCAATGTATCTGAGAGTCCAGAGATCACCAAGGTACCTGAGGGCCCGAAATCACCAATGTACCCGAGTGCCCAGGGATCCCCAATTGTTCCGAGAGCCCTGGGATCCCCAATGTACCCGAGAGCCCAGAGATCCCCAATGTACCCTTGAGCCCAAAGATCCCCCATGTACCCGAGAGCCCAGAGATCCCCAATGTACCCGAGAATACAGAGATCCCCAGTGTACCCGAGAGTTCCGAGATCCCCAAGGAATCTGAGAGCCCAGAGATCCCCAATGATCTCGAGAGTCCATAAATACCCAAAGTATCTGAGTGCCCGGAGATCCCCAATGTTCCTGATAGTTCTGAGATACCCAATGTACCTGAGAGTCCAGAGATCCCCCAAGTATCTGAGCGCCCGGAGATCCCCAATGTATCCGAGAATCCAGAGATCCCCAAACTATCTGAGGGCCCAGAGATCCCCAATTTCCTGAGAGTTCAAAGCTCCCCAAGGTACCCGAGGGTCCAGAGATCCCCAATGTACCCTAGAGTCTGAAGATCCCCAATGTACCTGGGAGTCCAGGGATCCCCAATGTATCCTAGAATCCAGAGATCCCCAGTCTACCTGAGAGTCCACAGATCCCCAATGTATTCAAGAAACCAGAGATCCCCACTGTACCTGAGAGTCCAGAGATCCCCAATGTACCTGAGAGTCCGGAGAAACCCAATGTATCCGAGAGTTCAGAGATCCCCCATGTTCCTGAGAGTTCTGAGATCCCCAGTGTACCCGAGAGCCCAGAGATCCCCAATGCATCCGACAGTCCCGTGATCACCAATGTACCTGAGGGCCCGAAATCCCCAATGTACCCGAAAGTTCAGGGATCCGCAATTGTACCAAGAGCCCCGCGATCCCCAATGTACCCGAGAGCCCAGACATCCCCAAAGTACCCGAAAGCCCGGAGATCCCCATTGTACCCGAGAGCCCGAAGATCCGCAATGGACACGAGAGTCCAGGGATCCCCATTGTACCCGAGAGCCTGAAGATCCCCAATGTACTCGAGAACCCAGAGATCCCCATGTATCTAAGAATCCAGAGATCCCCAATGTACCCGAGAGCCCAGAAATCCCCAATGAACCCAAGTGCCCAGAAATCCCTAATGCATCTGAGTACGGAGATCCCCAGTGTATCCGAGAATACATAGATCCGCCGAGTACCTGAGAGCCCGTAGATCCCCAATGTACCCGAGAGTCCGAAGATCCCCAATGTACCTGGGAGTCCAGAGATCCCACAATGTATCATAGAATCCAGTTATCCCCAGTCTACCTGAGAGTCCACAGATCCCCAATGTATCCAAGAATCCAGAGATCCCCACAGTACCTGAGAGTCCAGAGAACCCCAATGTACCCGAGAGCCCAGGGAACCCCATTTGTACTAAGAGCCCCGCGATCACCAAAGGACCCGAGAGCCCAGACATCCCCAAAGTACCCGAGAGCCCGGACATCCCCAATGTACCCGAGAGCCCGAAGATCCGCAATAGACATGAAAGCCCAGGGAACCCCATTGTACACGAGAGCCCAGAGATCCCCAATGTACCCGAGAATACAGAGATCCCCAGTGTACCCGAGAGTCCAGAGATCCCCAAGGTATCTGAGAGCCCAGAGATCCCCAATGTACTCGAGAGTCCAGAAATTCCCAAGTATCTGAGTGTCCAGAAATCCCCAATGTATCTGAGAGTTCAGAGAACCCCAGTGTTCCTGAGTGTTCAGAGATCCCCCGTGTACCCGAGAGTCCAGAGATCCCCAAGGTATCTGAGAGCCCAGAGATCCCCAATGATCTCGACAGTCCAGAAATCCCCAATGTACCCGGGAGTCAAGAGATCCCCAATGAACCCAAATGCCCAGAAATCCCTAATGCATCTGAGTACGGAGATCCCCAGTGTATCCGAGAATACATAGATACCAGAAATCGCCAATGCACCCGAGAGCCCACAAATCCCCAATATCCCCGAGAGTCCAGACATCCCCAATGTTCCTGAGAGATCAAAGATCCCCAATGTTCCTGAGAGTTCAGAGATCCCCAATGTACCCGAGAGTCCAGAGATCCCCAAAGTTCTTGAGAGTTCAGAGATCCCCAATGTACCCGAGAGTCCAGAGATCCCCAATGTACCCGAGAGTCAGGAGATCCCCAAAGTATGTGAGAGCCCAGATATCCCCAATGTCCCTGAGAGCCAAGAGGTCCCCAATGTCCCTGAGAGCCCAGAGATCCCCAATGTACCTAAGGGTCCAGAGATCCCCAATGCACCCGAGATCCCCAATGTACCCAAGAGACCAGATATCCCCAATGTACCCGAGAGCCCAGAAATCGCCAATGCACCCGAGAGCCCAGAAATCCCCAATATACCCGAGATTCCAGAGATCCCCAATGTATCCGAGTGTCCAGAGATCCCCAATGTACCTGAGTCCAGAGATCCCCAATGTATCTGAGTGTCCAGACAGCCCCAATGTATCTGAGAGTTCAGAGATCCCCAATGTTCCTGAGTGTTCAGAGATCCCCAATGTACCCGAGAGTCCAGAGATCCACAATGTGGCCGAGATCCCAGAGATCCCCAATGTATCTGAGAGTCCAGAGATCACCAATGTACCTGAGGGCCCGAAATCACCAATGTAGCCGAGAGCCCAGAGGTCCCCAATTGTACTGAGAGCTCCGGTTCCCCAATGTACCCGACAGCCCAGAGATCCCCAATGTACCCTAGAGCCTGGAGATCCCCAATGTACCCGAGAGCCCAGAGATCCCCAATGTAGCTGAGAACCCAAAGATCCCCAATGTAGCTGAGATCCCAGAGATCCCCAATGTATCTGAGAGTCCAGAGATCACCAATGTACATGAGGGCCCGAAATCACCAATGTACCCTAGAGCCCTGGGATCCCCAATTGTACCGTGAGCCCCGGGATCCCCAATGTACCCGAGAGCCCAGAGATCCCCAATGTACCCGAGTGACCGGAGATCCCCAATGTACCCGAGAGCCCAAAGATCCCCCATTTACCCGAGAGCCCAGAGATCCCCAATGTACCCGAGAATACAGAGATCCCCAGTGTACCCGGGATTCCAGATGTCCCCAAGGTATCTGAGAGCCCAGAGATCCCCAATGTACTCGAGAGTACAGAAATCCCCAAAGTATCTTAGTGTCCAGAAATCCACAATGTATCTGAGAGTTCAGAGATCCCCAATGTTCCTGAGTGTTCAGAGATCCCCAGTGTTCCCGAGAGTCCAGAGATACCCAAGGTATCTGAGAGCACGGAGATCCCCAATGTTCCTGATAGTTCAGAGATCCCCAATGTACCCGAGAATCCAGAGATCCCCAAAATATCTGAGGGCCCAGAGATCCCTAATTTTCCTGAGAGTTCAAAGATCCCCAAGGTACCCGAGGGTCCAGAGATCCCCAATGTACCCGAGAGTCCGAACATCCCCAATGTACCTGGGAGTCCACAGATCCCCAATGTATCCTAGAATCCAGAGATCCCCACTGTACCTGAGAGTCCAGAGATCCCCAATGTGCCCGAGTGTCCGGAAATCCCCCATGTACCCGAATGTCCAGAGATCCCCCTTGTACCCACTAGTCCAGAGATTCCCAATGTACCTGAGAGTCCGGAGATCCCCAATGTATCCTAGAGTCCAAAGATCCCCCATGTTCCTGAGAGTTCTGAGATCCTCAGTGTACCCGCTAGTCCAGAGATTCCCAATGTACCTGAGAGTCCGGAGATCCCCAATGTATCCTAGAGTCCAGAGATCCCCCATGTTCCTGAGAGTTCAGAGATCCCCAATGTACCCGAGAGTCCAAAGATCCCCAAATGTAGCTGAGATCCCAGAGATCCCCAATGTATCTGAGAGTCCAGAGATCACCAATGTACCTGAGGGCCCGAAATCACCAATGTACCCGAGAGCCCCGGGGTTCTCCAATTGTACTGAGAGCCCCGGGATCCCCAATGCACCTGTGAGCCCAGCGATCCCCAAAGTACCTGAGATCCCAGAGATCCCCAATGTACCCGAGAGCCCAAAGATCCCCCGTTTACCCGAGAGCCCAGAGATCCCCAATGTACCCGAGAATACAGAGATTCCCAGGGTACCCGAGAGTACAGAGATCCCCAAGGTATCCGAGAGCCTAGAGATCCCCAAAGTACTCGAGAGTCCAGAAATCCCCAAAGTATCTGAGTGTCCAGAAATCCCCAATGTATCTGAGCGTTCAGAGATCCCCAATGTTCCTGAGTGTTCAGAGATCCCCAGTGTACCCGAGAGTCCAGAGATCCCCAAGGTATCTGAGAGCCCAGAGATCCCCAATGATCTCGACAGTCCAGAAATCCCCAAAGTATCTGAGAGCCCGGAGATCCTCAATGTTCCTGATAGTTCAGAGATCCCCAATGGAGTAGAGAGTCCAGAGATTCCCCCAAGTATCTGAGAGCCCGGAGATCCCCAATGTATCCGAGAATCCAGAGATCCCCAGCTATCTGAGGGCCGAGAGAACCCCAATTTTCCTGAGAGTTCAAAGATCCCCAAGGTACCCAAGGGTCCAGAGATCCCCAATTTACCCGAGAGTCCGAAGATCCCCCATGTACCTGGGAGTCCAGGGATCCCCAATGTATCCTAGAATCCAAAGATCCCCAGTCTACCTGAGAGTCCACAGATCCCCAATGTATCCAAGAATCCAGAAATCCCCACTGTACCTGAGAGTCCAAAGATCCCCAATGTCCCCGAGGGTCCAGAGATCCCCAATGCACCCGAATGACCAGAGATCCCCCATGTACCCGAGAGTCCGGAGATTCCCAAAGTACCTGAGTGTCCAGAGATCCCCAATGTATCCGAGAGTTCAGAGATCCCCCATGTTCCTGAGAGTTCTGAGATCCTCAGTGTACCCGAGAGTCCAGAGATCCCCAAAGTATCTGAGAGCCCAGAGATCCCCAATGTACCCGAGAGTCCAGAGATCCCCAATGTACCCGGGAGTCCAGAGTTCCCCAATGTTCCTGAGAGTTCAGAGATCCCCAATGTACCCGAGAGTCCAGAGATCCCCAATGTACCCGAGAGTCAGGAGATCCCCAAAGTATGTGAGAGCCCAGATATCCCCAATGTCCCTGAGAGCCCAGAGTTCCCCAATGTACCTAAGGGTCCAGAGATCCCCAATGCACCCGAGATCCCCAATGTATCCAAGAATCCAAAGATCCCCAATGTACCCGAGAGCCCAGAAATCCCCAATGAACCCAAGTGCCCAGAAATCCGTAATGCATCTGAGTACGGAGATCCCCAGTGTATCCGAGAATACATAGATCGGCCGAGTACCGTAGATCCCCAATTTACCCGAGAGTCCGAAGATCCCCAATGTAACTGGGAGTCCAGAGATCCCCAATGTAACCTAGAATCCAGTGATCCCCAGTCTACCTGAGAGTCCACAGATCCCCAATGTATCCAAGAATCCAGAGATCCCCACTGTACCTGAGAGTCCAGAGATCCCCAATGTGCCCGAGGGTCCGCAGATCCCCAATGTACCCGGTTGTCCAGAGATCCCCAGTGTACCCGAGAGTCCAGAGATTCCCAATGTACCTGAGAGCTCAGAGATCCCCAATGTACCCGAGAGCCCAGAGATCCCCAATGTACCCGAGAGCCCGGAGATCCCCAATGTACCCGAGAGCCCAAAGATCCCCCATTTACCCGAGAGCCCAGAGATCCCCAATGTACCCGAGAATACAGAGATCCCCAGTGTACCCGAGAGTCCAGAGGTCCCCAACGTATCTGAGAGCCCAGAGATCCCCAATGTACTCGAGAGTACAGAAATCCCCAAAGTATCTTAGTGTCCAGAGATCCCCAATGTATCTGAGAGTTCAGAGATCCCCAATGTTCCTGAGTGTTCAGAGATCCCCAGTGTACACGAGAGTCCAGAGATACCCAAGGTATCTGAGAGCCTGGAGATCCCCAATGTTCATGATAGTTCAGAGATCCCCAATGTACACGAGAGTCCAGAGATTCCCCAAGTATCTGAGAGCCCGGAGATCCCCAATGTACCCGAGAATCCAGAGATCCCCAAACTATCTGAGGGCCCAGAGATCCCCAATTTTCCTGAGAGTTCAAAGATCCCCAAGGTACCCGAGGGTCCAGAGATCCGCAATGTACCCGAGAGTCCGAAGAACCCCAATGTACCTGGGAGTCCAGAGATCCCCAATGTATCCTAGAATCCAGAGATCCCCAGTCTACCTGAGAGTCCAGAGATCCCCAATGTATCCTAGAATCCAGAGATCCCCACTGTACCTGAGAGTCCAGAGATCACCAATGTACCTGAGGGCCCGAAATCACCAATGTACCCGAGAGCCCAGGGATCCCCAATTGTACCGAGAGCCCCGGGATCCCCAATGCACCTGTGAGCCCAGCGATCCCCAATGTACCCGAGAGCCCAAAGATCCCCAATGTACCCGAGAGCCCATAGATGCCCCATTTACCCGAGAGCCCAGAGATCCCCAATGTACCCGAGAATATAGAGATCCCCAGTGTACCCGAGAGTCCAGAGATCCCCAATGTACCCGGGAGTCCAGAGTTCCCCAATGTTCCTGAGAGTTCACAGATCCACAATGTATCCAGGAATCCAGAGATCCCCACTGTGCCTGAGAGTCCAGAGATCCCCAATGTGCCTGAGGGTCCGCAGATCCCCAATGTACCCGGTTGAGCAGAGATCCCCCTTGTACCCGAGAGTCCAGAGATCCCCAATGTACCCGAGAGTCAGGAGATCCCCAAAGTATGTGAGAGCCCAGATATCCCCAATGTCCCTGAGATCCCAGAGATCCCCAATGTACCTAAGGGTCCAGAGATACCCAATGCACCCGAGTTCCCCAATGTATCCAAGAATCCAGAGATCCCCAATGTACCCGAGAGCCCAGAAATCCCCAATGAACCCAAGTGCCCAGAAATCCCTAATGCATCTGAGTACGGAGATCCCCAATGTATCCGAGAATACATAGATCCGCCGAGTACCGTAGATCCCCAATTTACCCGAGAGTCCGAAGATCCCCAATGTAACTGGGAGTCCAGAGATCCCCAATGTATCCTAGAATCCAGTGATCCCCAGTCTTCCTGAGAGTCCACAGATCCACAATGTATCCAGGAATCCAGAGATCCCCACTGTGCCTGAGAGTCCAGAGATCCCCAATGTGCCTGAGGGTCCGCAGATCCCCAATGTACCCGGTTGAGCAGAGATCCCCCTTGTATCCGAGAGTCCAGAGATTCCCAATGTACCTGAGAGCTCAGAGATCCCCAATGTACCCGAGAGCCCAGAGATCCCCAATGTACCCGAGAGCCCAGAGATCCCCAATGTACCCGAGAGCCCAAAGATCCCCCATTTACCTGAGAGCCCAGAGATCCCCAATGTACCCGAGAATACAGATATCCCCAGGGTACCCAAGAGTCCAGAGGTCCCCAACGTATCTGAGAGCCCAGAGATCCCCAATGTACACGAGAGTCCAGAGATCCCCCAAGTATCTGAGAGCCCGGAGATCCCCAATGTACCCGAGAATCCAGAGATCCCCAAACTATCTGAGGGCCCAGAGATCCCCAATTTTCCTGAGAGTTCAAAGATCCCCAAGGTACCCGAGGGTCCAGAGATCCGCAATGTACCCGAGAGTCCAAAGATCCCCAATGTACCTGGGAGTCCAGAGATCCCCAATGTATCCTAGAATCCAGAGATCCCCAGTCTACCTGAGAGTCCACAGATCCCCAATGTATCCTAGAATCCAGAGATCCCCACTGTACCTGAGAGTCCAGAGATCACCAATGTACTTGAGGGCCCGAAATCACCAATGTACCCGAGAGCCCAGGGATCCCCAATTGTACCAAGAGCCCCGGGATCCCCAATGCACCTGTGAGCCCAGCGATCCCCAATGTACCCGAGAGCCCAGAGATCCCCAATGTACCCGAGAGCCCAAATATCCCCCATTTACCCGAGAACCCAGAGATCCCCAATGTACCCGAGAATATAGAGATCCCCAATGTACCCGAGAGTCCAGAGATCCCCAAGGTATCCGAGAGCCCAGAAAATCCCAATGTACTCGAGAGTCCAGATATCCCCAAAGTATCTGAGTGTCCAGAAATCCCCAATGTATCTGAGAGTTCAGAGATCCCCAATGTTCCTGAGTGTTCAGAGATCCCCAGTGTACCCGAGAGTCCAGAGATCCCCAAGGTATCTGAGAGCCCAGAGATCCCCAATGATCTCGACAGTGCAGAAATCCCCAAAGTATCTGACAGCCCGGAGTTTCCCAATGTTCCTGATAGTTCAGAGATCCCCAATGGAGAAGAGAGTCCAGAGATCCCCCAAGTATCTGAGTGCCCAGAGATCCCCAATGTATCCGAGAATCCAGAGATCCCCAGCTATCTGAGGGCCGAGAGAACCCCAATTTTCCTGAGAGTTCAAAGATCCCCAAGGTACCCGAGGGTCCAGAGATCCCCAATTTACCCGAGAGTCCGAAGATCCCCCATGTACCTGGGAGGCCAGGGATCCCCAATGTATCCTAGAATCCAAAGATCCCCAGTCTACCTGAGAGTCCACAGATCCCCAATGTATCCAAGAATCCAGAGATCCCCAAAGTACCTGAGAGTCCAGAGATCCCCAATGTGCCCGAGGGTCCAGAGATCCCCAACACACCCGAATGACCAGAGATCCCCCATGTACCCGAGAGTCCAGAGATTCCCAATGTACCTGCGTGTCCAGAGATCCCCAATGTATCCGAGAGTTCAGAGATCCCCCACGTTCCTGAGAGTTCTGAGATCCTCAGTGTACCCTAGAGTCCAGAGATCCCCAAAGTATCTGAGAGCCCAGAGATCCCCAATGTACCCGAGAGTCCAGAGATCCCCAATGTACCCGGGAGTCCAGAGTTCCCCAATGTTCCTGAGAGTTCAGAGATCCCCAATGTACCCGAGAGTCCAGGGATCCCCAATGTACCCGAGAGTCAGGAGATCCCCAAAGTATGTGAGAGCCCAGATATCCCCAATGTCCCTGAGAGCCCAGAGTTCCCCAATGTACCTAAGGGTCCAGAGATCCCCAATGCACCCGAGATCCCTAATGTATCCAAGAATCCAGAGATCCCCAATGTACCCGAGGGCCCAGAAATCCCCTTGAACCCAAGTGCCCAGAAATCCCTAATGCATCTGAGTACGGAGATCCCCAGTGTATCCGAGAATACATAGATCGACCAAGTACCGTAGATCCCCAATTTACCCGAGAGTCCGAAGATCCCCAATGTAACTGGGAGTCCTGAGATCCCCAATGTATCCTAGAATCCAGTGATCCCCAGTCTACCTGAGAGTCCAGAGATCCCCAATGTGCCCGAGGGTCCGCAGGTCCCCAATGTACCCGAATGTCCAGAGATCCCCCTTGTACCCGAGAGTCCAGAGATTCCCAATGTACCTGAGAGCTCAGAGATCCCCAATGTACCCGAGAGCCCAGAGATCCCCAATGTACCCGAGAGCCCGGAGATCCCCAATGTACCCGAGAGCCCAAAGATCCCCCATTTACCCGAGAGCCCAGAGATCCCCAATGTACCCGAGAATACATAGATCCCCAGTGTACCCGAGAGTCCAGAGGTCCCCAACGTATCTGAGAGCCCAGAGATCCCCAATGTACTCGAGAGTCCAGAAATCCCCAAAGTATCTTAGTGTCCAGAGATCCCAAATGTATCTGAGAGTTCAGAGATCCCCAATGTTCCTGAGTGTTCAGAGATCCCCAGTGTACACGAGAGTCCAGAGATCCCCCAAGTATCTGAGAGTCTGGAGATCCCCAATGTATCCGAGAATCCAGAGATCCCCAAACTATCTGAGGGCCCAGAGATCCCCAATTTTCCTGAGAGTTCAAAGATCCCCAACGTACCCGAGGGTCCAGAGATCCGCAATGTACCCGAGAGTCCGAAGATCCCCAATGTACCTGGGAGTCCAGAGATCCCCAATGTATCCTAGAATCCAGAGATCCCCAGTCTACCTGAGAGTCCACGGTTCCCCAATGTATCCTAGCATCCAGAGATCCCCACTGTACCTGAGAGTCCAGAGATCACCAATGTACCTGAAGGCCCAAAGATCCCCCATTTACCCGAGAGCCCAGAGATCCCCAATATACCCGAGAATACAGAGATCCCCAGTGTCCCCGAGCGTCCAGAGATCCCCAAGGTATCCAAGAGCCCAGATATCCCCAATGTACTCGAGAGTCCAGAAATCTCCAAAGTATCTGAGTGTCCAGAACTCCCCAATGTATCTGAGAGTTTTGAGATCCCCAATGTTCCTGAGTGTTCAGAGATCCCCAGTGTACCCGAGAGTCCAGTGATCCCCAAGGTATCTGAGAGCCCAGAGATCCCCAATGATCTTGACAGTCCAGAAATCCCCAAAGTATCTGAGAGCCCGGAGATCCCCAATGTTCCTGATAGTTCAGAGACCCCAATGGAGAAGAGAGTCCAGAGATCCCCCAAGTATCTGAGTGCCCGGAGATCCCCAATGTATCCGAGAATCCAGAGATCCCAGGCTATCTGAGGGCCGAGAGAACCCCAATTTTCCTGAGAGTTCAAAGATCCCCAAGGTACCCGAGGGTCCAGAGATCCCCAATTTACCCGAGAGTCCGAAGATCCCCCATGTACCTGGGAGTCCAGGGATCCCCAAAGATTCCTAGAATCCAAAGATCCCCAGTCTACCTGAGAGTCCACAGATCCCCAATGTATCCAAGAATCCAGAGATCCCCACTGTACCTGAGAGTCCAGAGATCCCCAATGTGCCCGAGGGTCCAGAGATCCCCAACGTACCCGAATGACCAGGGATCCGCCATGTACCCGAGAGTCCGGAGATTCCCAATGTACCTGAGTGTCCAGAGATCCCCAATGTATCCGAGAGTTCAGAGATCCCCCATGTTCCTGAGAGTACTGAGATCCTCAGTGTACCGGAGAGTCCAGAGATCCCCAACGTATCTGAGAGCCCAGAGATCCCCAATGTACCCGAGAGTCCAGAGATCCCTAATGTACCCGGGAGTCCAGAGTTCCCCAATGTTCCTGAGAGTTCAGAGATCCCCAATGTACCCGAGAGTCCAGAGATCCCCAATGTACCCGAGAGTCAGGAGATCCCCAAAGTATGTGAGAGCCCAGATATCCCCAATGTCCCTGAGAGCCCAGAGATCCCCAATATACCTAATGGTCCAGAGATCCCCAATGCACCCAAGATCCCCAATGTATCCAAGAATCCGGAGATCCCCAATGTACCCAAGAGCCCAGAAATCCCCAATGAACCCAAGGTCCCAGAAATCCCTAATGCATCTGAGTACGGAGATCCCCAGAGTATTCGAGAATACATAGATCCGCCGAGTACTGTAGATCCCCAATTTACCCGAGAGTCCGAAGATCCCCAATGTAACTGGGAGTCCGGAGATCCCCAATGTAACCTAAAATCCAGTGATCCCCATTCTACCTGAGAGTCCACAGATCCCCAATGTATCCAACAATCCAGAAATCCCCACTGTACCTGAGAGTCCAGAGATCCCCAATGTGCCCGAGGGTCCGCAGATCCCCAATTACCCGAATGTCCAGAGATCCCCCTTGTACCCGAGAGTCCAGAGATTCCCAATGTACCTGAGAGCTCAGAGATCCCCAATGTACCCGAGAGCCCAGAGATCCCCGATGTACCCGAGAGCCCGGAGATCCCCAATGTACCCGAGAGCCCAAAGATCCCCCATTTACCCGAGAGCCCAGAGATCCCCAATGTACCTGAGAATACAGAGATCCCCAGTGTACCCGAGAGTCCAGAGGTCCCCAACGTATCTGAGAGCCCAGAGATCCCCAATGTACTCGAGAGTACAGAAATCCCCAAAGTATCTTAGTGTCCAGAGATCCCCAATGTATCTGAGAGTTCAGAGATCCCCAATGTTCCTGAGTGTTCAGAGATCCCCAGAGTACACGAGAGTCCAGAGATCCCCCAAGTATCTGGGAGCCCAGAGATCCCCAATGTACCCGAGAATCCAGAGATCCCCAAACTATCTGAGGGCCCAGAGATCCCCAATTTTCCTGAGAGTTCAAAGATCCCCAAGGTACCCGAGGGTCCAGAGATCCGCAATGTACCCGAGAGTCCGAAGATCCCCAATGTACCTGGGAGTCCAGAGATCCCCAATGTATCCTAGAATCCAGAGATCCCCAGTCTACCTGAGAGTCCAGAGATCCCCAATGTATCCTAGAATCCAGAGATCCCCACTGTACCTGAGAGTCCAGAGATCACCAATGTACCTGAGGGCCCGAAATCACCAATGTACCCGAGAGCCCAGGGATCCCCAATTGTACCGAGAGCCCCGGGATCCCCAATGCACCTGTGAGCCCAGCGATCCCCAATGTACCCGAGAGCCACAGATCCCCAATGTACCCGAGAGCCCAAAGATCCCCCATTTACCCGAGAGCCCAGAGATCCCCAATGTACCCGAGAATACAGAGATCCCCAATGTACCCGAGAGTCCAGAGATCCCCAAGGTATCCGAGAGCCCAGAGATCCCCAATGTACTCGAGAGTCCAGATATCTCCAAAGTATCTGAGTGTCCAGAAATCCCCAATGTATCTGAGAGTTCAGAGATCCCCAATGTTCCTGAGTGTTCAGAGATCCCCAGTGTACCCGAGAGTCCAGAGATCCCCAAGGTACCTGACAGCCTGGAGATCCCCAATGATCTCGACAGTCCAGAAATCCCCAAAGTATCTGAGAGCCTGGAGATCCCCAATGTTCCTGAAAGTTCAGAGATCCCCAATGGTGAAGAGAGTCCAGAGATCCCCCAACTATCTGAGTGCCCGGAGATCCCCAATGTATCTGAGAATCCAGAGATCCCCAGCTATCTGAGGGCCGAGAGAACCCCAATTTTCCTGAGAGTTCAAAGATCCCCAAGGTACCCGAGGGTCCAGAGATCCCCATTTACCCGAGAGTCCGAAGATCCCCCATGTACCTGGGAGTCCAGGGATCCCCAAAGATTCCTAGAATCCAAAGATCCCCAGTCTACCTGAGAGTCCACAGATCCCCAATGTATCCAAGAATCCAGAGATCCCCACTGTACCTGAGAGTCCAGATATCCCCAAAGTGCCCGAGGGTCCAGAGATCCCCAACGCACCCGAATGACCAGAGATCCCCCATGTACCCGAGAGTCCAGAGATTCCCAATGTACATAAGTGTCCAGAGATCCCCAATGTATCTGAGAGTTCAGAGATCCCCCATGTTCCTGAGAGTACTGAGATCCTCAGTGTACCCGAGAGTCCAGAGATCCCCAAAGTATCTGAGAGCCCAGAGATTCCCAATGTACCCGAGAGTCCAGAGATCCCCAATGTACCCGGGAGTCCAGAGTTCCCCAATGTTCCTGAGAGTTCAGAGATCCCCAATGTACCCGAGAGTCCAGAGATCCCCAATCTACCCGAGAGTCAGGAGATCCCCAAAGTATGTGAGAGCCCAGATATCCCCAATGTCCCTGAGAGCCCAGAGATCCCCAATGTACCTAAGGGTCCAGAGATCCCCAATGCACCCAAGATCCCCAATGTATCCAAGAATCCAAAGATCCCCAATGTACCCGAGAGCCCAGAAATCCCCAATGAACCCAAGTGCCCTGGAATCCCTAATGCATCTGAGTACGGAGATCCCCAGTGTATCCGAGAATACATAGATCCGCCGAGTACCATAGACCCCCAATTTACCCGAGAGTCCGAAGATCCCCAATGTAACTAGGAGTCCAGAGATCCCCAATGTATCCTAGAATCCAGTGATCCCCAGTCTTCCTGAGAGTCCACAGATCCCCAATGTATCCAAGAATCCAGAGATCCCCACTGTACCTGAGAGTCCAGAGATCCCCAATGTCCCCGAGGGTCCGCAGATCTTCAATGTACCCGAATGTCCAGAGATCCCCCTTGTACCCGAGAGTCCAGAGATTCCCAAAGTACCTGAGAGCTCAGAGATCCCCAATGTACCCGAGAGCCCAGAGATCCCCATTGTACCCGAGAGCCCGGAGATCCCCAATGTACCCGAGAGCCCAAAGATCCCCCATTTACCCGAGAGCCCAGAGATCCCCAATGTACCCGAGAATACAGAGATCCCCAGTGTACACGAGAGTCCAGAGGTCCCCAACGTATCTGAGAGACCAGAGATCCCCAATGTACTCGAGAGTCCAGAAATCCCCAATATACCCGAGAGTCCAGAGATCCCCAATGTTCCTGAGAGTTCAGAGATCCCCAATGTTCCTGAGAGTTCAGAGATCCCCAATGTACCCGAGAGTCCAGAGATCCCTAATGTACCCGAGAGTTCAGAGTTCCCCAATGTTCCTGAGAGTTCAGAGATCCCCAATGTACCCGAGAGTCCAGAGATTCCCAATTTACCCGAGAGTCAAGAGATCCCCAAAGTATGTGAGAGCCCAGATATCCCCAATGTCCCTGAGAGCCCAGAGATCCCCAATGTACCTAAGGGTCACGAGATCCCCAATGCACCCAAGATCCCCAATGTATCCAAGAATCCAGAGATCCCCAATTAACCGAGAGCCCAGAAATCCCCAATGAACCCAAGGTCCCAGAAATCCCTAATGCATCTGAGTACGGAGATCCCCAGTGCATCCGAGAATACATAGATCCCAGAAATCGCCAATGCACCCGAGAGCTCAGAAATCCCCAATATACCCGAGAGTCCAGACATCCCCAATGTTCCTGAGAGTTCAGAGATCCCCAATGTTCCTAGAGATTTCAGAGTTCCCCAATATACCCGAGAGTTCAGAGATCCCCAATGTACCCGAGAGTCAGGAGTTCCCCAAAGTATGTGAGAGCCAAGATATCCCCAATGTCCCTGAGAGCCCAGAGATCCCCAATGTACCTAAGGGTCCAGAGATCCCCAATGCACCCGAGATCCCCAATGTACCCAAGAGACCGGATATCCCCAATGTACCCGAGACCCCAGAAATCTCCAATGCACCCGAGAGCCCAGAAATCCCCAAAATACCTGAGAGTCCAGAGATCCCCAATGTATCCGAGTGAAGAGATCCCCAATGTTCCTGAGAGTCCAGAGATCCCCAATGTATCTGAGTGTCCAGAGATCCCCAATGTATCTGAGAGTTCAGAGATCCTCAATGTTCCTGAGTGTTCAGAGATGCCCAATGTACCCGAGAGTCTAGAGATCCCCAATGTGGCTGCGATCCCAGAGATCCCCAATGTATCTGAGAGTCCAGAGATCACCAATGTACCTGAAGGCCCGAAATCACCAATGTAGCCGAGAGCCCAGGGGTCCCCAATTGTACTGAGAGCTCTGGTATCCCCAATGTACCCGACAGCCCAGAGATCCCCAATGTACCCGAGAGCCTGGAGATTCCCAATGTACCCGAGAGCCCAGAGATCACCAATGTACCTGACAACCCAAAGATCCCCACTGTACCCGAGATCCCAGAGAACCCCAATGTATCCAAGAATCCAGAGATCCCCAGTGTACCCGAGAGTCCAGAGATCCCCAAATATCGGAGAGCCCAGAGACCCACAATGTAACCAAGAGTACAAAAATCCCCAAAGTATTTGAGCGCACGGAGATCCCCAATGTTCCTGAGAGTTCAGAGATCCCCAATTTACCCGAGAGTCCAGAGATCCCGAAATCATCTGAGTGCCCGGAGATCCCCAATGTACCCAAGTGTCCAGACATCCCCAAAGGTTCTGAGGGCCCATAGATCCCCAATGTTCTTGAGAGTTCACAGATCCCCAATGTACCCGAGGGTCCAGAGATCCCCAATGTACCCGAGGGTCCAGAGATTCCCAATGTATCCGAGAGCCCAGAGGTCCCCAATGTACCCGATTGCATGGAGATCCCCAATGTACCTGAGAGCCCGAAGATCCCCAATGTACCCAAGAGACCGGATATCCCCAATGTACCCGAGAGCACAGAAATCGCCAATGCACCCGAGAGCCCAGAAATCCCCAATATACCCGAGAGTCCAGAGATCCCCAATGTATCCGAGTGTCCAGAGATCCCCAATGTAACTGAGAGTCCAGAGATCCCCAATGTATCTGAGTGTCCAGAGATCCCCAATGTATCTGAGAGTTCAGAGATCCCCAATGTTCCTGAGTGTTCAGAGATCCCCAATGTACCCGAGAGTCCGGAGATCACCAATGTACCTGAGGGCCCGAAATCACCAATGCACCCGAGAGCCCAGGGGTCCCCAATTGTACTGAGAGCTCCGGTATCCCCAATGTATCCGATGGCCCAGAGATCCCCAATGTACCCGAGAGCCTGGAGATCCCCAATGTACCCGAGAGCCCAGAGATCCCCAATGTACCTGAGAACCCAAAGATCCCCAATGTACCCGAGATCCCAGAGAACCCCAAAGTATCCAAGAATCCAGAGATCCCCAGTGTACCCGAGAGTCCAGAGATCCCCAAAGTATCTGAGAGCCCAGAGATCCCCAATGTATCCGACAGTCCAGTGATCACCAATGTACCTGAGGGCCCGAAATCCCCAATGTACCCGAGAGCCCAGGGATCACCAATTGTGCAAGAGCCCCGCCATCCTGAATGTACCCGAGAGCCCAGACATCCCCAAAGTACCCGAGAACCTGGAGATCCCCAATGTACCTGAGAGCCCAAAGATCCGCAATGGACACGAGAGCCCAGGGATCCCCATTGTACCCGAGAGACCGAAGATCCCCAATGTACCCGAGAACCCAGAGATCCCCATGTATCTAAGAATCCAGAGATCCCCAATGTACCCGAAAGCCCAGAAATCCCCAATGAACCCAAGTGCCCAGAAATCCCTAATGCATCTGAGTACGGAGATCCCCAGTGTATCCGAGAATACATAGATCCGCCGAGTACCGTAGACCCTCAATTTACCCGAGAGTCCGAAGATCCCCAATGTAACTGGGAGTCCAGAGATCCCCAATGTATCCTAGAATCCAGTGATCCCCAGTCTTCCTGAGAGTCCACAGATCCCCAATGTATCCAAGAATCCAGAGATCCCCACTGTACCTGAGAGTCCAGAGATCCCCAATGTCCCCGAGGGTCCGCAGATCTTCAATGTACCCGAATGTCCAGAGATCCCCCTTGTACCAGAGAGTCCAGAGATTCCCAATGTACCTGAGAGCTCAGAGATCCCCAATGTACCCGAGAGCCCAGAGATCCCCATTGTACCCGAGAGCCCGGAGATCCCCAATGTACCCGAGAGCCCAAAGATCCCCCATTTACCCGAGAGCCCAGAGATCCCCAATGTACCCGAGAATACAGAGATCCCCAGTGTACACGAGAGTCCAGAGGTCCCCAACGTATCTGAGAGACCAGAGATCCCCAATGTACTCGAGAGTCCAGAAATCCCCAATATACCCGAGAGTCCAGAGATCCCCAATGTTCCTGAGAGTTCAGAGATCCCCAATGTTCCTGAGAGTTCAGAGATCCCCAATGTACCCGAGAGTCCAGAGATCCCTAATGTACCCGAGAGTTCAGAGTTCCCCAATGTTCCTGAGAGTTCAGAGATCCCCAATGTACCCGAGAGTCCAGAGATTCCCAATTTACCCGAGAGTCAAGAGATCCCCAAAGTATGTGAGAGCCCAGATATCCCCAATGTCCCTGAGAGCCCAGAGATCCCCAATGTACCTAAGGGTCACGAGATCCCCAATGCACCCAAGATCCCCAATGTATCCAAGAATCCAGAGATCCCCAATTAACCGAGAGCCCAGAAATCCCCAATGAACCCAAGGTCCCAGAAATCCCTAATGCATCTGAGTACGGAGATCCCCAGTGTATCCGAGAATACATAGATCCCAGAAATCGCCAATGCACCCGAGAGCTCAGAAATCCCCAATATACCCGAGAGTCCAGACATCCCCAATGTTCCTGAGAGTTCAGAGATCCCCAATGTTCCTAGAGATTTCAGAGTTCCCCAATATACCCGAGAGTCCAGAGATCCCCAATGTTCTTGAGAGTTCAGAGATCCCCAATGTACCCGAGAGTCAGGAGATCCCAAAAGTATGTGAGAGCCAAGATATCCCCAATGTCCCTGAGAGCCCAGAGATCCCCAATGTACCTAAGGGTCCAGAGATCCCCAATGCACCCGAGATCCCCAATGTACCCAAGAGACCGGATATCCCCAATGTACCCGAGACCCCAGAAATCGCCAATGCACCCGAGAGCCCAGAAATCCCCAATATACCTGAGAGTCCAGAGATCCCCAATGTATCCGAGTGTCCAGAGATCCCCAATGTTCCTGAGAGTCCAGAGATCCTCAATGTATCTGAGTGTCCAAAGATCCCCAATGTATCTGAGAGTTCAGAGATCCTCAATGTTCCTGAGTGTTCAGAGATGCCCAATGTACCCGAGAGTCTAGAGATCCCCAATGTGGCCGCGATCCCAGAGATCCCCAATGTATCTGAGAGTCCAGAGATCACCAATGTACCTGAAGGCCCGAAATCACCAATGTAGCCGAGAGCCCAGGGGTCGCAATTGTACTGAGAGCTCCGGTATCCCCAATGTACCCGACAGCCCAGAGATCCCCAATGTACCCGAGAGCCTGGAGATTCCCAATGTACCCGAGAGCCCAGAGATCACCAATGTACCTGACAACCCAAAGATCCCCATTGTACCCGAGATCCCAGAGAACCCCAATGTATCCAAGAATCCAGAGATCCCCAGTGTACCCGAGAGTCCAGAGATCCCCAAATATCGGAGAGCCCAGAGACCCCCAATGTAACCGAGAGTACAAAAATCCCCAAAGTATTTGAGCGCACGGAGATCCCCAATGTTCCTGAGAGTTCAGAGATCCCCAATTTACCCGAGAGTCCAGAGATCCTGAAATTATCTGAGTGCCCGGAGATCCCCAATGTACCCAAGTGTCCAGACATCCCCAAAGGTTCTGAGGGCCCATAGATCCCCAATGTTCTTGAGAGTTCACAGATCCCCAATGTACCCGAGGGTCCAGAGATCCCCAATGTACCCGAGGGTCCAGAGATTCCCAATGTATCCGAGAGCCCAGAGATCCCCAATGTACCCGATTGCATGGAGATCCCCAATGTACCTGAGAGCCCGAAGATCCCCAATGTACCCAAGAGACCGGATATCCCCAATGTACCCGAGAGCACAGAAATCGCCAATGCATCCGAGAGCCCAGAAATCCCCAATATACCCGAGAGTCCAGAGATCCCCAATGTATCCGAGTGTCCAGAGATCCCCAATGTAACTGAGAGTCCAGAGATCCCCAATGTATCTGAGTGTCCAGAGATCCCCAATGTATCTGAGAGTTCAGAGATCCCCAATGTTCCTGAGTGTTTAGAGATCCCCAATGTACCCGAGAGTCCAGAGATCACCAATGTACCTGAGGGCCCGAAATCACCAATGCACCCGAGAGCCCAGGGGTCCCCAATTGTACTGAGAGCTCCGGTATCCCCAATGTATCCGATGGCCCAGAGATCCCCAATGTACCCGAGAGCCTGGAGATCCCCAACGTACCCGAGAGCCCAGAGATCCCCAATGTACCTGAGAACCCAAAGATCCCCAATGTACCCGAGATCCCAGGGAACCCCAAAGTATCCAAGAATCCAGAGATCCCCAGTGTACCCGAGAGTCCAGAGATCCCCAAAGTATCTGAGAGCCCAGAGATCCTCAATGTATCTGACAGTCCAGTGATCACCAATGTACCTGAGGGCCCGAAATCCCCAATGTACCCGAGAGCCCAGACATCCCCAAAGTACCCGAAAGCCTGGAGATCCCCAATTTACCTGAGAGCCCGAAGATCCGCAAGGGACACGAGAGCCCAGGGATCCCCATTGTACCCGAGAGCCCGAAGATCCCCAATGTACCCAAGAACACAGAGATCCCCAATGTACCTGAGAACCCAAAGATCCCCAAAGTACCCGAGATACCAGAGAACCCCAATGTATCCAAGAATCCAGAGATCCCCAGTGTACCCGAGAGTCCAGAGATCCCCAAAGTATCTGAGAGCCCAGAGATCCCCAATGTATCCGACAGTCCAGTGATCACCAATGTACCTGAGGGCCCGAAATCCCCAATGTACCCGAGAGCCCAGGGATCACCAATTGTGCAAGAGCCCCGCCATCCCGAATGTACCCGAGAGCCCAGACATCCCCAAAGTACCCGAGAACCTGGAGATCCCCAATGTACCTGAGAGCCCGAAGATCCGCAATGGACACGAGAGCCCAGGGATCCCCATTGTACCCGAGAGCCCGAAGATCCCCAATGTACCCGAGAACCCAGAGATCCCCCTGTATCTAAGAATCCAGAGATCCCCAATGTACCCGAGAGCCCAGAAATCCCCAATGAACCCAAGTGCCCAGAAATCCCTAATGCATCTGAGTACGGAGATCCCCAGTGTATCTGAGAATCCATAGATCCGTCGAGTACCTGAGAGCCCGTAGATCCCCAATGTACCTGAGAGTCCGAAGATCCCCAATGTACCGGGGAGTCCAGAGATCCCACAATGTATCCTAGAATCCAGTGATCCCCAGTCTACCTTAGAGTCCACTTATCCCCAATGTATCCAAGAATCCAGAGATCCCCACTGTACCTGAGTGTCCAGAGATCCCCAATGTGCCCAAGGTTCCGGAGATCCCCAATGGATCTGAGAGTTCAGAGATCACCAATGTTCCTGAGTGTTCAGAGATCCCCAATGTGCCCGAGAGTCCAGAGATCCGCCATGTTCCTGAGATTTCAGAGATCCCCAACATACCTTAGAGTCCAGAGTTCCCCAATGTAGCTGAGATCCCAGAGATCCCCAATGTACCTGAGAGACCAGAGATCACCAAGGTACATGAGGGCCCGAAATCACCCATGTACCCGAGTGCCCAGGGATCCCCAATTGTTCCAAGAGCACCAGGATACTCAATGTACCCAAGAGCCCAGAGATCCCCAATGTACCCGAGAGCCCGGAGATCCCCAATGTACCCGAGAGCCCTAAGATCCCCCATATACCCGAGAGCCCAGAGATCCCCAATGTACCCGAGAATACAGAGATCCCCAGTGTACCCGAGAGTCCAGAGATCCCCAAGGAATCTGAGAGCCCAGAGATCCCCAATGATCTCGAGAGTCCAGAAATCCCCAAAGTATCTGTGTGCTCGGAGATCCCCAATGTATCCGAGAATCCAGAGATCCCCAAACTAACTGAGGGCCCAGAGATCCCCAATTTTCCTGAGAGTTCAAAGATCCCCAAGGTACCCGAGGGTCCAGAGATCCCCAAAGTACCCGAGGGTCCGAAGATCCCCAATGTACCTGGGAGTCCAGGGATCTTCAATGAATCCAAGAATCCAGAGATCCCCAGTCTATCTGAGAGTCCACAGATCCCCAAAGTATCCCAGAATCCAGATATGCCCACTGTACCTAAGAGTCCAGAGATCCCCAATGTACCTGAGAGTCCGGAGATCCCCAATGTATCCGAGAGTTCAGCGATCCCCCATGTTCCTGAGAGTTTTGAGATCACCAGTGTACCCGAGAGACCAGAGATCCCCAAAGTATGTGAGAGCCCGGATATCCCCAATGTCCCTGACAGCCCCGAGATCCCCAATTTACCTATGGGTCCAGAGATCGCCTATGTACACGAGGGTCCAGAGATCCCCAGTGTACCTGAGAGCCCGGAGATCCCCAATGTACCTGAGAGCCCGGTGATCCCCAAAGTATCTGAGAGCCCAGAGATCCCCAAAGTATCCGACAGTCCAGTGATCACCAATGTACCTGAGGGCCCGAAATCCCCAATGTACCTGAGAGCCCAGGGATCCCCAATTGTACCAAGAGCCCCGCGATCCCCAATGTACCCGAGAGTCAGGAGATTCCCAATGTATGTGAGAGCCCAGATACCCCCAATGTCCCTGAGAGCCCAGAGATCCCCAATGTAGCCGAGAGTCCGGAGATCCCCAAAGTATGTGAGAGCCCGGATATCCCCAATGTCCCTGACAGCCCCGAGATCCCCAATTTACCTATGGGTCCAGAGATCGCCTATGTACACGAGGGTCCAGAGATCCCCAGTGTACCTGAGAGCCCGGAGATCCCCAATGTACCTGAGAGCCCGGTGATCCCCACTGTACCCGAGAGCACGGAGATCCCCAATGTACCTGGGAGCCCCAAGATCCCAAATGTACCCAAGAGACCGGATATCCCCAATCTACCCGCGAGCCCAGCAATCGCCAATGCATCCGAGAGCCCAGAAATCCCCAATATACCTGAGAGTCCAGAGATCCCCAATGTATCCGAGTATCCAGAGATCCCCAATGTACCTGAGAGTCCAGAGATCCCCAATGTATCTGAGAGTTCAGAGATCCCCTATGTTCCTGAGTGTTCAGAGATCCCCAATGTACCCGAGTGTCCAGAGATCCCCAAAGTGGCCGAGATCCCAGAGATCCCCAATGTATCTGAGAGCCCAGAGATCCCCAATGTAACCGACAGTACAGAAATACTCAAAGTATCTGAGCGCCCGGAGATCCCCAATGATCTTGAGAGTTCAGAGATCCCCAATGTACCCGAGAGTCCAGAGATCCCCAAAGGATCTGAGGACCCAGAAATTCCCAATGTTCTTGAGAGTTCACAGGTCCCCAATGTACCCAAGGGTCCAGAGATCCCCAATGTACCCGAGAGTCCAGAGATCCCCAATGTACCCGAGGGTCCAGAGATCCCCAATGTATCCGAGAGCCTAGAGATCCCCAATGTACCCGAGAGCCCGGAGATCCCCATTGTACCAGAGAGCCCAGAAATCCCCATTGTACCCGGCTGCCCAGAAATCCCCAATGCATCTGAGTCCGGAGATCCCCAATGTACCCGAGAGTCCAATGATCCCCAATGTATCTGAGAGTACAGAGATCCCAAATGCATCTGAGAGCCCAGAGATCCCCAATGTTCCTGAGCGTTCAGAGATCCCCAATATACCCGAGAGTCCAGAGATCCCCAAAGTATCTGAGAGCCCAGAGATCCCCAATGTATCCGACAGTCCAGTGATCACCAATATACCTGAGGGCCCGAAATCCCCAATGTACCCAAGAGCCCAGGGATCCCCAATTGTACCAAGAGCCCCGCGATCCCCAATGTACCCGAGAGCCCAGACATCCCCAAAGTACCCGAGAGCCCAGGGATCCCCATTGTACCCGAGAGCCCGAAGATCCCCAATGTACCCGAGAACCCAGAGATCCCCATGTATCTAAGAATCCAGAGATCCCCAATGTACGCGAGAGCCCAGAAATCCCCAATGAACCCAAGTGCCCAGAAATCCCTAATGCATCTGAGTACAGAGATCTCCAGTGTATCTGAGAATCCATAGATCCGCCGAGTACCTGAGAGCCCGTACATCCCCAATTTACCCGAGAGTCCAGAGTTTCCCAATGTACCTGAGAGTCCGGAGATCCCCAATGTATCCGAGAGTTCAGACATCCTCCATGTTCCTGAGAGTTCAGAGATCCTCAGTGTACCCGAGAGTCCAGAGATCCCCAAAGTATCTGAGAGCCCAGAGATCCCCAAAGTACCCGGGAGTCCTGAGTTCCCCAACGTTCCTGAGAGTTCAGAGATCCCTAATGTACCCGACAGTCCAGAGATCCCCAATGTACCCGAGAGTCAGGAGATCCCCAAAGTATGTGGGAGCCCAGATATCCCCAATGTCCCTCTGAGCCCAGAGATCCCCAATGTAGCCGAGAGTCCAGAGATCCCCAAAGTATGTGAGAGCCCAGATATCCCCAATGTCACTGACAGCCCCGAGATCCCCAATGTACCTAAGGGTCCAGAGATCCCCAATGTACCCGATAGTCCAGAGATCCACAGTGTACCTGAGAGGCCAGAGATCCCCAACGTACCCGAGAGCCCGGAGATCCCCAATGGACCCGAGAGCACGGAGATCCCCAATGTTCCCGAGAGCCCACAGATCCCCAATGTACCCAAGAGACCGGAGATCCCCAATGTACCCGAGAGCCCAGATATCACCAATGCACCCGAGAGCCCAGAAATCCCCAATATACCCGAGAGTCCAGAGATCCCCAATATATCCGCGTGTCCAGAGATCCCCAATGTATCTGAGAGTTCAGAGATCCCCAAAGTTCCTGAGAGTTCAGAGATCCCCGATGCACCCGAGAGTCCAAAGAACCCCAATGTAGCTGAGATCCCAGAGATCCCCAATGTATCTGAGAGTCCAGAGATCACCAATGTACATGAGGGCCCGAAATCACCAATGTACCCGAGAGCCCACGGATCCCCAATTGTACCGAGAGCCCCGGGATCCCCCATGTACCCGAGAGCCCAGAGATCCCCAATGTACCCGAGAGCCCAGAGATCCCCAATGTACACGAGAGCCCGGAGATCCCCAATGTACCCGAGAGCCCAAACATCCCCAATGTACCCGAGAATACAGAGGTCCCCAGTGTACCCGAGAGTCCAGAGATCCCCAACGTATCTGAGAGCCCAGAGATCCCCAATGATCTCGAGAGTCCAGAAATCACCAAAGTATCTTAGTGTCCAGAGATCCCCAATGTATCTGAGAGTTCAGAGATCCCCAATGTTCCTGAGTGTTCAGAGATCCCCAGTGTACCCGAGAGTCCAGAGATCCCCAAGGTATCTGAGAGCCTGGAGATCCCCAATGTTCCTGATAGTTCAGAGATCCCCAATGTACCCGAGAGCCCAGGGATCCCCAATTGTACCAAGAGCCCCGTGATCCCCAATGTACCCGAGAGTCAGGAGATTCCCAATGTATGTGAGAGCCCAGATACCCCCAATGTCCCTGAGAGCCCAGGGATCCCCAATGTGGCCGAGAGTCCGGAGATCCCCAAAGTATGTGAGAGCCCGGATATCCCCAATGTCCCTGACAGCGCCGAGATCCCCAATTTACCTATGGGTCCAGAGATCGCCTATGTACGCGAGGGTTCAGAGATTCCCAGTGTACCTGAGAGCCCAGAGATCCCCAATGTACCTGAGAGCCCGGAGATCCCCACTGTACCCGAGAGCACGGAGATCCCCAATGTTCCCGAGAGCCCAAAGATCCCCAATGTACCCAAGAGACCGGAGATCCCCAATGTACCCGAGAGCCCAGATATCACCAATGCACCCGAGAGCCCAGAAATCCCCAATATACCCGAGAGTCCAGAGATCCCCAATATATCCGCGTGTCCAGAGATCCCCAATGTATCTGAGAGTTCAGAGATCCCCAAAGTTCCTGAGAGTTCAGAGATCCCCGATGCATCAGAGAGTCCAAAGAACCCCAATGTAGCTGAGATCCCAGAGATCCCCAATGTATCTGAGAGTCCAGAGATCACCAATGTACATGAGGGCCCGAAATCACCAATGTACCCGAGAGCCCACGGATCCCCAATTGTACCGAGAGCCCCGGGATCCCCCATGTACCCGAGAGCCCAGAGATCCCCAATGTACCCGAGAGCCCAGAGATCCCCAATTTACACGAGAGCCCGGAGATCCCCAATGTACCCGAGAGCCCAAACATCCCCAACGTACCCGAGAATACAGAGGTCCCCAGTGTACCCGAGAGTCCAGAGATCCCCAAGGTATCTGAGAGCCCAGAGATCCCCAATGATCTCGAGAGTCCAGAAATCACCAAAGTATCTTAGTGTCCAGAGATCCCCAAAGTATCTGAGAGTTCAGAGATCCCCAATGTTCCTGAGTGTTCAGAGATCCCCAGTGTACCCGAGAGTCCAGAGATCCCCAAGGTATCTGAGAGCCTGGAGATCCCCAATGTTCCTGATAGTTCAGAGATCCCCAATGTACCCGAGAGCCCAGGGATCCCCAATTGTACCAAGAGCCCCGCGATCCCCAATGTACCCGAGAGTCAGGAGATTCCCAATGTATGTGAGAGCCCAGATACCCCCAATGTCCCTGAGAGCCCAGAGATCCCCAATGTGGCCGAGAGTCCGGAGATCCCCAAAGTATGTGAGAGCCCGGATATCCCCAATGTCCCTGACAGCCCCGAGATCCCCAATTTACCTATGGGTCCAGAGATCGCCTATGTACGCGAGGGTCCAGAGATCCCCAGTGTACCTGAGAGCCCAGAGATCCCCAATGTACCTGAGAGCCCGGAGATCCCCACTGTACCCGAGAGCACGGAGATCCCCAATGTACCTGGGAGTCCCAAGATCTCCAATGTATCCAAGAGACCGGATATACCCAATGTACCCGCGAGCCCAGAAATCACCAATGCATCCGAGAGCCCAGAAATCCCCAATATACCTGAGAGTCCAGAGATCCCCAATGTATCTGAGTGTCCAGAGATCCCCAATGTATCTGAGAGTTCAGAGATCCCCTATGTTCCTGAGTGTTCAGAGATCCCCAACGTACCCGAGAGTCCAGAGATCCCCAAAGTGGCGAGATCCCAGAGATTCCCAATGTATCCGAGAGCCCAGAGATCCCCAATGTAACCGAGAGTACAGAAATCCTCAAAGTATCTGAGCGCCCGGAGATCCCCAATGATCTTGAGAGTTCAGAGATCCCCAATGTACCCGAGAGTCCAGAGATCCCCAAAGGATCTGAGGACCCAGAAATTCCAAATGTTTTTGAGAGTTCACAGGTCCCCAATGTACCCGAGGGTCAAGAGATCCCCAATGTATCCGAGAGCCCAGAGATCTCCAATGTACCCGAGAGCCCGGAGATCCCCATTGTACCAGAAAGCCCAGAAATCCCCATTGTACCGGGCTGCCCAGAAATCCCCAATGCATCTGAGTCCGGACATCCCCAATGTACCCGAGAGTCCAATGATCCCCAATGTATCTGAGAGTACAGAGATCCCCAATGCATCTGAGAGCCCAGAGATCCCCAATGTTCCTGAGCATTCAGAGATCCCCAATATACCCGAGAGTCCAGAGATCCCCAAAGTATCTGAGAGCCCAGAGATCCCCAATGTATCCGACAGTCCAGTGATCACCAATATACCTGAGGGCCCGAAATCCCCAATGTACCCAAGAGCCCAGGGATCACCAATTGTACCAAGAGCCCCGTGATCCCCAATGTACCCGAGAGCCCAGACATCCCTAAAGTACCCGAGAGCCTGGAGATTCCCAATGTACCTGAGAGCCCGAAGATCCGCAATGGACACGAGAGCCCAGGGATCCCCATGTATCTAAGAATCCAGAGATCCCCAAAGTACGCGAGAGCCCAGAAATCCCCAATGAACCCAAGTGCCCAGAAATCCCTAATGCATCTGAGTACAGAGATCCCCAGTGTATCTGAGAATACAGAGATCCGCCGAGTACCTGAGAGCCCGTACATAACCAATTTATCCGAGAGTCCAGAGTTTCCCAATGTACCTGAGAGTCCGGAGATCCCCAATGTATCCGAGAGTTCAGACATCCTCCATGTTCCTGAGAGTTCAGAGATCCTCAGTGTACCCGAGAGTTCAGAGATCCCTAATGTATCCGACAGTCCAGAGATCCCCAATGTACCCGAGAGTCAGGAGATCCCCAAAGTATGTGGGAGCCCAGATATCCCCAATGTCCCTCTGAGCCCAGAGATCCCCAATGTAGCCGAGAGTCCGGAGATCCCCAAAGTATGTGAGAGCCCAGATATCCCCAATGTCACTGACAGCCCCGAGATCCCCAATGTACCTAAGGGTCCAGAGATCCCCAATGTACCCGATAGTCCAGAGATCAACAGTGTACCTGAGAGGCCAGAGATCCCAAACGCACCCGAGAGCCCGGAGATCCCCAATGTTCCCGAGAGCCCAAAGATCCCCAATGTACCCAAGAGACCGGAGATCCCCAATGTACCCGAGAGCCCAGATATAGCCAATGCACCCGAGAGCCCAGAAATCCCCAATATACCCGAGAGTCCAGAGCTCCCCAATATATCCACGTGTCCAGAGATCCCCAATGTATCTGAGAGTTCAGAGATCCCCAATGTTCCTGAGAGTTCAGAGATCCCCGATGCACCCGAGAGTCCAAAGAACCCCAATGTAGCTGAGATCCCAGAGATCCCCAATGTATCTGAGAGTCCAGAGATCACCAATGTACATGAGGGCCCGAAATCACCAATGTACCCGAGAGCCCACGGATCCCCAATTGTACCGAGAGCCCCGGGATCCCCCGTGTACCCGAGAGCCCAGAGATCCCCAATGTACCCGAGAGCCCAGAGATCCCCAATGTACACGAGAGCCCGGAGATCCCCAATGTACCCGAGAGTCCAACGATCCCCCATTTACCGGAGAGTCCAGAGATCCCCAAGGTATCTGAGAGCCCAGAGATCCCCAATGTACTCGAGAGTCCAGAAATCCCCGAAGTATCTTAGTGTCCAGAGATCCCCAATGTATCTGAGAGTTCAGAGATCCCCAATGTTCCTGAGTGTTCAGAGATCCCCAGTGTACCCGAGAGTCCAGCGATCCCCAAGGTATCTGAGAGCCTGGAGATCCCCAATGTCCTGATAGTTCAGAGATCCCCAATGTACCCGAGAGTCCAGAGATCCCCCAAGTATCTGAGCGCCCGGAGATCCCCAATGTACCTGAGAACCCAGAGATTCCCAAACTATCTGAGGGCCCAGAGATCCCCAATTTTCCTGAGAGTTCAAAGATCCCCAAGGAACCCGAGGGTCCAGAGATCCCCAATATCCCGAGAGTTCTGAGATCGCCCATGTTCCTGAGAGTTCTGAGATCCTCAGTGTACCCGAGAGTCCAGAGATCCCCAAAGTATCTGAGAACCCAGAGATCCCCAATGTACCCGAGAGTCCAGAGATCCCCAATGTACCCAAGAGTCCAGAGATCTCCAATTTACCCGAGAGTCAGGAGATCCCAAAAGTATGTGAGAGCCCAGATATCCCTAATGTCCCTGAGAGCCCAGAGATCCCCAATGTAGCCGAAAGTCCGGAGGTCCCCAAAGTATGTGAGAGCCCAGATATCCCCAATGTCCCTGACAGCCCAGAGATCCCCAATGTACCTAAGGGTCCAGAGATCCCCAATGCACCCGAGATCCCTGAGAACCCCAATGTATCCAATAATCCAGAGATCCCCAATGTACCCGAGAGCCCAGAAATCCCCAATGAACCCCAGTGCCCAGAAATCCCTAATGCATCTGAGTACGGAGATCCCCACTGTATCCGAGAATACATAGATCCGCTGAGTACCTGAGAGCCCATAGATCCCCAATGTATCTGAGAGTCCAAAGATCCTCAATGTAACTGGGAGTCCCGAGATCCCCAATGTATCCTAGAATCCAGTGATCCCCAGTCTACCTGAGAGTCCACAGATCACCAATCTATCCAACAATCCAGAGATCCCCACTGTACCTGAGAGTCCAGAGATCCCCAATGTGCCCGATGGTCCGGAGATCCCCAATGTACCCGAATGTCCAGAGATCCCACTTGTACCCGAGAGTCCAGAGATCCCCAATGTACCTGAGAGCCCAGAGATCCCCAATGTACTCTAGAGCCCGGAGATCCCCACTGTACTCGAGAGCACGGAGATCCCCAATGTACCTGAGAGCCCGAAGATCCCCAATGTACGCAAGAGACCGGATATCCCCAACGTACCCGAGAGCCCAGAAATCGCCAATGCACCCGAGAGCCCAGAAATCCCCAATATACCCGAGAGTCCAGAGATCCCCAATATATCCGAGTGTCCAGAGATCCCCAATGTACCTGAGACTCCAGAGATCCCCAATGTATCTGAGTGTCCAGAGTTCCGCAATGTATCTGAGAGTTCAGAGATCCCCAATGTTCCTGAGTGTTCAGAGATCCCCAATGTACCCGAGAGTCCAGAGATCCCCAATGTGGCCGAGATCCCAGAGATCCCCAATGTACCTGAGAGTCCAGAGATCACCAATGTACCTGAGGGCCCGAAATCACCAATGTACCCGCTAGCCCAGGGGTCCCCAATTGTACTGTGAGCTCCGGCATCCCCAATGTACCCTACAGCCCAGAGATCCCCAATGTACTCGAGAGCCTGGACATCCCCAATGTACCTGAGAGCCCAGAGATCCCCAAGGTACCTGAGAACCCAAAGATCCCCAATGTACCCGAGATCCCAGTGAACCCCAATGTATCCAAGAATCCAGAGGTCCCCATTGTACAAGAGAGTCCAGAGTTCCCCAAAGGATCTGAGGGCCCAGAGATCCCCAAAGTTCTTGAGTGTTCACAGATCCCCATTGTACCCGAGAGCCCAAAGATCCCCAATGTCCCCGAAAACCCAGAGATCCCCATGTATCTAAGAATCCAATGATCCCCAATGTACCCGAGAGGCCAGAAATCCCCAATGAACCCAAGTGCCCAGAAATCCCTAATGCATCTGAGTGCGGAGATCCCCAGTGTATCCGAGAATCCATAGATCTGCCGAGTACCTGAGAGGCCGTAGATCCCCAATGTACCCGAGAGTCCGAAGATCCCCAATGTACCTGGGAGTCCCGAGATCCCCAATGTATCCTAGAATCCAGTGATCCCCAGTCTACCTGAGAGTCCACAGATCCCCAATGTATCCAAGAATCCATAGATCCCCACTGTACCTGAGATTACAGAGATCCCCAATGTGCCCGATGGTCTGGAGATCCCCAATGAACCCGAAGGTCCAGAGATCCCCCGTGTACCCGAGAGTCCAGAGATTCCCAATGTACCTGAGAGTCCGGAGATCCCCAATGTATCCGAGAGTTCAGAGATCCCCAAAGTATCTTAGAGCCCAGAGATCCCCAATGTACCCGAGAGTCCTGAGATCCCCAATGTGCCTCAGAGCCTGGAGATCCCCACTGTACCCGAGAGCACGGAGAACCCAATGTACCTGGGAGCCCGAAGATCCCCAATGTACCCAAGAGACCGGATATCCCCAATGTACCCGCGAGCCCAGAAATCACCAATGAATCCGAGAGCCCAGAAATCCCCAATATACCTGAGAGTCCAGAGATCCCCAATGTATCCGAGTGTACAGAGATCCCCAATGTACCTGAGAGTCCAGAGATCCCCAATGTATCTGAGTGTCCAGAGATCCCCAATGTATCTGAGAGTTCAGAGATCCCCTATGTTCCTGAGTGTTCAGAGATCCCCAATGTATCCGAGAGTCCAGAGATCCCCAATGTGGCCGAGATCCCAGAGATCCCCAATGTATCTGAGAGCCCAGAGATCCCCAATGTAACCGAGAGTACAGAAATCCTCAAAGTATCTGAGCGCCCGGAGATCCCCAATGATCTTGAGAGTTCAGAGATCCCCAATGTACCCGAGAGTCCAGAGATCCCCAAAAGATCTGAGGACCCAGAAATTCCCACTGTTCTTGAGAGTTCACAGGTCCACAATGTACCCGAGGGTCCAGAGATCCCCAATGTACCCGAGAGTCCAGAGATCCCCAATGTACCCGAGGGTCCAGAGATCCCCAATGTATCCGAGAGCCCAGAGATCCCCAATGTACCCGAGAGCCCGGAGATCCCCATTGTACCAGAGAGCCCAGAAATCCCCATTGTACCCGGCAGCCCAGAAATCCCCAATGCATCAGAGTCCGGAGATCCCTAATGTACCCGAGAGTCCAATGATCCCCAATGTATCTGAGAGTACAGAGATCCCCAATGCATCTGAGAGCCCAGAGATCCCCAATGTTCCTGAGCGTTCAGAGATCCCCAATATACCCGAGAGTCCAGAGATCCCCAAAGTATCTGAGAGCCCAGAGATCCCCAATGTATCCGACAGTCCAGTGATCACCAATATACCTGAGGGCCCGAAATCCCCAATGTACCCAAGAGCCCAGGGATCCCCAATTGCACCAAGAGCCCCGCGATCCCCAATGTACCCGAGAGCCCAGACATCCCCAAAGTACCCGAGAGCCCGGAGATCCCCAATGTACCCGAGAGCCCGAAGATCCGCAATGGACACGAGAGCCCAGGGATCCCCATTGTACCCGAGAGCCCAAAGATCCCCAATGTACCCGAGAACCCAGAGATACCCATGTATCTAAGAATCCAGAGATCCCCAATGTACCCGCGAGCCCAGAAATCCCCAATGAACCCAAGTGCCCAGAAATCCCTAATGCATCTGAGTACAGAGATCCCCAGTGTATCTGAGAATCCATAGATCCGCCGAGTACCTGAGAGCCCGTAGATCCCCAATTTACCCGAGAGTCCAGAGTTTCCCAATGTACCTGAGAGTCGGGAGATCCCCAATGTATCCGAGAGTTCAGACATCCTCCATGTTCCTGAGAGTTCAGAGATCCTCAGTGTACCCTAGAGTCCAGAGATCCCCAAAGTATGTGAGAGCCCAGATATCCCCAAAGAACCCGGGAGTCCTGAGTTCCCCAATGTTCTTGAGAGTTCAGAGATCCCTAATGTACCCGACAGTCCAGAGATCCCCAATGTACCCGAGAGTCAGGAGATCCCCAAAGTATGTGGGAGCCCAGATATCCCTAATGTCCCTGAGAGCCCAGAGATCCCCAATGTAGCCAAGAGTCCGGTGATCCCCAAAGTATGTGAGAGCCCAGATATCCCCAATGTCACTGACAGCCCCGAGATCCCCAATATACCCGAGTCCAGAGATCCCCAAAGTATCTGAGAGCCCAGACATCCCCAATGTATCCGACAGTCCAGTGATCACCAATGTACCTGAGGGCCCTAAATCCCCAACGTACCCGAGAGCCCAGGGATCACCAATTGTGCCAAGAGCCCCGCAATCCCCAAAGTACCCGAGAGCCCAGACATCCCCAAAGTACCCGCGAGCCCGGAGATCCCCAATGTACCCGAGAGCCCGAAGATCCGCAATGGACACGAGAGCCCAGGGATCCCCATTGTACCCGAGAGCCCGAAGATCCCCAATGTACCCAAGAACCCAGAGATCCCCATGTATCTAAGAATCCAGAGATCCCCAATGTACCCGAGTGCCCAGAAATCCCCATTGAACCCAAGTGCCCAGAAATCCCTAATGCATCTGAGTCTGAAGATCCCCAGTGTATCCGAGAATACAAAGATCCGCCGAGTACCTGAGAGCCTGTAGATCCCCAATCTACCCGAGAGTCCGAAGATCGCCAATGTAACTGGGAGTCCAGAGATCCCCAATGTATCCTAGAATCCAGTGATCCCCAGTCTACCTGAGAGTCCACAGATCCCCAATGTATCCTAGAATCCAGAGATCCCCACTGTACCTGAGAGTCCAGAGATCCCCAATGCGCCCGAGGGTCAGGAGATTCCCAATGTACCCGAGATTCCAGAGATCCCCAATGTATCCGAGTGTCCAGAGATCCCCACTGTACCTGAGAGTCCAGAGATCCCAAATGTTTCTGAGTGTCCAGAGATCCCCAATGTATCTGAGAGTTCAGAGATCCCCAATGTTCCTGAGTGTTCAGAGATCCCCAATGTACCCGAAAGTCCAGAGATCCCCAATGTGGCCGAGATCCCAGAGATCCCCAATGTATCTGAGAGTCCAGAGAACACCAATGTACCTGAGGGCCCGAAATCACCAATGTACCCGAGAGCCCACGGATCCCGAATTGTACCCAGAGCTCCAGTATCCCCAATGTACCCGACAGCACAGAGATCCCCAATGAACCAGAGTGCCTGGAGATCCCCAATGTACCCGAGAGCCCAGAGAGCGCCATGTACCTGAGAACTCAAAGATCCCCAATGTACCCGAGATCCCAGAGAAACCCAATGTATCAAAGAATCCAGTGATCCCCAGTGTACCCGAGAGTCCAGAGATCCCCAAAGTATCAGAGAGCCCAGAGATCCCCAATGTAACCGAGAGTACAGAAATCCCCTAAGTATCTGAGCGCCCGGAGATCCCCAATGCTCCTGAGAGTTCAGAGATCCCCAATGTACCCGAGAGTCCAGAGATCCCCAAAGTATTTGAGTGCCCGGAGATCACCAATGTACCCAAGAGTCCAGACATCCCCAAAGGATCTGAGGGCCCAGAGATCCCCAATGTTCTTGAGTGTTCACAGATCCCCGTTGTACCCGAGAGCCCGAAGATCCCCAATGTACCCGAAAACCCAGAGATCCCCATGTATCTAAGAATCCAGTGATCCCCAATGTACCCGAGAGCCCAGAAATCCCCAATGAACCCAAGTGCCCAGAAATCCCTAATGCATCTGAGTACGGAGATCCCCAGTGTATCCGAGAATCCATAGATCTGCCGAGTACCTGAGAGCCCGTAGATCCCCAATGTACCCGAGAGTCCGAAGATCCCCAATGTACCTGGGAGTCCCGAGATTCCCAATGTATCCTAGAATCCAGTGATCCCCAGTCTACCTGAGAGTCCACAGATCCCCAAAGTATCCAAGAATCCAGAGATCCCCATTGTACCTGAGATTACAGAGATCCCCAATGTGCCCGATGGTCCGGAGATCCCCAATGTACCCAAATGTCCAGAGATCCCCCTTGTACCCGAGAGTCCAGAGATTCCCAATGTACCTGAGAGTCCGGAGATCCCCAATGTATCCGAGAGTTCAGAGATCCCCCATGTTCCTGAGAGTTCAGCGATCCTCAGTGTACACGAGAGTCCAGAGATCCCCAAAGTATCTGACAGCCCAGAGATCCCCAATGTACCCGAGAGCCCAGAGATCCCCAATGGACCCGAGGGAATGGAGATGCCCAATGTACACGCAAGCCCAATGATCCCCAATGTACCCAAGAGACCGGAGATCCCCAATGTACCCGAGAGCCCAGAAATCGCCAATGTAACCGAGAGTACAGAAATCCCCAAAGTATCTGAGCGCCCAGAGATCCCCAAAGTTCCTGAGAGTTCAGAGATCCCCAATGTACCCGAGATTCCAGAGATCCCCAAAGTATCTGAGGGCCCGGAGATCACCAATGTACCCGAGAGTCCAGACAACCCCAAAGGATCTGAGGGCCCATAGATCCCCAATGTTCTTGAGAGTTCACCGATCCCCAATGTACCCGAGGGTCCAAAGATCCCCAATGTACCCGAGGGTCCAGAGATCCCCCATGTATCCGAGAGCCCAGAGATCCCCAATGTACCCGAGAGCCCGGAGATCCCCATTGTACCAGACAGCCCAGAAATCCCCATTGTACCCGACAGCCCAGAAATCCCCAATGCATTTGCGTCCGCAGATCCCCAATGTACCTGAGAGTCCAATGATCCCCAATGTATCTGAGAGTACAGAGATCCCCAATGCATCTGAGAGCCCAGAGATCCCCAATGTTCCTGAGCGTTCAGAGATCCCCAATATACCCGAGAGTCCACTGTTCCCCAAAATATCTGAGAGCCCAGAGATCCCCAATGTATCCGACAGTCCAGTGATCAAAAATGTACCTGAGGGCCCTAAATGCCCAATGTACCCGAGAGCCCAGGGATCACCAATTGTGCCAAGAGCCCCACAATCCCCAATGTACCCGAGAGCCCAGACATCCCCAAATTACCCGAGAGCCCGGAGATCCCCAATGTACCCGAGAGCCCGAAGATCCGCAATGGACACGAGTGGGCAGGGATCCCCATTGTACCCGAGAGCCCGAAAATCCCCAATATACCCGAGAACCCAGAGATCCCCATGTATCTAAAAATGCAGAGATCCCCAATGTACCCGAGAGCCCAGAAATCCCCAATGAACCCAAGTGCCCAGAAATCCCTAATGCATCTGATTACGGAGATCCCCAGTGTATCTGAGAATCCATAGATCTGCTGAGTACCTGAGAGCCCATAGATCCTTAATCTACCCGAGAGTCCGAAGATCCCCAATGTAACTGGGAGTCCAGAGATCCCCAGTGTATCCTAGAATCCAGAGATCCCCAGTCTACCTGAGAGTCCACATATCCCCAATGTATCCAAGAATCCAGAGATCCCCACTGAACCTGAGAGTCCAGAGATGTCCAATGTGCCCGAGGGTCCAGAGATCCCCAATGTACCCGAATGTCCAGAGATCCCCCTTTGACCCGAGAGTCCAGAGATTACCGAGTACCAGAGAGCCCGGAGATCCCCAATGTACCCGAGAGCCCGATGATCTCCAATGTCCCCAATAGCCCTGAGATCCCCGTGCATCTAAGAATCCAAATATCCCCAATGTACCCGAGAGCCCAGAAATCCCCAATGTACCCAAGTGCCCAAAAATCCCCAATGCATCTGAGTACAGAGATCCCCAATATACCCGAGAGTCCAGAGATCCCCAATGTATCCGAGAATCCAGAGATCCGCAGAGCACCCGAGAGCCCGTAGATCCCCAATGTACCCGAGAGTCAGAAGATCCCCAATGTACCAGGGGGTCCAGAGATCTCCAATGCATCCTTGAATCCAGAGAACCCCAGTCTACCCGAGAGTCCACAGATCCCCAATATAGCCAAGAATCCAGAGATCCTCAGTGTACCCGAGAGTCCAGAAATCCCCAATGTATCTGAGAGCCCAGAGATCCCCAATGTACCCGAGAGTCCAGAGATCCCCAATGTAGCCGGGAGACCAGAGTTCCCCAATGTTCCTGAGAGTTCAGAGATCCCAATGTACCTGAGAGTCCAGAGATCACCAATGTATCTGAGTGTCCAGAGATCCCCAATGTTCCTGAGTGTTCAGAGATCCCCAGTGTAACCGTGAGTCCAGAGATCCCCAATGTGGCCGAGATCCCAGAGATCCCCAATGTATCTGAGAGTCCAGAGATCACCAATGTAGCTGAGGGCCCGAAATCACCAATGTACCCGAGAGCCCAGAGTTCCCAATGTACCCGAGAGCCTGGAGATCCCCAATGTACCCAAGAGCCCAGAGATCCCCAAAGTACCTGGGAACCCAAAGATCCCCAATGTACCGGAGATCCCAGAGAACCCCAATGTATCCAAGAATCCAGAGATCCCCAGTGTACCCGAGAGTCCAGAGATCCCCAAAGTATCAGAGAGCCCAGAGATCCCCAATGTAACCGAGAGTACAGAAATCCCCAAAGTATCTGAGCGCCCGGAGATCCCCAATGTTCCTGAGAGTTCAGAGATCCCCAATGTACCCGAGAGTCCAGACATCCCCAAAGGATCTGAGGGCCCAGAGATCCCCAATGTTCTTGAGTGTTCACAGATCCCCATTGTACCCGAGAGCCCGAAGATCCCCAATGTACCCGAAAACCCAGAGATCCCCATGTATCTAAGAATCCAGTGATCCCCAATGTACCCGAGAGCCCAGAAATCCCCAATGAACCCAAGTGCCCAGAAATCCCTAATGCATCTGAGTATGGAGATCCCCAGTGTATCCGAGAATCCATAGATCTGCCGAGTACCTGAGAGGCCGTAGATCCCCAATGTACCCGAGAGTCCGAAGATCCCCAATGTACCTGGGAGTCCCGAGATCCCCAATGTATCCTAGAATCCAGTGATCCCCAGTCTACCTGAGAGTCCACAGATCCCCAATGTATCCAAGAATCCAGAGATCCCCACTGTACCTGAGATTACAGAGATCCCCAATGTGCCCGATGGTCCGGAGATCCCCAATGTACCCGAATGTCCAGAGATCCCCCTTGTACCCGAGAGTCCAGAGATTCCCAATGTACCTGAGAGTCCGGAGATCCCCAATGTATCCGAGAGTTCAGAGATCCCCCAAAGTTCCTGAGAGTTCAGCGATCCTCATTGTACACGAGAGTCCAGAGATCCCCAAAGTATCTGAGAGCCCAGAGATCCCCAATGTACCCGAGAGCCCGGAGATCCCCAATGGACCCGAGGGAATGGAGATACCCAATGTACACAAGAGCCCGAAGATCCCCAATGTACCCAAGAGACCGGAGTTCCCCAATGCACCCGAGAGCCCAGAAATCGCCAAAGTACCCGAGAGCACAGAAATCCCCAATATACTCGAGAGTCCAGAGATCCCCAATGTATCCGAGTGTCCAGAGATCCCCAATGTATCTGAGAGTTCAGAGATCGCCAATGTTCCTGAGAGTCCTGAGCTCCCCAATGTAGCTGAGATTCCAGAGATCCCCAATGTATCTGAGAGTCCAGAGATCACCAATGTACCTGAGGGCCCGAAATCACCAATGTACCCGAGAGCCCAGGGATCCCCAATTGTACCGAGAGCCCCGGGATCCCCAAAGTACCCGAGAGCCCAGAGATCCCCAATGTACCCGAGAGTCCAGAGATCCCCAAGGTTTCTGAGAGCCCAGAGATCCCCAATGATCTCGAGAGTCCAGAAATGCCCAAAGTATCTGAGAGCCCGGAGATCCCCAGTGTTCCTGATAGTTCAGAGATCCCCAAAACTATCTGAGGGCCCAGAGATCCCCAATTTTCCTGAGAATTCAAAGATCCCCAAGGTACCCGAGGGTCCAGAGATCCCCAATGTACCAGAGAGTCCGAAGATCCCCAATGTACCTGGGAGTCCAGAGTACCCCAATGTATACTAGAATCCAGTGATCCCCAGTCTACCTGAGAGTCCACAGATCCCCAATGTATCCAAGAATCCAGAGATCCCCACTGTACCTGAGAGTCCAGAGATCCCCAATGTGCCCGACGGTCTGGAGATCCCCAATGCACCCGAATGTCCAGAGATCCCCCTTGTACCCGAGACTCCAGAGATTCCCAATGTACCTGAGAGTCCGGAGATCCCCAATGGATCCGAGAATTCAGAGATCCCCCATGTTCCTGAGAGTTCTGAGATCATCAGTGTACCTGAGAGTCCAGAGATCCCCAATGTACCTGAGAGCCCAGAGATCCCCAATGTACCCGAGAGCCCGGAGATCCTCACTGTACCCGAGAGCACGGAGATCCCCAATGTACCTGAGAGCCCGAAGACCCCCAATGTACCCAAGAGACCGGATATCCCCAATGTACCCGAGAGCCCAGAAATCCCCAATATACCCGAGAGTCCAGAGATCCCCAATGTATCCGAGTGTCCAGAGATCCCCAATGTACCTGAGATTCCAGAGATCCCCAATGTATCTGAGTGTCCAGAGATCCCCAATGTATCTGAGAGTTCAGAGAACCCAATGTGGCCGAGATCCCAGAGATCCCCAATGTATCTGAGAGTCCAGAGATCACCAGTGTACCTGAGGGCCCAAAATCACCAATGTAGATGAGAGCCCAGGGGTCCCCAATTGTACTGAGAGCTCCGGTATCCCCAATGTACCCGACAGCCCAGAGATCCCCAATGTACCCGAGAGCCTGGAGATCCCCAATGTACCCGAGAGCCCAGAGATCCCCAATGTACCTGAGAACCCAAAGATCCCCAATGTACCCGAGATCCCAGAGAACCCCAATGTTTCCAAGAATCCAGAGATCCCCAGTGTACCCGAGATTCCAGAGATCCCCAAAGTATCGGAGAGCCCAGAGATCCCCAATGTAACTGAGAGTACAGAAATCCCCAAAGTATCTGAGTGCCCGGAGATCCCCAATGTTCCTGAGAGTTCAGAGATCACCAATGTACCCGAGAGTCCAGAGATCCCCAAAGTATCTGAGTGCCCGGAGATCCCCAATGTACCCGAGAGTCCAGAAATCCCCAAAGGATCTGAGGGCCCATAGATCCCCAATGCTCTTGAGAATTCACAGATCCCCAATGTACCCGAGGGTCCAGAGATCCCCAATGGACCCGAGGGTCCAGAGATACCCAATGTATCTTAGAGCCCAGAGATCCCCAATGTACCCGAGAGCCCGGAGATTCCCATTGTACCAGAGAGCCCAGAAATCCCCATTGTACCTGACAGCCCAGAAATCCCCAATGAATCTGCGCCCGGAGATCCCCAATGTAACCGAGAGTCCAATGATCCCCAATGTATCTGAGAGTACAGGGATCCCCAATGCATCTGAGAGCCCAGAGATCCCCAATGTTCCTGAGCGTTCAGAGATCCCCAATATACCCGAGAGTCCAGAGATCCCCAAAATATCTGAGAGCACAGAGATCCCCAATGTATCCGACAGTCCAGTGATCACCACTGTACCTGAGGGCCCTAAATCCCCAAAGTACCCGCGAGCCCGGAGATCCACAATGTACCCAAGAGCCCGAAGATCCGCAATGGACACGAGAGCCCAGGGATCCCCATTGTACCCGAGAGCCCGAAAATCCCCAATGTACCCGAGAACCCAGAGATCCCCATGTATCTAAGAATCCAGAGATCCCCAATGTACCCGAGAGCCCAGAAATCCCCAATGAACCCGAGAGCCCGGAGATCCCCATTGTACCAGACAGCCCAGAAATCCCCATTGTACCCGACAGCCCAGAAATCCCCAATGCATTTGCGTCCGCAGATCCCCAATGTACCTGAGAGTCCAATGATCCCCAATGTATCTGAGAGTACAGAGATCCCCAATGCATCTGAGAGCCCAGAGATCCCCAATGTTCCTGAGCGTTCAGAGATCCCCAATACACCCGAGAGTCCACAGTTCCCCAAAATATCTGAGAGCCCAGAGATCCCCAATGTATCCGACAGTCCAGTGATCAAAAATGTACCTGAGGGCCCTAAATGCCCAATGTACCCGAGAGCCCAGGGATCACCAATTGTGCCAAGAGCCCCGCAATCCCCAATGTACCCGAGAGCCCAGACATCCCCAAATTACCCGAGAGCCCGGAGATCCCCAATGTACCCGAGAGCCCGAAGATCCGCAATGGACACGAGTGGGCAGGGATCCCCATTGTACCCGAGAGCCCGAAAATCCCCAATATACCCGAGAACCCAGAGATCCCCATGTATCTAAAAATGCAGAGATCCCCAATGTACCCGAGAGCCCAGAAATCCCCAATGAACCCAAGTGCCCAGAAATCCCTAATGCATCTGATTACGGAGATCCCCAGTGTATCTGAGAATCCATAGATCTGCTGAGTACCTGAGAGCCCATAGATCCTTAATCTACCCGAGAGTCCGAAGATCCCCAATGTAACTGGGAGTCCAGAGATCCCCAGTGTATCCTAGAATCCAGAGATCCCCAGTCTACCTGAGAGTCCACATATCCCCAATGTATCCAAGAATCCAGAGATCCCCACTGAACCTGAGAGTCCAGAGATGTCCAATGTGCCCGAGGGTCCAGAGATCCCCAATGTACCCGAATGTCCAGAGATCCCCCTTTGACCCGAGAGTCCAGAGATTACCGAGTACCAGAGAGCCCGGAGATCCCCAATGTACCCGAGAGCCCGATGATCTCCAATGTCCCCAATAGCCCTGAGATCACCGTGCATCTAAGAATCCAAATATCCCCAATGTACCCGAGAGCCCAGAAATCCCCAATGTACCCAAGTGCCCAAAAATCCCCAATGCATCTGAGTACAGAGATCCCCAATATACCCGAGAGTCCAGAGATCCCCAATGTATCCGAGAATCCAGAGATCCGCAGAGCACCCGAGAGCCCGTAGATCCCCAATGTACCCGAGAGTCAGAAGATCCCCAATGTACCAGGGGGTCCAGAGATCTCCAATGCATCCTTGAATCCAGAGAACCCCAGTCTACCCGAGAGTCCACAGATCCCCAATATAGCCAAGAATCCAGAGATCCTCAGTGTACCCGAGAGTCCAGAAATCCCCAATGTATCTGAGAGCCCAGAGATCCCCAATGTACCCGAGAGTCCAGAGATCCCCAATGTAGCCGGGAGACCAGAGTTCCCCAATGTTCCTGAGAGTTCAGAGATCCCAATGTACCTGAGAGTCCAGAGATCACCAATGTATCTGAGTGTCCAGAGATCCCCAATTTTCCTGAGTGTTCAGAGATCCCCAGTGTAACCGTGAGTCCAGAGATCCCCAATGTGGCCGAGATCCCAGAGATCCCCAATGTATCTGAGAGTCCAGAGATCCCAATGTACCCGAGAGCCTGGAGATCCCCAATGTACCCAAGAGCCCAGAGATCCCCAAAGTACCTGGGAACCCAAAGATCCCCAATGTACCGGAGATCCCAGAGAACCCCAATGTATCCAAGAATCCAGAGATCCCCAGTGTACCCGAGAGTCCAGAGATCCCCAAAGTATCAGAGAGCCCAGAGATCCCCAATGTAACCGAGAGTACAGAAATCCCCAAAGTATCTGAGCGCCCGGAGATCCCCAATGTTCCTGAGAGTTCAGAGATCCCCAGTGTACCCGAGAGTCCAGACATCCCCAAAGGATCTGAGGGCCCAGAGATCTTCAATGTTCTTGAGTGTTCACAGATCCCCATTGTACCCGAGAGCCCGAAGATCCCCAATGTACCCGAAAACCCAGAGATCCCCATGTATCTAAGAATCCAGTGATCCCCAATGTACCCGAGAGCCCAGAAATCCCCAATGAACCCAAGTGCCCAGAAATCCCTAATGCATCTGAGTATGGAGATCCCCAGTGTATCCGAGAATCCATAGATCTGCCGAGTACCTGAGAGGCCGTAGATCCCCAATGTACCCGAGAGTCCGAAGATCCCCAATGTACCTGGGAGTCCCGAGATCCCCAATGTATCCTAGAATCCAGTGATCCCCAGTCTACCTGAGAGTCCACAGATCCCCAATGTATCCAAGAATCCAGAGATCCCCACTGTACCTGAGATTACAGAGATCCCCAATGTGCCCGATGGTCCGGAGATCCCCAATGTACCCGAAGGTCCAGAGATCCCCCTTGTACCCGAGAGTCCAGAGATTCCCAATGTACCTGAGAGTCCGGAGATCCCCAATGTATCCGAGAGTTCAGAGATCCCCCAAAGTTCCTGAGAGTTCAGCGATCCTCATTGTACACGAGAGTCCAGAGATCCCCAAAGTATCTGAGAGCCCAGAGATCCCCAATGTACCCGAGAGCCCGGAGATCCCCAATGGACCCGAGGGAATGGAGATACCCAATGTACACAAGAGCCCGAAGATCCCCAATGTACCCAAGAGACCGGAGTTCCCCAATGCACCCGAGAGCCCAGAAATCGCCAAAGCACCCGAGAGCGCAGAAATCCCCAATATACTCGAGAGTCCAGAGATCCCCAATGTATCCGAGTGTCCAGAGATCCCCAATGTATCTGCGAGTTCAGAGATCGCCACTGTTCCTGAGAGTCCTGAGCTCCCCAATGTAGCTGAGATTCCAGAGATCCCCAATGTATCTGAGAGTCCAGAGATCACCAATGTACCTGAGGGCCCGAAATCACCAATGTACCCGAGAGCCCAGGGATCCCCAATTGTACCGAGAGCCCCGGGATCCCCAAAGTACCCGAGAGCCCAGAGATCCCCAATGTACCCGAGAGTCCAGAGATCCCCAAGGTTTCTGAGAGCCCAGAGATCCCCAATGATCTCGAGAGTCCAGAAATGCCCAAAGTATCTGAGAGCCCGGAGATCCCCAGTGTTCCTGATAGTTCAGAGATCCCCAAAACTATCTGAGGGCCCAGAGATCCCCAATTTTCCTGAGAATTCAAAGATCCCCAAGGTACCCGAGGGTCCAGAGATCCCCAATGTACCAGAGAGTCCGAAGATCCCCAATGTACCTGGGAGTCCAGAGTACCCCAATGTATACTAGAATCCAGTGATCCCCAGTCTACCTGAGAGTCCACAGATCCCCAATGTATCCAAGAATCCAGAGATCCCCACTGTACCTGAGAGTCCAGAGATCCCCAATGTGCCCGACGGTCTGGAGATCCCCAATGCACCCGAATGTCCAGAGATCCCCCTTGTACCCGAGACTCCAGAGATTCCCAATGTACCTGAGAGTCCGGTGATCCCCAATGGATCCGAGAATTCAGAGATCCCCCATGTTCCTGAGAGTTCTGAGATCATCAGTGTACCTGAGAGTCCAGAGATCCCCAATGTACCTGAGAGCCCAGAGATCCCCAATGTACCCGAGAGCCCGGAGATCCCCACTGTACCCGAGAGCACGGAGATCCCCAATGTACCTGAGAGCCCGAAGATCCCCAATGTACCCAAGAGACCGGATATCCCCAATGTACCCGAGAGCCCAGAAATCCCCAATATACCCGAGAGTCCAGAGATCCCCAATGTATCCGAGTGTCCAGAGATCCCCAATGTACCTGAGATTCCAGAGATCCCCAATGTATCTGAGTGTCCAGAGATCCCCAATGTATCTGAGAGTTCAGAGAACCCAATGTGGCCGAGATCCCAGAGATCCCCAATGTATCTGAGAGTCCAGAGATCACCAGTGTACCTGAGGGCCCAAAATCACCAATGTAGATGAGAGCCCAGGGGTCCCCAATTGTACTGAGAGCTCCGGTATCCCCAATGTACCCGACAGCCCAGAGATCCCCAATGTACCCGAGAGCCTGGAGATCCCCAATGTACCTGAGAACCCAAAGATCCCCAATGTACCCGAGATCCCAGAGAACCCCAATGTTTCCAAGAATCCAGAGATCCCCAGTGTACCCGAGATTCCAGAGATCCCCAATGTAACTGAGAGTACAGAAATCCCCAAAGTATCTGAGTGCCCGGAGATCCCCAATGTTCCTGAGAGTTCAGAGATCACCAATGTACCCGAGAGTCCAGAGATCCCCAAAGTATCTGTGTGCCCGGAGATCCCCAATGTACCCGAGAGTCCAGAAATCCCCAAAGGATCTGAGGGCCCATAGATCCCCAATGCTCTTGAGAATTCACAGATCCCCAATGTACCCGAGGGTCCAGAGATCCCCAATGGACCCGAGGGTCCAGAGATACCCAATGTATCTTAGAGGCCAGAGATCCCCAATGTACCCGAGAGCCCGGAGATCCCCATTGTACCAGAGAGCCCAGAAATCCCCATTGTACCTGACAGCCCAGAAATCCCCAATGAATCTGCGCCCGGAGATCCCCAATGTAACCGAGAGTCCAATGATCCCCAATGTATCTGAGAGTACAGGGATCCCCAATGCATCTGAGAGCCCAGAGATCCCCAATGTTCCTGAGCGTTCAGAGATCCCCAATATACCCGAGAGTCCAGAGATCCCCAAAATATCTGAGAGCACAGAGATCCCCAATGTATCCGACAGTCCAGTGATCACCACTGTACCTGAGGGCCCTAAATCCCCAAAGTACCCGCGAGCCCGGAGATCCCCAATGTACCCGAGAGCCCGAAGATCCGCAATGGACACGAGAGCCCAGGGATCCCCATTGTACCCGAGAGCCCGAAAATCCCCAATGTACCCGAGAACCCAGAGATCCCCATGTATCTAAGAATCCAGAGATCCCCAATGTACCCGAGAGCCCAGAAATCCCCAATGAACCCGAGAGCCCGATCCCCATTGTACCAGACAGCCCAGAAATCCCCATTGTACCCGACAGCCCAGAAATCCCCAATGCATTTGCGTCCGCAGATCCCCAATGTACCTGAGAGTCCAATGATCCCCAATGTATCTGAGAGTACAGAGATCCCCAGTGCATCTGAGAGCCCAGAGATCCCCAATGTTCCTGAGCGTTCAGAGATCCCCAATATACCCGAGAGTCCACAGTTCCCCAAAATATCTGAGAGCCCAGAGATCCCCAATGTATCCGACAGTCCAGTGATCAAAAATGTACCTGAGGGCCCTAAATGCCCAATGTACCCGAGAGCCCAGGGATCACCAATTGTGCCAAGAGCCCCGCAATCCCCAATGTACCCGAGAGCCCAGACATCCCCAAATTACCCAAGAGCCCGGAGATCCCCAATGTACCCGAGAGCCCGAAGATCCGCAATGGACACGAGTGGGCAGGGATCCCCATTGTACCCGAGAGCCCGAAAATCCCCAATATACCCGAGAACCCAGAGATCCCCATGTATCTAAAAATGCAGAGATCCCCAATGTACCCGAGAGCCCAGAAATCCCCAATGAACCCAAGTGCCCAGAAATCCCTAATGCATCTGATTACGGAGATCCCCAGTGTATCTGAGAATCCATAGATCTGCCGAGTACCTGAGAGCCCATAGATCCTTAATCTACCCGAGAGTCCGAAGATCCCCAATGTAACTGGGAGTCCAGAGATCCCCAGTGTATCCTAGAATCCAGAGATCCCCAGTCTACCTGAGAGTCCACAGATCCCCAATGTATCCAAGAATCCAGAGATCCCCACTGAACCTGAGAGTCCAGAGATGTCCAATGTGCCCGAGGGTCCAGAGATCCCCAATGTACCCGAATGTCCAGAGATCCCCCTTTGACCCGAGAGTCCAGAGATTACCGAGTACCAGAGAGCCCGGAGATCCCCAATGTACCCGAGAGCCCGATGATCTCCAATGTCCCCAATAGCCCTGAGATCCCCGTGCATCTAAGAATCCAAATATCCCCAATGTACCCGAGAGCCCAGAAATCCCCAATGTACCCAAGTGCCCAAAAATCCCCAATGCATCTGAGTACAGAGATCCCCAATATACCCGAGAGTCCAGAGATCCCCAATGTATCCGAGAATCCAGAGATCCGCAGAGCACCCGAGAGCCCGTAGATCCCCAATGTACCCGAGAGTCAGAAGATCCCCAATGTACCAGGGGGTCCAGAGATCTCCAATGCATCCTTGAATCCAGAGAACCCCAGTCTACCCGAGAGTCCACAGATCCCCAATATAGCCAAGAATCCAGAGATCCTCAGTGTACCCGAGAGTCCAGAAATCCCCAATGTATCTGAGAGCCCAGAGATCCCCAATGTACCCGAGAGTCCAGAGATCCCCAATGTAGCCGGGAGACCAGAGTTCCCCAATGTTCCTGAGAGTTCAGAGATCCCAATGTACCTGAGAGTCCAGAGATCACCAATGTATCTGAGTGTCCAGAGATCCCCAATGTTCCTGAGTGTTCAGAGATCCCCAGTGTAACCGTGAGTCCAGAGATCCCCAATGTGGCCGAGATCCCAGAGATCCCCAATGTATCTGAGAGTCCAGAGATCACCAATGTAGCTGAGGGCCCGAAATCACCAATGTACCCGAGAGCCCAGAGTTCCCAATGTACCCGAGAGCCTGGAGATCCCCAATGTACCCAAGAGCCCAGAGATCCCCAAAGTACCTGGGAACCCAAAGATCCCCAATGTACCGGAGATCCCAGAGAACCCCAATGTATCCAAGAATCCAGAGATCCCCAGTGTACCCGAGAGTCCAGAGATCCCCAAAGTATCAGAGAGCCCAGAGATCCCCAATGTAACCGAGAGTACAGAAATCCCCAAAGTATCTGAGCGCCCGGAGATCCCCAATGTTCCTGAGAGTTCAGAGATCCCCAATGTACCCGAGAGTCCAGACATCCCCAAAGGATCTGAGGGCCCAGAGATCCCCAATGTTCTTGAGTGTTCACAGATCCCCATTGTACCCGAGAGCCCGAAGATCCCCAATGTACCCGAAAACCCAGAGATCCCCATGTATCTAAGAATCCAGTGATCCCCAATGTACCCGAGAGCCCAGAAATCCCCAATGAACCCAAGTGCCCAGAAATCCCTAATGCATCTGAGTATGGAGATCCCCAGTGTATCCGAGAATCCATAGATCTGCCGAGTACCTGAGAGGCCGTAGATCCCCAATGTACCCGAGAGTCCGAAGATCCCCAATGTACCTGGGAGTCCCGAGATCCCCAATGTATCCTAGAATCCATTGATCCCCAGTCTACCTGAGAGTCCACAGATCCCCAATGTATCCAAGAATCCAGAGATCCCCACTGTACCTGAGATTACAGAGATCCCCAATGTGCCCGATGGTCCGGAGATCCCCAATGTACCCGAAGGTCCAGAGATCCCCCTTGTACCCGAGAGTCCAGAGATTCCCAATGTACCTGAGAGTCCGGAGATCCCCAATGTATCCGAGAGTTCAGAGATCCCCCAAAGTTCCTGAGAGTTCAGCGATCCTCATTGTACACGAGAGTCCAGAGATCCCCAAAGTATCTGAGAGCCCAGAGATCCCCAATGTACCCGAGAGCCCGGAGATCCCCAATGGACCCGAGGGAATGGAGATACCCAATGTACACAAGAGCCCGAAGATCCCCAATGTACCCAAGAGACCGGAGTTCCCCAATGCACCCGAGAGCCCAGAAATCGCCAAAGCACCCGAGAGCACAGAAATCCCCAATATACTCGAGAGTCCAGAGATCCCCAATGTATCCGAGTGTCCAGAGATCCCCAATGTATCTGAGAGTTCAGAGATCGCCAATGTTCCTGAGAGTCCTGAGCTCCCCAATGTAGCTGAGATTCCAGAGATCCCCAATGTATCTGAGAGTCCAGAGATCACCAATGTACCCGAGAGCCCAGGGATCCCCAATTGTACCGAGAGCCCCAGGATCCCCAAAGTACCCGAGAGCCCAGAGATCCCCAATGTACCCGAGAGTCCAGAGATCCCCAAGGTTTCTGAGAGCCCAGAGATCCCCAATGATCTCGAGAGTCCAGAAATGCCCAAAGTATCTGAGAGCCCGGAGATCCCCAGTGTTCCTGATAGTTCAGAGATCCCCAAAACTATCTGAGGGCCCAGAGATCCCCAGTTTTCCTGAGAATTCAAAGATCCCCAAGGTACCCGAGGGTCCAGAGATCCCCAATGTACCAGAGAGTCCGAAGATCCCTAATGTACCTGGGAGTCCAGAGTACCCCAATGTATACTAGAATCCAGTGATCCCCAGTCTACCTGAGAGTCCACAGATCCCCAATGTATCCAAGAATACAGAGATCCCCACTGTACCTGAGAGTCCAGAGATCCCCAATGTGCCCGACGGTCTGCAGATCCCCAATGCACCCGAATGTCCAGAGATCCCCCTTGTACCCGAGACTCCAGAGATCCCCAATGTACCCGAGAGCCCAGAAATCCCCAATGAACCCAAGTGCCCAGAAATCCCTAATGCATCTGATTACGGAGATCCCCAGTGTATCTGAGAATCCATAGATCTGCCGAGTACCTGAGAGCCCATAGATCCTTAATCTACCCGAGAGTCCGAAGATCCCCAATGTAACTGGGAGTCCAGAGATCCCCAGTGTATCCTAGAATCCAGAGATCCCCAGTCTACCTGAGAGTCCACAGATCCCCAATGTATCCAAGAATCCAGAGATCCCCACTGAACCTGAGAGTCCAGAGATGTCCAATGTGCCCGAGGGTCCAGAGATCCCCAATGTACCCGAATGTCCAGAGATCCCCCTTTGACCCGAGAGTCCAGAGATTACCGAGTACCAGAGAGCCCGGAGATCCCCAATGTACCCGAGAGCCCGATGATCTCCAATGTCCCCAATAGCCCTGAGATCCCCGTGCATCTAAGAATCCAAATATCCCCAATGTACCCGAGAGCCCAGAAATCCCCAATGTACCCAAGTGCCCAAAAATCCCCAATGCATCTGAGTACAGAGATCCCCAATATACCCGAGAGTCCAGAGATCCCCAATGTATCCGAGAATCCAGAGATCCGCAGAGCACCCGAGAGCCCGTAGATCCCCAATGTACCCGAGAGTCAGAAGATCCCCAATGTACCAGGGGGTCCAGAGATCTCCAATGCATCCTTGAATCCAGAGAACCCCAGTCTACCCGAGAGTCCACAGATCCCCAATATAGCCAAGAATCCAGAGATCCTCAGTGTACCCGAGAGTCCAGAAATCCCCAATGTATCTGAGAGCCCAGAGATCCCCAATGTACCCGAGAGTCCAGAGATCCCCAATGTAGCCGGGAGACCAGAGTTCCCCAATGTTCCTGAGAGTTCAGAGATCCCAATGTACCTGAGAGTCCAGAGATCACCAATGTATCTGAGTGTCCAGAGATCCCCAATGTTCCTGAGTGTTCAGAGATCCCCAGTGTAACCGTGAGTCCAGAGATCCCCAATGTGGCCGAGATCCCAGAGATCCCCAATGTATCTGAGAGTCCAGAGATCACCAATGTAGCTGAGGGCCCGAAATCACCAATGTACCCGAGAGCCCAGAGTTCCCAATGTACCCGAGAGCCTGGAGATCCCCAATGTACCCAAGAGCCCAGAGATCCCCAAAGTACCTGGGAACCCAAAGATCCCCAATGTACCGGAGATCCCAGAGAACCCCAATGTATCCAAGAATCCAGAGATCCCCAGTGTACCCGAGAGTCCAGAGATCCCCAAAGTATCAGAGAGCCCAGAGATCCCCAATGTAACCGAGAGTACAGAAATCCCCAAAGTATCTGAGCGCCCGGAGATCCCCAATGTTCCTGAGAGTTCAGAGATCCCCAATGTACCCGAGAGTCCAGACATCCCCAAAGGATCTGAGGGCCCAGAGATCCCCAATGTTCTTGAGTGTTCACAGATCCCCATTGTACCCGAGAGCCCGAAGATCCCCAATGTACCCGAAAACCCAGAGATCCCCATGTATCTAAGAATCCAGTGATCCCCAATGTACCCGAGAGCCCAGAAATCCCCAATGAACCCAAGTGCCCAGAAATCCCTAATGCATCTGAGTATGGAGATCCCCAGTGTATCCGAGAATCCATAGATCTGCCGAGTACCTGAGAGGCCGTAGATCCCCAATGTACCCGAGAGTCCGAAGATCCCCAATGTACCTGGGAGTCCCGAGATCCCCAATGTATCCTAGAATCCATTGATCCCCAGTCTACCTGAGAGTCCACAGATCCCCAATGTATCCAAGAATCCAGAGATCCCCACTGTACCTGAGATTACAGAGATCCCCAATGTGCCCGATGGTCCGGAGATCCCCAATGTACCCGAAGGTCCAGAGATCCCCCTTGTACCCGAGAGTCCAGAGATTCCCAATGTACCTGAGAGTCCGGAGATCCCCAATGTATCCGAGAGTTCAGAGATCCCCCAAAGTTCCTGAGAGTTCAGCGATCCTCATTGTACACGAGAGTCCAGAGATCCCCAAAGTATCTGAGAGCCCAGAGATCCCCAATGTACCCGAGAGCCCGGAGATCCCCAATGGACCCGAGGGAATGGAGATACCCAATGTACACAAGAGCCCGAAGATCCCCAATGTACCCAAGAGACCGGAGTTCCCCAATGCACCCGAGAGCCCAGAAATCGCCAAAGCACCCGAGAGCACAGAAATCCCCAATATACTCGAGAGTCCAGAGATCCCCAATGTATCCGAGTGTCCAGAGATCCCCAATGTATCTGAGAGTTCAGAGATCGCCAATGTTCCTGAGAGTCCTGAGCTCCCCAATGTAGCTGAGATTCCAGAGATCCCCAATGTATCTGAGAGTCCAGAGATCACCAATGTACCCGAGAGCCCAGGGATCCCCAATTGTACCGAGAGCCCCAGGATCCCCAAAGTACCCGAGAGCCCAGAGATCCCCAATGTACCCGAGAGTCCAGAGATCCCCAAGGTTTCTGAGAGCCCAGAGATCCCCAATGATCTCGAGAGTCCAGAAATGCCCAAAGTATCTGAGAGCCCGGAGATCCCCAGTGTTCCTGATAGTTCAGAGATCCCCAAAACTATCTGAGGGCCCAGAGATCCCCAGTTTTCCTGAGAATTCAAAGATCCCCAAGGTACCCGAGGGTCCAGAGATCCCCAATGTACCAGAGAGTCCGAAGATCCCTAATGTACCTGGGAGTCCAGAGTACCCCAATGTATACTAGAATCCAGTGATCCCCAGTCTACCTGAGAGTCCACAGATCCCCAATGTATCCAAGAATACAGAGATCCCCACTGTACCTGAGAGTCCAGAGATCCCCAATGTGCCCGACGGTCTGCAGATCCCCAATGCACCCGAATGTCCAGAGATCCCCCTTGTACCCGAGACTCCAGAGATTCCCAATGTACCTGAGAGTCCGGAGATCCCCAATGGATCCGAGAATTCAGAGATCCCCCATGTTCCTGAGAGTTCTGAGATCATCAGTGTACCTGAGAGTCCAGAGATCCCCAATGTACCTGAGAGCCCAGAGATCCCCAATGTACCCGAGAGCCCGGAGATCCCCACTGTACCCGAGAGCACGGAGATCCCCAATGTACCTGAGAGCCCGAAGATCCCCAATGTACCCAAGAGACCGGATATCCCCAATGTACCCGAGAGCCCAGAAATCCCCAATATACCCGAGAGTCCAGAGATCCCCAATGTATCCGAGTGTCCAGAGATCCCCAATGTACCTGAGATTCCAGAGATCCCCAATGTATCTGAGTGTCCAGAGATCCCCAATGTATCTGAGAGTTCAGAGAACCCAATGTGGCCGAGATCCCAGAGATCCCCAATGTATCTGAGAGTCCAGAGATCACCAGTGTACCTGAGGGCCCAAAATCACCAATGTAGATGAGAGCCCAGGGGTCCCCAATTGTACTGAGAGCTCCGGTATCCCCAATGTACCCGACAGCCCAGAGATCCCCAATGTACCCGAGAGCCTGGAGATCCCCAATGTACCCGAGAGCCCAGAGATCCCCAATGTACCTGAGAACCCAAAGATCCCCAATGTACCCGAGATCCCAGAGAACCCCAATGTTTCCAAGAATCCAGAGATCCCCAGTGTACCCGAGATTCCAGAGATCCCCAAAGTATCGGAGAGCCCAGAGATCCCCAATGTAACTGAGAGTACAGAAATCCCCAAAGTATCTGAGTGCCCGGAGATCCCCAATGTTCCTGAGAGTTCAGAGATCACCAATGTACCCGAGAGTCCAGAGATCCCCAAAGTATCTGAGTGCCCGGAGATCCCCAATGTACCCGAGAGTCCAGACATCCCCAAAGGATCTGAGGGCCCATAGATCCCCAATGCTCTTGAGAATTCACAGATCCCCAATGTACCCGAGAGCCCGGAGATCCCCATTGTACCAGAGAGCCCAGAAATCCCCATTGTACCTGACAGCCCAGAAATCCCCAATGAATCTGCGCCCGGAGATCCCCAATGTAACCGAGAGTCCAATGATCCCCAATGTATCTGAGAGTACAGAGATCCCCAATGCATCTGAGAGCCCAGAGATCCCCAATGTTCCTGAGCGTTCAGAGATCCCCAATATACCCGAGAGTCCAGAGATCCCCAAAATATCTGAGAGCCCAGAGATCCCCAATGTATCCGACAGTCCAGTGATCAAAAATGTACCTGAGGGCCCTAAATGCCCAATGTACCCGAGAGCCCAGGGATCACCAATTGTGCCAAGAGCCCCGCAATCCCCAATGTACCCGAGAGCCCAGACATCCCCAAATTACCCGAGATCCCGGAGATCCCCAATGTACCCGAGAGCCCGAAGATCCGCAATGGACACGAGTGGGCAGGGATCCCCATTGTACCCGAGAGCCCGAAAATCCCCAATATACCCGAGAACCCAGAGATCCCCATGTATCTAAAAATGCAGAGATCCCCAATGTACCCGAGAGCCCAGAAATCCCCAATGAACCCAAGTGCCCAGAAATCCCTAATGCATCTGATTACGGAGATCCCCAGTGTATCTGAGAATCCATAGATCTGCCGAGTACCTGAGAGCCCATAGATCCTTAATCTACCCGAGAGTCCGAAGATCCCCAATGTAACTGGGAGTCCAGAGATCTCCAATGTATCCTAGAATCCAGAGATCCCCAGTCTACCTGAGAGTCCACAGATCCCCAATGTATCCAAGAATCCAGAGATCCCCACTGAACCTGAGAGTCCAGAGATGTCCAATGTGCCCGAGGGTCCAGAGATCCCCAATGTACCCGAATGTCCAGAGATCCCCCTTTGACCCGAGAGTCCAGAGATTACCGAGTACCAGAGAGCCCGGAGATCCCCAATGTACCCGAGAGCCCGATGATCTCCAATGTCCCCAATAGCCCTGAGATCCCCGTGCATCTAAGAATCCAAATATCCCCAATGTACCCGAGAGCCCAGAAATCCCCAATGTACCCAAGTGCCCAAAAATCCCCAATGCATCTGAGTACAGAGATCCCCAATATACCCGAGAGTCCAGAGATCCCCATTGTATCCGAGAATCCAGAGATCCGCAGAGCACCCGAGAGCCCGTAGATCCCCAATGTACCCGAGAGTCAGAAGATCCCCAATGTACCAGGGGGTCCAGAGATCTCCAATGCATCCTTGAATCCAGAGAACCCCAGTCTACCCGAGAGTCCACAGATCCCCAATATAGCCAAGAATCCAGAGATCCTCAGTGTACCCGAGAGTCCAGAAATCCCCAATGTATCTGAGAGCCCAGAGATCCCCAATGTACCCGAGAGTCCAGAGATCCCCAATGTAGCCGGGAGACCAGAGTTCCCCAATGTTCCTGAGAGTTCAGAGATCCCAATGTACCTGAGAGTCCAGAGATCACCAATGTATCTGAGTGTCCAGAGATCCCCAATGTTCCTGAGTGTTCAGAGATCCCCAGTGTAACCGTGAGTCCAGAGATCCCCAATGTGGCCGAGATCCCAGAGATCCCCAATGTATCTGAGAGTCCAGAGATCACCAATGTAGCTGAGGGCCCGAAATCACCAATGTACCCGAGAGCCCAGAGTTCCCAATGTACCCGAGAGCCTGGAGATCCCCAATGTACCCAAGAGCCCAGAGATCCCCAAAGTACCTGGGAACCCAAAGATCCCCAATGTACCGGAGATCCCAGAGAACCCCAATGTATCCAAGAATCCAGAGATCCCCAGTGTACCCGAGAGTCCAGAGATCCCCAAAGTATCAGAGAGCCCAGAGATCCCCAATGTAACCGAGAGTACAGAAATCCCCAAAGTATCTGAGCGCCCGGAGATCCCCAATGTTCCTGAGAGTTCAGAGATCCCCAATGTACCCGAGAGTCCAGACATCCCCAAAGGATCTGAGGGCCCAGAGATCCCCAATGTTCTTGAGTGTTCACAGATCCCCATTGTACCCGAGAGCCCGAAGATCCCCAATGTACCCGAAAACCCAGAGATCCCCATGTATCTAAGAATCCAGTGATCCCCAATGTACCCGAGAGCCCAGAAATCCCCAATGAACCCAAGTGCCCAGAAATCCCTAATGCATCTGAGTATGGAGATCCCCAGTGTATCCGAGAATCCATAGATCTGCCGAGTACCTGAGAGGCCGTAGATCCCCAATGTACCCGAGAGTCCGAAGATCCCCAGTCTACCTGAGAGTCCACAGATCCCCAATGTATCCAAGAATCCAGAGATCCCCAGTGTACCTGAGATTACAGAGATCCCCAATGTGCCCGATAGTCCGGAGATACCCAATGTACCCGAAGGTCCAGAGATCCCCCTTGTACCCGAGAGTCCAGAGATTCCCAATGTACCTGAGAGTCCGGAGATCCCCAATGTATCTGAGAGTTCAGAGATCCCCCAAAGTTCCTGAGAGTTCAGCGATCCTCATTGTACACGAGAGTCCAGAGATCCCCAAAGTATCTGAGAGCCCACAGATCCCCAATGTACCCGAGAGCCCGGAGATCCCCAATGGACCGGAGGGAATGGAGGTACCCAATGTACACAAGAGCCCGAAGATCCCCAATGTACCCAAGAGACCGGAGTTCCCCAATGCACCCGAGAGCCCAGAAATCGCCAAAGCACCCGAGAGCACTGAAATCCCCAATATACTCGAGAGTCCAGAGATCCCCAATGTATCCGAGTGTCCAGAGATCCCCAATGTATCTGAGAGTTCAGAGATCGCCAATGTTCCTGAGAGTCCTGAGCTCCCCAATGTAGCTGAGATTCCAGAGATCCCCAATGTATCTGAGAGTCCAGAGATCACCAATGTACCTGAGGGCCCGAAATCACCAATGTACCCGAGAGCCCAGGGATCCCCAATTGTACCGAGAGCCCCGGGATCCCCAAAGTACCCGAGAGCCCAGAGATCCCCAATGTACCCGAGAGTCCAGAGATCCCCAAAGTTTCTGAGAGCCCAGAGATCCCCAATGATCTCGAGAGTCCAGAAATGCCCAAAGTATCTGAGAGCCCAGAGATCCCCAGTGTTCCTGATAGTTCAGAGATCCCCAAAACTATCTGAGGGCCCAGAGATCCCCAATTTTCCTGAGAATTCAAAGATCCCCAAGGTACCCGAGGGTCCAGAGATCCCCAATGTACCAGAGAGTCCGAAGATCCCCAATGTACCTGGGAGTCCAGAGTACCCCAATGTATACTAGAATCCAGTGATCCCCAGTCTACCTGAGAGTCCACAGATCCCCAATGTATCCAAGAATACAGAGATCCCCACTGTACCTGAGAGTCCAGAGATCCCCAATGTGCCCGACGGTCTGGAGATCCCCAATGCACCCGAATGTCCAGAGATCCCCCTTGTACCCGAGACTCCAGAGATTCCCAATGTACCTGAGAGTCCGGAGATCCCCAATGGATCCGAGAATTCAGAGATCTCCCATGTTCCTGAGAGTTCTGAGATCATCAGTGTACCTGAGAGTCCAGAGAACCCAATGTACCTGAGAGCCCAGAGATCCCCAATGTACCCGAGAGCCCGGAGATCCCCACTGTACCCGAGAGCACGGAGATCCCCAATGTACCTGAGAGCCCGAAGATCCCCAATGTACCCAAGAGACCGGATATCCCCAATGTACCCGAGAGCCCAGAAATCCCCAATATACCCGAGAGTCCAGAGATCCCCAATGTATCCGAGTGTCCAGAGATCCCCAATGTACCTGAGATTCCAGAGATCCCCAATGTATCTGAGTGTCCAGAGATCCCCAATGTATCTGAGAGTTCAGAGAACCCAATGTGGCCGAGATCCCAGAGATCCCCAATGTATCTGAGAGTTCAGAGAACCCAATGTGGCCGAGATCCCAGAGATCCCCAATGTATCTGAGAGTCCAGAGATCACCAGTGTACCTGAGGGCCCAAAATCACCAATGTAGATGAGAGCCCAGGGGTCCCCAATTGTACTGAGAGCTCCGGTATCCCCAATGTACCCGACAGCCCAGAGATCCCCAATGTACCCGAGAGCCTGGAGATCCCCAATGTACCCGAGAGCCCAGAGATCCCCAATGTACCTGAGAACCCAAAGATCCCCAATGTACCCGAGATCCCAGAGAACCCCAATGTTTCCAAGAATCCAGAGATCCCCAGTGTACCCGAGATTCCAGAGATCCCCAAAGTATCGGAGAGCCCAGAGATCCCCAATGTAACTGAGAGTACAGAAATCCCCAAAGTATCTGAGTGCCCGGAGATCCCCAAGTTCCTGAGAGTTCAGAGATCACCAATGTACCCGAGAGTCCAGAGATCCCCAAAGTATCTGAGTGCCCGGAGATCCCCAATGTACCCGAGAGTCCAGACATCCCCAAAGGATCTGAGGGCCCATAGATCCCCAATGCTCTTGAGAATTCACAGATCCCCAATGTACCCGAGGGTCCAGAGATCCCCAATGGACCCGAGGGTCCAGAGATACCCAATGTATCTTAGAGGCCAGAGATCCCCAATGTACCCGAGAGCCCGGAGATCCCCATTGTACCAGAGAGCCCAGAAATCCCCATTGTACCTGACAGCCCAGAAATCCCCAATGAATCTGCGCCCGGAGATCCCCAATGTAACCGAGAGTCCAATGATCCCCAATGTATCTGAGAGTACAGGGATCCCCAATGCATCTGAGAGCCCAAAGATCCCCAATGTTCCTGAGCGTTCAGAGATCCCCAATATACCCGAGAGTCCAGAGATCCCCAAAATATCTGAGAGCACAGAGATCCCCAATGTATCCGACAGTCCAGTGATCACCACTGTACCTGAGGGCCCTAAATCCCCAAAGTACCCGCGAGCCCGGAGATCCCCAATGTACCCGAGAGCCCGAAGATCCGCAATGGACACGAGAGCCCAGGGATCCCCATTGTACCCGAGAGCCCGAAAATCCCCAATGTACCCGAGAACCCAGAGATCCCCATGTATCTAAGAATCCAGAGATCCCCAATGTACCCGAGAGCCCAGAAATCCCCAATGAACCCAAGTGCCCAGAAATCCCTAATGCATCTGAGAACAGAGATCCCCAGTGTATCTGAGAATCCATAGATCCGTCGAGTACCTGAGAGCCCGTAGATCCCCAATCTACCCGAGAGTCCGAAGATCCCCAATGTAAATGGGAGTCCAGAGATCCCCAATGTATCCTAGAATCCAGTGATCCCCAGTCTACCTGAGAGTCCACAGATCCCCAATGTATCCTAGAATCCAGAGATCCCCACTGTACCTGAGAGTCCAGAGATCCCCAATGTGCCCGAGGGTCCAGAGATCCCCAATGTACCCGAATGTCCGGAGAACCCCCTTTGACCCGAGAGTCCAGAGATTGCCGAATACCAGAGAGCCAGGAGATCCCCAATGTACCCGAGAGTCCAAAGACCTCCAATGTCCCCAATAGCCCTGAGATCCCCGTGCATCTAAGAATCCAGATATCCCCAATGTACCCGAGAGTCCAGAAATCCCCAATGTACTCACATGCCCAAAAATCCCAAATGCATCTGAGTAAAGAGATCCCCAATATACCCAAGAGTCCAGAGAACCCCAATGTATCCGAGAATCCAGAGATCCACAGAGCACCCAAGAGCCCGTAGATCCCCAATGTACCCAAGAGTCAGAAGATCCCCAATGTACCTGGGAATCCAGAGATATCCAATGCATCCTAGAATCCAGAGATCCCCAGTCTACCCGAGAGTCCGCAGATCCCCAATATAGCCAAGAATCCAGAGATCCTCAGTGTACCCGAGAGTCCAGAAATGCCCAAAGTATCTGAGAGCCCAGAGATCCCCAATGTACACGAGAGTCCAGAGATCCCCAATGTAGCCCGGAGTCCAGAGTTCCCCAATGTTCCTGAGAGTTCAGAGATCACCAATGTACCTGAGAGTCCAGACATCACCAATGTATCTGAGTGTCCAGAGATCCCCAATGTTCCTAAGTGTTCAGAGATCCCCAATGTACCCGTGAGTCCAGAGATCCCCAATGTGGCCGAGATCCCAGAGATCCCCAATGTATCTGAGAGTCCAGAGATCACCAATGTACCTGAGGGCCCGAAATCACCAATGTACCCGAGAGCCCAAGGATCCCCAATTGTACCGAGAGCTCTGGTATCCCCAATGTACCCGACAGCCCATAGATCCCCAATGTACCAGAGAGCCTGGAGATCCCCAATGTACCCGAGAGCCCAGAGATCCACAATGTACCTGAGAACCCAAAGATCCCCAATGTACCCGAGATCCCAGAGAACCCCAATGTATCCAAGTATCCAGAGATCCCCAGTGTACCCGAGAGTCCAGAGATCCCCAAAGTATCAGAGAGCCCAGAGATCCCCAATGTAACCGAGACTACAGAAATCCCCAAAGTATCTGAGCACCCAGAGATCCCCAATGTTCCTGAGCGTTCAGAAATCCCAAAGTATCTGAGAGCCCAGAGATCCGCAATGTACCCGAGAGCCCAGACATCCCCAATGTACCTGCGAGCCCGGAGATCCCCAATGAATCTGAGAGCCTGAAGATCCGCAATGTACCCGAGAGCCCAGGGATCCCCAATGTACCCGAGAGCCCGAAGATCCCCAATATATCCGAGAACCCAGAGATACCCAATGTATCCGTGAATCCAGAGATCCCTATTGTACATGAGAGTCCAGAGATCCCCAAAGTATCTGAGAACCCAGAGATCCCCAATGTACCCGAGAGTCCAGAAATCCCCAAAGTATCTGAGAGCCCCGAGATTCCCAATGTTCCTGAGAGTTCACAGATCCCCAATGTACCCAAGAGTCCAGAGATCCCCAATGTGTCCGAGAATCCAGAGATCCGCAGAGTACCCGAGAGCCTCTAGATCCCCAGTGTACCCGAGAGTCCAAAGATCCCCAATGTACCTGGGAGTCAAGAGAGCCCCAATGTATCCTAGAATCCAGAGATCCCCAGCCTACCCGAGAGTCCGCAGATCTCCAATGTATCCAAGAATGCAAAGATTCCCAGTGTACATGAGAGTCCAGAGTTCCCCAGTGTGCCAAAGTGTCCAGAGAACCCCAACGTACCCGAATGTTCAGAGATACCCCATGTACCCGAGAGTCAAGAGATTCCCAAAGTATCTGATAGCCCACAGATCCCCAATGTACCCGAGAGTCCAGAGATCCCCAATGTACCCCGGAGTCCAGAGTTCCCCAGTGTTCCTGATAGTTCAGAAATCCTCAATGTCCCTGAGAGCCCAGAAATCCCCAAAGTACCCGAGAGACAGGAGATCCCCAAAGTATGTGAGAGCCCTGATATCCCCAATGTCCGTGAGAGCCCAGAGATCCCCAATGTTTCCGAGAGTCCAGAGATCCCCAATGTATCAGAGAATCCAGAGATCAGCAGGGTACCTGAGAGCTCGTAGATCCCCAATGTACCCAAGGGTCCGAAGATCCCCAATGTACCTGGGAGTCCAGAGATCCCCAATGTATCCTAGAATCCAGAGAGACCCAGTCTACCCGAGAGTTCGCAGATCCCCAATGTATCCAAGAATCCAGAGATCCCCAGTGTCCCTGAGAGTCCAGAGTTCCCCAATGTATCCGAGAGTCCCGAGAACCCCAGTGTACCCGAGAGCTCAGTGATCCCCAATGTATCTGAGATCCCAGAGATTCCCAATGTATCAGAGAGCCCAGAGATCACCAATGTTCCTGAGAGTCCAGAGATCCCCAATGTGCCTGAGATTCCAGAGATCCTTAATGTACATGAATGTCCAGAGATCCTCTATGTACCCGTGAGTGCAGAGATTACCAATGTACCTGAGAGTCTGGAGATCCCTAATGTACCCGAGAGTGCAGAGATCCCCCATGTACCTGAGATTTCAGAGATCCCCAACGTACCCGAGAGTCCAGAGATCCCCAATGTAGCCGAGATCCCAGAGATCCCCAATGTATCTGAGAGTCCAGAGAACACCAATGTACCTGAGGGCCCAAAATCACCAATGTATCCGAGAGCCCGGAGATCCCCAATGTACCCGAGAGCCCAAAGATCCCCCATGTACCCAAGAGCACAGAGATCCCCAATGTAACCGAGAGCCCAAAGATCCCCAATGTACCCGAGAACCCGGGGATCCCCAATGTATCCGAGAATCCAGGGATCCCCAGTGTACCCGAGAGTCCAGAGACCCCCAAGGTATCTGAGAGCCCATAGATCCTCAATGTTCCTGAGAGTTCAGAGATCGCCAATGTACCCGAGATTCCAGAGATCCCCAAAGTATCTGAGCGCCAGGAGATCCGCAATGTACCCGAGGGTCCAGAGTTCCCCAAAGTATCCGAGAGCCCAGAGATCCCCAATGTACCAGAGAGCCCGGAGATCCCCAATGTACCCGAGAGCCCAAAGATCCCCAATGTCCCCAATAGCCCGGAGATCCCCGTGCACCTAAGAATCCAGATATCCCCAATGTACCCGAGAGCCCAGAAATCCCCAATGTACTCAAGTGCCCAAAAATCCCCACTGCATCTGAGTACAGAGATCCCCAATATACCCGAGAGTCCAGAGATCCCCAATGTATCCAAGAATCCAGAGATCCGCAGAGCACCCGAGAGCCCGTAGATCCCCAATGTACCCAAGAGTCAGAAGATCCCCAATGTACCTGGGAATCCAGAGATATCCAATGCATCCTAGAATCCAGAGATCCCCAGTCTACCCGAGAGTCCGCAGATCCCCAATATAGCCAAGAATCCAGAGATCCTCAGTGTACCCGAGAGTCCAGAAATGCCCAAAGTATCTGAGAGCCCAGAGATCCCCAATGTACACGAGAGTCCAGAGATCCCCAATGTAGCCCGGAGTCCAGAGTTCCCCAATGTTCCTGAGAGTTCAGAGATCACCAATGTACCTGAGAGTCCAGAGATCACCAATGTATCTGAGTGTCCAGAGATCCCCAATGTTCCTAAGTGTTCAGAGATCCCCAATGTACCCGTGAGTCCAGAGATCCCCAATGTGGCCGAGATCCCAGAGATCCCCAATGTATCTGAGAGTCCAGAGATCACCAATGTACCTGAGGGCCCGAAATCACCAATGTACCCGAGAGCCCAAGGATCCCCAATTGTACCGAGAGCTCTGGTATCCCCAATGTACCCGACAGCCCATAGATCCCCAATGTACCAGAGAGCCTGGAGATCCCCAATGTACCCGAGAGCCCAGAGATCCACAATGTACCTGAGAACCCAAAGATCCCCAATGTACCCGAGATCCCAGAGAACCCCAATGTATCCAAGTATCCAGAGATCCCCAGTGTACCCGAGAGTCCAGAGATCCCCAAAGTATCAGAGAGCCCAAAGATCCCCAATGTAACCGAGACTACAGAAATCCCCAAAGTATCTGAGCACCCAGAGATCCCCAATGTTCCTGAGCGTTCAGAAATCCCAAAGTATCTGAGAGCCCAGAGATCCGCAATGTACCCGAGAGCCCAGACATCCCCAATGTACCTGCGAGCCTGGAGATCCCCAATGAATCTGAGAGCCTGAAGATCCGCAATGTACCCGAGAGCCCAGGGATCCCCAATGTACCCGAGAGCCCGAAGATCCCCAATATATCCGAGAACCCAGAGATACCCAATGTATCCGTGAATCCAGAGATCCCTATTGTACATGAGAGTCCAGAGATCCCCAAAGTATCTGAGAACCCAGAGATCCCCAATGTACCCGAGAGTCCAGAAATCCCCAAAGTATCTGAGAGCCCCGAGATTCCCAATGTTCCTGAGAGTTCACAGATCCCCAATGTACCCAAGAGTCCAGAGATCCCCAATGTGTCCGAGAATCCAGAGATCCGCAGAGTACCCGAGAGCCTCTAGATCCCCAGTGTACCCGAGAGTCCAAAGATCCCCAATGTACCTGGGAGTCAAGAGAGCCCCAATGTATCCTAGAATCCAGAGATCCCCAGCCTACCCGAGAGTCTGCAGATCTCCAGTGTATCCAAGAATGCAAAGATTCCCAGTGTACATGAGAGTCCAGAGTTCCCCAGTGTGCCAAAGTGTCCAGAGAACCCCAATGTACCCGAATGTTCAGAGATACCCCATGTACCCGAGAGTCAAGAGATTCCCAAAGTATCTGATAGCCCACAGATCCCCAATGTACCCGAGAGTCCAGAGATCCCCAATGTACCCCGGAGTCCAGAGTTCCCCAGTGTTCCTGATAGTTCAGAAATCCTCAATGTCCCTTAGAGCCCAGAAATCCCCAAAGTACCCGAGAGACAGGAGATCCCCAAAGTATGTGAGAGCCCTGATATCCCCAATGTCCGTGAGAGCCCAGAGATCCCCAATGTTTCCGAGAGTCCAGAGATCCCCAATGTATCAGAGAATCCAGAGATCAGCAGGGTACCTGAGAGCTCGTAGATCCCCAATGTACCCAAGGGTCCGAAGATCCCCAATGTACCTGGGAGTCCAGAGATCCCCAATGTATCCTAGAATCCAGAGAGACCCAGTCTACCCGAGAGTTCGCAGATCCCCAATGTATCCAAGAATCCAGAGATCCCCAGTGTCCCTGAGAGTCCAGAGTTCCCCAATGTATCCGAGAGTCCCGAGAACCCCAGTGTACCCGAGAGCTCAGTGATCCCCAATGTATCTGAGATCCCAGAGATTCCCAATGTATCAGAGAGCCCAGAGATCACCAATGTTCCTGAGAGTCCAGAGATCCCCAATGTGCCTGAGATTCCAGAGATCCTTAATGTACATGAATGTCCAGAGATCCTCTATGTACCCGTGAGTGCAGAGATTACCAATGTACCTGAGAGTCTGGAGATCCCTAATGTACCCGAGAGTGCAGAGATCCCCCATGTACCTGAGATTTCAGAGATCCCCAACGTACCCGAGAGTCCAGAGATCCCCAATGTAGCCGAGATCCCAGAGATCCCCAATGTATCTGAGAGTCCAGAGAACACCAATGTACCTGAGGGCCCAAAATCACCAATGTATCCGAGAGCCCAGAGATCCCCAATGTACCCGAGAGCCCAAAGATCCCCCATGTACCCAAGAGCACAGAGATCCCCAATGTAACCGAGAGCCCAAAGATCCCCAATGTACCCGAGAACCCGGGGATCCCCAATGTATCAGAGAATCCAGGGATCCCCAGTGTACCCGAGAGTCCAGAGATCCCCAAAGTATCTGAGAGCCCATAGATCCCGAATGTTCCTGAGAGTTCAGAGATCGCCAATGTACCCGAGATTCCAGAGATCCCCAAAGTATCTGAGCGCCAGGAGATCCGCAATGTACCCGAGGGTCCAGAGTTCCCCAAAGTATCCGAGAGCCCAGAGATCCCCAATGTACCAGAGAGCCCGGAGATCCCCAATGTACCCGAGAGCCCAAAGATCCCCAATGTCCCCAATAGCCCGGAGATCCCCGTGCACCTAAGAATCCAGATATCCCCAATGTACCCGAGAGCCCAGAAATCCCCAATGTACTCAAGTGCCCAAAAATCCCCACTGCATCTGAGTACAGAGATCCCCAATATACCCGAGAGTCCAGAGATCCCCAATGTATCCAAGAATCCAGAGATCCGCAGAGCACCCGAGAGCCCGTAGATCCCCAATGTACCCGAGAGTCAGAAGATCCCCAATGTACCTGGGAGTCCCGAGATCCCCAATGCATCCTAGAATCCAGAGATCCCCAGTCTACCTGAGAGTCCGCAGATCCCCAATATATCCAAGAATCCAGAGATCCTCAGTGTACCCGGGAGTCCAGAAATCCCCAAAGTATCTGAGAGCCCAGAGATCCACAATGTACCTGAGAATCCAGAGATCCCCAATGTACCCGGGAGTCCAGAGTTCCCCAATGATCCTGAGAGTTCAGAGATCCCCAATGTACCCGAGATCCCAGAGAACCCCAATGTTTCCAAGAATCCAGAGATCCCCAGTGTACCCGAGAGTCCAGAGATCCCCAAAGTATCTGAGAGCCCAGAGATCCCCAATGTAACCGAGAGTACAGAAATCCCCAAAGGATCTGTGCACCCGGAGATCCCCCAAATTCCTGAGAGTTCAGAGATCCCCAATTTACACGAGAGTCCAGAGATCCCCTATGTGCCTGGGAGTCCTGAGTTCGCCAATGTTCCTGAGAGTTCAGAGATCCCCAATGTACACGAGAGTCCAGTGATCCCCAATGTACCTGAGAGTCAGGAGATCCCCAAAGTATGTGAGAGCCCAGATATCCCCAATGTCCCTGAGAGCCCAGAGATCCCCAATGTACCTGAGAGTACAGAGAGCACCAATGCATCTGAGGGCCTAGAGATCCCCAATGATCCTGAGCGTTCAGAGATCCCCAATATACCCGAGAGTCCAGAGATCCCCAAAGTATCTGAGAGCCCAGAGATCCCTAATGTATCCGACAGTCCACTGATCACCAATGTACCTGAGGGCCCGAAATCCCCAATGTACCCGAGAGCCCAGGCATCCCCAATTGTACCGTGAACCCCGCGATCCCCAATGTACCCGAGAGCCCGGAGATCCCCAATGTACCCAAGAGCCTGACGATCCGCAATGGACACGAGAGCCCAGGGATCCCCATTGTACCCGAGAGCCCGAAGATCCCCAATGTACCTGGGAACCCAGAGATCCCCATGTATCTAAGAATCCAGAGATCCCCAATGTACCCGAGAGCCCAGAAATCCCCAATGAACCCAAGTGCCCAGAAATCCCTAATGCCTCTGATTACGGAGATCCCCAATGTACCTGGGAGTCCAGAGATCCCTAGTGTATCCGAGAATCCATAGATCCGCAGAGTACCTGAGAGCCCGTAGAACCCCAAAGTACCCGAGAGACCGAAGATCCCCAATGTACCTGGGAGTCCAGAGATCCCCAATGTATCCTAGAATCCAGAGATACCCAGTCTACCTGAGAGTTCGCAGATCCCCCATGTATCCAAGAATCCAGAGATCCCCAGTGTACCTGAGAGTCCATCGATCCCCAATGTATCCGAGAGTCCTGAGATCCCCAGTGTACCCGAGAGCTCAGTGATCCCCAATGTGTCTGAGATCCCAGAGATCCCCAATGTCTCAGGGAGCCCAGAGATCATCAACGTTCCTGAGAGTCCGGAGATCCCCAATGTGCCCGAGAGTCTGGAGATGCCCAATGTGCACGAATGTCCAGAGATCCTCTATGTACCCGCGAGTGCAGAGATACCCAATGTACCTGAGAGTCCGGAGAACCCCAATGTACCCGATAGTCCAGAGATCCCCCATGTTCCTGAGAGTTCAGAGATCACCAATGTAGCTGAGAGTCCAGAGATCCACAAAGTATCTGAGAGCCCAGAGATCCCCAATATTCCTGAGAGTTCAGAGATCCCCAACTTACCCGAGAGTCCAGAGATCCCCAATGTATCCGAGAGTCCAGAGAACACCAAGGTATCTGAGAGCCCTGAGATCCCCAATGATCCTTAGAGTTCAGAGATCACCAGTGTACCGGGCTTCCAGAGATCCCAAATGTAGCCGAGAGCCCAGAGATTCCCAATGTACCCAGAGCCCAGATATCCGCAATGTACCCGAGTGCCCCAAGCTCCCCAATGAACCCGAGAGCCCAGGGATCCCCAATGTACCTGAGAGCCCAGAGATCCACAATGTACCCAAGAGCCCGAAGATCCCCAATGTATCCGAGAGTCCAGAGATACCCCATGTTCCTGAGAGTTCAGAGATTCCCAATGTACCCGAGGGTCCAGAGATAACCAATGTACCCGAGGTTCCAGAGATCCCCAATGTACCCGAGAGCCTGGAGATCCCCAATGTACCCAAGAGCACGAAGATCCCCAATGTCCCCAATAGCCCAGAGATCCCCATGTATCTAAGAATCCAGAGGTCGCCAATGTACCCGAGAGCCCAGAAATCCCCAATGTACCGGAGTGCCCAGAAATCCCCAATGCATCTGAGTACGGAGATCCCCAATGTGCCCAAGAGCACGTAGATCCCCAATGTACCCGAGAGTCTGAAGATCCCCAATGTACCTGGGAGTCCAGAGATCCCCAATGTATCCTAGAATCCAGAGATACCCAGTCTTCCCGAGATTTCGCAGATCCCCAATGTATCCAAGAATCCAGAGATCCCAAGGGAAGCTGAGAGTCCAGAGATCCCCAATGTATCCGAGAGTCCTGATACCTCCAGTGTACCCGAAAGCCCTCTGATCCCCAATGTATCTGAGAGCCCAGAGATCCCAAATGTCACAGAGAGCCCAGAGATCAACAATGTTCCTGAGAGTCCGGAGATCCCCAATGTGACCGAGAGTCCGGAGGTCCCCAATATACCCGAAAGTCCAGAGATCCTCCATGTACCCAAGAGTCCAGAGATCCCCAATGAACCTGAGAGTTCAGAGATCACCAATGTACCCGGGGGTCCAGAGTTCCCCAATGTACCCAAGGTTCCAGAGATCCCCAATGTAGCCGAGAGCCCAGAGATCCCCAATGTACCCAAGAGCCCAGATATCCGGAATGTACCCAAGTGCCCCGAGCTCCCCAATGTACCCGAGAGCCCAGGGATCCCCAATGTACCTGAGAGCCGAAGATCCCCAATGTACCCAAGAGCCCACAGATCCCCAATGTATCTGAGAGTCCAGAGATGCTCCATTTTCCTGAGAGTTCAGAGATCAACAGTGTACCCGAGAGCCCAAGGATCCCCAATGTTCCTGAGAGTCCGGAGATCGCCAAAGTATCTGAGAGACCAGAGATCCACAATGTTCCTGAGAGTTCAGAGATCCCCAATGTACCCGAGGGTCCAGAGATCCCCAATGTACCCAAGGTTGCAGAGATCCCCAATGTAGCCGAGAGCCCAGAGATCCCCAATGTACCCGAGAGCCCGGATATCCGCAATGTACCCGAGTGACCCGTGCTTCCCCATGTACCCGAGAGCCCAGGGATCCCCAATGTACCTGAGAGCCCGAAGATCCCCAATGTATCCGAGAATCCTGAGATCTGCAGAGTACCTGAGAGCCCGCAGATCCCAAATGCACGCGGGAGTCTGAAGATAACCAATGTTCCCGACAGTCCAGAGATCCCCAATGTATCCTAGAATCCAGTGCTCCCCAGTCTACCCAAGAGTCCGAATATCCCCAATGTACACAAGAGCCCGGAGATCCCAATGTATCTGAGAATCCTGAGATCTGCAGAGTACCTGAGAGCCCGCAGATCCCCAATGCACCCGGGAGTCTGAAGATCACCAATGTTCCCGACAGTCCAGAGATCCACAATGTATCCTACAATCCAGTGCTCCCCAGTCTACCCAAGAGTCCGCAGATCCCCAATGTATCCAAGAATCCAGGGATCCCCAGTGTACCTGAGAGTCCAGATATCCCCAATGTATCCGAGATTCCCAAGATCCCCAATGTTCCTGAGAGCCCAGTGATCTCCAATGTATCTGAGAGCCCTGAGATCCCCAATGTCTCAGAGAGCTCAGAGATCACCAATGTTCCTGAGAGTCCAGAGATCCCCAATGTGTCCGAGAGTCCGGAGATTCCCAATGTACCCGAATGTCCAGAGATCCTCCATGTACCCGAGAGTCCAAAGATTCCCAATGTACCTGAGAGTCCGGAAATCCCCAATGTACCCGAGAGTCCAGAGATCTCCCATGTTCCTGAGAGTTCAGAGATCCTCAATGTACACGAGAGTCCAGAGATCCCCAAGGTATCTGAGAGCACAGAGATCCCCAATGTACCCGGGAGTCCAGACATCCCCAAAGTATCTGAGAGCACAGAGATCCCCAATGTTCCTGAGAGTTCAGAGATCCACAATGTACCCGATGGTCCAGAGATCCCAACTTATCTGAGATCCCGGAGATCCCCAATGTACCCTAGAGTTTTGAGATCCCCAAAGTATCTGAGAGCCCAGAGATCTCCAATGTTCCTGAGAGTTCAGAGATCACGAATGTACCCAGGGGTCCAGAGGTCCCCAATGTACCCGAGGTTCCAGAGATCCCCACTTTAGCCGAGAGCCCAGAGATCCCCAATGTACCCGAGAGCCCAGATTTCCGCAATGTACCCGAGTGCCCTGAGCTTCCCAATTTTCCCGAGAGCCCAAAGATCCCCAATGCACCTAAGAGACTGGAGATCCCCAATGTATCCGAGAGTCCAGAGATACCCCATGTTCCTGAGAGTTCAGAGATCCCCAGTGTACCCGTGAGTCCAGAGATCCCCAAAGTATCTGAGTGCCCAGAGATCCCCATTCTACGCAAGAGCCCAGAGATCCCCTATGTTCCTGAGAGTGCAGAGATCCCCAATGTAAGCGATAGTCCAGAGAACCCCAAAGTACATGGGAGCCGAGAGATCCCCAATGTTCCTGAGAGTTCAGAGATCACCAATGTACCCAGGGTTCTAGAGGTCCTCAATGTACCCGAGGTTCCAGGGATCCCCAATTTAGCCGAGAGCCCAGCGATCCCCAATGTACTCGAGAGCCCGGATTTCCTCAATGTACCCGAGTGCCCTGAGCTCCCCAATGTACCTGAGAGCCCGAATATCCCCAATGTACCCAAGAGCCCAGTGATTCCCAATGTAACTGAGAGTCCAGAGATCCCTCATGTTACTGAGAGTTCAGAGATCCCCAGTGTACCCGAGAGCCCAGAGATCCCCAACGTTCCTGAGAGTTCAGAGATCCCCAATGTACCCGAGAGTCCGGAGATGGCCAAAGTTTCTGAGAGCCCAGAGATCCCCAATGTATCCGAGAGTCCTGATATCCCCAGTGTACCCGAAAGCCCACTGATCCCCAATGTATCTGAGAGCCCAAAGATCCCAAATGTCTCAGAGAGACCAGAGATCAACAATGTTCCTGAGAGTCCGGAGATCCCCAATGTTACCGAGAGTCCGGAGGTCCCCAATATTCCCGAAAGTCCAGAGATCCTCCATGTACCCGAGAGCCCAGAGATCCCCAATGAACCTGAGAGTTCAGAGATCACCAATGTACCCGGGGGTCCAGAGTTCCCCAATGTACCCAAGGTTCCAGAGATCCCCAATGTAGCCGAGAGCCCAGAGATCCCCAATGTACCCAAGAGCCCAGATATCCTCCATGTACCCATGTGCCCCGAGCTCCCCAATGTACCCAAGAGCCCACAGATCCCCAATGTATCTGAGAGTCCAGAGATGCTCCATGTTCCTGAGAGTTCAGAGATCACCAGTGTACCCGAGAGCCCAAAGATCCCCCATGTTCCTGAGAGTTCAGAGATCCCCAATGTACCCGAGAGTCCGGAGATCGCCAAAGTATCTGAGAGCCCAGAGATCCACAATGTTCCTGAGAGTTCAGAGATCCCCAATGTACCCGAGGGTCCAGAGGTCCCCAACGTACCCGAGGTTGCAGAGATCCCCAATGTAGCCGAGAGCCCAGAGATCCCCAATGTACCCGAGAGCCCAAATATCCGCAATGTACCCGAGTGACCCGTGCTTCCCCATGTACCCGAGAGCCCAGGGATCCCCAATGTACCTGAGAGCCCGAAAATCCCCAATGTACACAAGAGCCCGGAGATCCCCAATGTATCCGAGAATCCTGAGATCTGCAGAGTACCTGAGAGCCCGCAGATCCCCAATGCACCCGAGAGTCCAAAGATCCCCAATGTACCTGGGAGTCAAGAGAGCCCCAATGTATCCTAGAATCCAGAGATCCCCAGCCTACCCGAGAGTCCGCAGATCTCCAATGTATCCAAGAATGCAAAGATTCCCATTGTACATGAGAGTCCAGAGTTCCCCAGTGTGCCAAAGTGTCCAGAGAACCCCAATGTACCCGAATGTTCAGAGATACCCCATGTACCCGAGAGTCAAGAGATTCCCAAAGTATCTGATAGCCCACAGATCCCCAATGTACCCGAGAGTCCAGAGATCCCCAATGTACCCCGGAGTCCAGAGTTCCCCAGTGTTCCTGATAGTTCAGAAATCCTCAATGTCCCTGAGAGCCCAGAAATCCCCAAAGTACCCGAGAGACAGGAGATCCCCAAAGTATGTGAGAGCCCTGATATCCCCAATGTCCGTGAGAGCCCAGAGATCCCCAATGTTTCCGAGAGTCCAGAGATCCCCAATGTATCAGAGAATCCAGAGATCAGCAGGGTACCTGAGAGCTCGTAGATCCCCAATGTACCCAAGGGTCCGAAGATCCCCAATGTACCTGGGAGTCCAGAGATCCCCAATGTATCCTAGAATCCAGAGAGACCCAGTCTACCCGAGAGTTCGCAGATCCCCAATGTATCCAAGAATCCAGAGATCCCCAGTGTCCCTGAGAGTCCAGAGTTCCCCAATGTATCTGAGAGTCCCGAGAACCCCAGTGTACCCGAGAGCTCAGTGATCCCCAATGTATCTGAGATCCCAGAGATTCCCAATGTATCAGAGAGCCCAGAGATCACCAATGTTCCTGAGAGTCCAGAGATCCCCAATGTGCCTGAGATTCCAGAGATCCTTAATGTACATGAATGTCCAGAGATCCTCTATGTACCCGTGAGTGCAGAGATTACCAATGTACCTGAGAGTCTGGAGATCCCTAATGTACCCGAGAGTGCAGAGATCCCCCATGTACCTGAGATTTCAGAGATCCCCAACGTACCCGAGAGTCCAGAGATCCCCAATGTAGCCGAGATCCCAGAGATCCCCAATGTATCTGAGAGTCCAGAGAACACCAATGTACCTGAGGGCCCAAAATCACCAATGTATCCGAGAGCCCGGAGATCCCCAATGTACCCGAGAGCCCAAAGATCCCCCATGTACCCAAGAGCACAGAGATCCCCAATGTAACCGAGAGCCCAAAGATCCCCAATGTACCCGAGAACCCGGGGATCCCCAATGTATCCGAGAATCCAGGGATCCCCAGTGTACCCGAGAGTCCAGAGATCCCCAAGGTATCTGAGAGCCCATAGATCCTGAATGTTCCTGAGAGTTCAGAGATCGCCAATGTACCCGAGATTCCAGAGATCCCCAAAGTATCTGAGCGCCAGGAGATCCGCAATGTACCTGAGGGTCCAGAGTTCCCCAAAGTATCCGAGAGCCCAGAGATCCCCAATGTACCAGAGAGCCCGGAGATCCCCAATGTACCCGAGAGCCCAAAGATCCCCAATGTCCCCAATAGCCCGGAGATCCCCGTGCACCTAAGAATCCAGATATCCCCAATGTACCCGAGAGCCCAGAAATCCCCAATGTACTCAAGTGCCCAAAAATCCCCACTGCATCTGAGTACAGAGATCCCCAATATACCCGAGAGTCCAGAGATCCCCAATGTATCCAAGAATCCAGAGATCCGCAGAGCACCCGAGAGCCCGTAGATCCCCAATGTACCCAAGAGTCAGAAGATCCCCAATGTACCTGGGAATCCAGAGATATCCAATGCATCCTAGAATCCAGAGATCCCCAGTCTACCCGAGAGTCCGCAGATCCCCAATATAGCCAAGAATCCAGAGATCCTCAGTGTACCGGAGAGTCCAGAAATGCCCAAAGTATCTGAGAGCCCAGAGATCCCCAACGTACACGAGAGTCCAGAGATCCCCAATGTAGCCCGGAGTCCAGAGTTCCCCAATGTTCCTGAGAGTTCAGAGATCACCAATGTACCTGAGAGTCCAGAGATCACCAATGTATCTGAGTGTCCAGAGATCCCCAATGTTACTAAGTGTTCAGAGATCCCCAATGTACCCGTGAGTCCAGAGATCCCCAATGTGGCCGAGATCCCAGAGATCCCCAATGTATCTGAGAGTCCAGAGATCACCAATGTACCTGAGGGCCCGAAATCACCAATGTACCCGAGAGCCCAAGGATCCCCAATTGTACCTGAGAGTCCGCAGATCCCCAATATATCCAAGAATCCAGAGATCCTCAGTGTACCCGGGAGTCCAGAAATCCCCAAAGTATCTGAGAGCCCAGAGATCCACAATGTACCTGAGAATCCAGAGATCCCCAATGTACCCGGGAGTCCAGAGTTCCCCAATGATCCTGAGAGTTCAGAGATCCCCAATGTACCCGAGATCCCAGAGAACCCCAATGTTTCCAAGAATCCAGAGATCCCCAGTGTACCCGAGAGTCCAGAGATCCCCAAAGTATCTGAGAGCCCAGAGATCCCCAATGTAACCGAGAGTACAGAAATCCCCAAAGGATCTGTGCACCCGGAGATCCCCCAAATTCCTGAGAGTTCAGAGATCCCCAATTTACACGAGAGTCCAGAGATCCCCTATGTGCCTGGGAGTCCTGAGTTCGCCAATGTTCCTGAGAGTTCAGAGATCCCCAATGTACACGAGAGTCCAGTGATCCCCAATGTACCTGAGAGTCAGGAGATCCCCAAAGTATGTGAGAGCCCAGATATCCCCAATGTCCCTGAGAGCCCAGAGATCCCCAATGTACCTGAGAGTACAGAGAGCACCAATGCATCTGAGGGCCTAGAGATCCCCAATGATCCTGAGCGTTCAGAGATCCCCAATATACCCGAGAGTCCAGAGATCCCCAAAGTATCTGAGAGCCCAGAGATCCCTAATGTATCCGACAGTCCACTGATCACCAATGTACCTGAGGGCCCGAAATCCCCAATGTACCCGAGAGCCCAGGCATCCCCAATTGTACCGTGAACCCCGCGATCCCCAATGTACCCGAGAGCCCGGAGATCCCCAATGTACCCAAGAGCCTGACGATCCGTAATGGACACGAGAGCCCAGGGATCCCCATTGTACCCGAGAGCCCGAAGATCCCCAATGTACCTGGGAACCCAGAGATCCCCATGTATCTAAGAATCCAGAGATCCCCAATGTACCCGAGAGCCCAGAAATCCCCAATGAACCCAAGTGCCCAGAAATCCCTAATGCCTCTGATTACGGAGATCCCCAATGTACCTGGGAGTCCAGAGATCCCTAGTGTATCCGAGAATCCATAGATCCGCAGAGTACCTGAGAGCCCGTAGAACCCCAAAGTACCCGAGAGACCGAAGATCCCCAATGTACCTGGGAGTCCAGAGATCCCCAATGTATCCTAGAATCCAGAGATACCCAGTCTACCTGAGAGTTCGCAGATCCCCCATGTATCCAAGAATCCAGAGATCCCCAGTGTACCTGAGAGTCCATCGATCCCCAATGTATCCGAGAGTCCTGAGATCCCCAGTGTACCCGAGAGCTCAGTGATCCCCAATGTGTCTGAGATCCCAGAGATCCCCAATGTCTCAGGGAGCCCAGAGATCATCAACGTTCCTGAGAGTCCGGAGATCCCCAATGTGCCCGAGAGTCTGGAGATGCCCAATGTGCACGAATGTCCAGAGATCCTCTATGTACCCGCGAGTGCAGAGATACCCAATGTACCTGAGAGTCCGGAGAACCCCAATGTACCCGATAGTCCAGAGATCCCCCATGTTCCTGAGAGTTCAGAGATCACCAATGTAGCTGAGAGTCCAGAGATCCCCAATGTATCAGAGAATCCAGAGATCAGCAGGGTACCTGAGAGCTCGTAGATCCCCAATGTACCCAAGGGTCCGAAGATCCCCAATGTACCTGGGAGTCCAGAGATCCCCAATGTATCCTAGAATCCAGAGAGACCCAGTCTACCCGAGAGTTCGCAGATCCCCAATGTATCCAAGAATCCAGAGATCCCCAGTGTCCCTGAGAGTCCAGAGTTCCCCAATGTATCTGAGAGTCCCGAGAACCCCAGTGTACCCGAGAGCTCAGTGATCCCCAATGTATCTGAGATCCCAGAGATTCCCAATGTATCAGAGAGCCCAGAGATCACCAATGTTCCTGAGAGTCCAGAGATCCCCAATGTGCCTGAGATTCCAGAGATCCTTAATGTACATGAATGTCCAGAGATCCTCTATGTACCCGTGAGTGCAGAGATTACCAATGTACCTGAGAGTCTGGAGATCCCTAATGTACCCGAGAGTGCAGAGATCCCCCATGTACCTGAGATTTCAGAGATCCCCAACGTACCCGAGAGTCCAGAGATCCCCAATGTAGCCGAGATCCCAGAGATCCCCAATGTATCTGAGAGTCCAGAGAACACCAATGTACCTGAGGGCCCAAAATCACCAATGTATCCGAGAGCCCGGAGATCCCCAATGTACCCGAGAGCCCAAAGATCCCCCATGTACCCAAGAGCACAGAGATCCCCAATGTAACCGAGAGCCCAAAGATCCCCAATGTACCCGAGAACCCGGGGATCCCCAATGTATCCGAGAATCCAGGGATCCCCAGTGTACCCGAGAGTCCAGAGATCCCCAAGGTATCTGAGAGCCCATAGATCCTGAATGTTCCTGAGAGTTCAGAGATCGCCAATGTACCCGAGATTCCAGAGATCCCCAAAGTATCTGAGCGCCAGGAGATCCGCAATGTACCTGAGGGTCCAGAGTTCCCCAAAGTATCCGAGAGCCCAGAGATCCCCAATGTACCAGAGAGCCCGGAGATCCCCAATGTACCCGAGAGCCCAAAGATCCCCAATGTCCCCAATAGCCCGGAGATCCCCGTGCACCTAAGAATCCAGATATCCCCAATGTACCCGAGAGCCCAGAAATCCCCAATGTACTCAAGTGCCCAAAAATCCCCACTGCATCTGAGTACAGAGATCCCCAATATACCCGAGAGTCCAGAGATCCCCAATGTATCCAAGAATCCAGAGATCCGCAGAGCACCCGAGAGCCCGTAGATCCCCAATGTACCCAAGAGTCAGAAGATCCCCAATGTACCTGGGAATCCAGAGATATCCAATGCATCCTAGAATCCAGAGATCCCCAGTCTACCCGAGAGTCCGCAGATCCCCAATATAGCCAAGAATCCAGAGATCCTCAGTGTACCGGAGAGTCCAGAAATGCCCAAAGTATCTGAGAGCCCAGAGATCCCCAACGTACACGAGAGTCCAGAGATCCCCAATGTAGCCCGGAGTCCAGAGTTCCCCAATGTTCCTGAGAGTTCAGAGATCACCAATGTACCTGAGAGTCCAGAGATCACCAATGTATCTGAGTGTCCAGAGATCCCCAATGTTACTAAGTGTTCAGAGATCCCCAATGTACCCGTGAGTCCAGAGATCCCCAATGTGGCCGAGATCCCAGAGATCCCCAATGTATCTGAGAGTCCAGAGATCACCAATGTACCTGAGGGCCCGAAATCACCAATGTACCCGAGAGCCCAAGGATCCCCAATTGTACCTGAGAGTCCGCAGATCCCCAATATATCCAAGAATCCAGAGATCCTCAGTGTACCCGGGAGTCCAGAAATCCCCAAAGTATCTGAGAGCCCAGAGATCCACAATGTACCTGAGAATCCAGAGATCCCCAATGTACCCGGGAGTCCAGAGATCCCCAATGTATCCTAGAATCCAGAGAGACCCAGTCTACCCGAGAGTTCGCAGATCCCCAATGTATCCAAGAATCCAGAGATCCCCAGTGTCCCTGAGAGTCCAGAGTTCCCCAATGTATCTGAGAGTCCCGAGAACCCCAGTGTACCCGAGAGCTCAGTGATCCCCAATGTATCTGAGATCCCAGAGATTCCCAATGTATCAGAGAGCCCAGAGATCACCAATGTTCCTGAGAGTCCAGAGATCCCCAATGTGCCTGAGATTCCAGAGATCCTTAATGTACATGAATGTCCAGAGATCCTCTATGTACCCGTGAGTGCAGAGATTACCAATGTACCTGAGAGTCTGGAGATCCCTAATGTACCCGAGAGTGCAGAGATCCCCCATGTACCTGAGATTTCAGAGATCCCCAACGTACCCGAGAGTCCAGAGATCCCCAATGTAGCCGAGATCCCAGAGATCCCCAATGTATCTGAGAGTCCAGAGAACACCAATGTACCTGAGGGCCCAAAATCACCAATGTATCCGAGAGCCCGGAGATCCCCAATGTACCCGAGAGCCCAAAGATCCCCCATGTACCCAAGAGCACAGAGATCCCCAATGTAACCGAGAGCCCAAAGATCCCCAATGTACCCGAGAACCCGGGGATCCCCAATGTATCCGAGAATCCAGGGATCCCCAGTGTACCCGAGAGTCCAGAGATCCCCAAGGTATCTGAGAGCCCATAGATCCTGAATGTTCCTGAGAGTTCAGAGATCGCCAATGTACCCGAGATTCCAGAGATCCCCAAAGTATCTGAGCGCCAGGAGATCCGCAATGTACCTGAGGGTCCAGAGTTCCCCAAAGTATCCGAGAGCCCAGAGATCCCCAATGTACCAGAGAGCCCGGAGATCCCCAATGTACCCGAGAGCCCAAAGATCCCCAATGTCCCCAATAGCCCGGAGATCCCCGTGCACCTAAGAATCCAGATATCCCCAATGTACCCGAGAGCCCAGAAATCCCCAACGTACTCAAGTGCCCAAAAATCCCCACTGCATCTGAGTACAGAGATCCCCAATATACCCGAGAGTCCAGAGATCCCCAATGTATCCAAGAATCCAGAGATCCGCAGAGCACCCGAGAGCCCGTAGATCCCCAATGTACCCAAGAGTCAGAAGATCCCCAATGTACCTGGGAATCCAGAGATATCCAATGCATCCTAGAATCCAGAGATCCCCAGTCTACCCGAGAGTCCGCAGATCCCCAATATAGCCAAGAATCCAGAGATCCTCAGTGTACCGGAGAGTCCAGAAATGCCCAAAGTATCTGAGAGCCCAGAGATCCCCAACGTACACGAGAGTCCAGAGATCCCCAATGTAGCCCGGAGTCCAGAGTTCCCCAATGTTCCTGAGAGTTCAGAGATCACCAATGTACCTGAGAGTCCAGAGATCACCAATGTATCTGAGTGTCCAGAGATCCCCAATGTTACTAAGTGTTCAGAGATCCCCAATGTACCCGTGAGTCCAGAGATCCCCAATGTGGCCGAGATCCCAGAGATCCCCAATGTATCTGAGAGTCCAGAGATCACCAATGTACCTGAGGGCCCGAAATCACCAATGTACCCGAGAGCCCAAGGATCCCCAATTGTACCTGAGAGTCCGCAGATCCCCAATATATCCAAGAATCCAGAGATCCTCAGTGTACCCGGGAGTCCAGAAATCCCCAAAGTATCTGAGAGCCCAGAGATCCACAATGTACCTGAGAATCCAGAGATCCCCAATGTACCCGGGAGTCCAGAGATCCCCAATGTATCCTAGAATCCAGAGAGACCCAGTCTACCCGAGAGTTCGCAGATCCCCAATGTATCCAAGAATCCAGAGATCCCCAGTGTCCCTGAGAGTCCAGAGTTCCCCAATGTATCTGAGAGTCCCGAGAACCCCAGTGTACCCGAGAGCTCAGTGATCCCCAATGTATCTGAGATCCCAGAGATTCCCAATGTATCAGAGAGCCCAGAGATCACCAATGTTCCTGAGAGTCCAGAGATCCCCAATGTGCCTGAGATTCCAGAGATCCTTAATGTACATGAATGTCCAGAGATCCTCTATGTACCCGTGAGTGCAGAGATTACCAATGTACCTGAGAGTCTGGAGATCCCTAATGTACCCGAGAGTGCAGAGATCCCCCATGTACCTGAGATTTCAGAGATCCCCAACGTACCCGAGAGTCCAGAGATCCCCAATGTAGCCGAGATCCCAGAGATCCCCAATGTATCTGAGAGTCCAGAGAACACCAATGTACCTGAGGGCCCAAAATCACCAATGTATCCGAGAGCCCGGAGATCCCCAATGTACCCGAGAGCCCAAAGATCCCCCATGTACCCAAGAGCACAGAGATCCCCAATGTAACCGAGAGCCCAAAGATCCCCAGTGTACCCGAGAACCCGGGGATCCCCAATGTATCCGAGAATCCAGGGATCCCCAGTGTACCCGAGAGTCCAGAGATCCCCAAGGTATCTGAGAGCCCATAGATCCTGAATGTTCCTGAGAGTTCAGAGATCGCCAATGTACCCGAGATTCCAGAGATCCCCAAAGTATCTGAGCGCCAGGAGATCCGCAATGTACCTGAGGGTCCAGAGTTCCCCAAAGTATCCGAGAGCCCAGAGATCCCCAATGTACCAGAGAGCCCGGAGATCCCCAATGTACCCGAGAGCCCAAAGATCCCCAATGTCCCCAATAGCCCGGAGATCCCCGTGCACCTAAGAATCCAGATATCCCCAATGTACCCGAGAGCCCAGAAATCCCCAATGTACTCAAGTGCCCAAAAATCCCCACTGCATCTGAGTACAGAGATCCCCAATATACCCGAGAGTCCAGAGATCCCCAATGTATCCAAGAATCCAGAGATCCGCAGAGCACCCGAGAGCCCGTAGATCCCCAATGTACCCAAGAGTCAGAAGATCCCCAATGTACCTGGGAATCCAGAGATATCCAATGCATCCTAGAATCCAGAGATCCCCAGTCTACCCGAGAGTCCGCAGATCCCCAATATAGCCAAGAATCCAGAGATCCTCAGTGTACCGGAGAGTCCAGAAATGCCCAAAGTATCTGAGAGCCCAGAGATCCCCAACGTACACGAGAGTCCAGAGATCCCCAATGTAGCCCGGAGTCCAGAGTTCCCCAATGTTCCTGAGAGTTCAGAGATCACCAATGTACCTGAGAGTCCAGAGATCACCAATGTATCTGAGTGTCCAGAGATCCCCAATGTTACTAAGTGTTCAGAGATCCCCAATGTACCCGTGAGTCCAGAGATCCCCAATGTGGCCGAGATCCCAGAGATCCCCAATGTATCTGAGAGTCCAGAGATCACCAATGTACCTGAGGGCCCGAAATCACCAATGTACCCGAGAGCCCAAGGATCCCCAATTGTACCTGAGAGTCCGCAGATCCCCAATATATCCAAGAATCCAGAGATCCTCAGTGTACCCGGGAGTCCAGAAATCCCCAAAGTATCTGAGAGCCCAGAGATCCCCAATGTACCTGAGAATCCAGAGATCCCCAATGTACCCGGGAGTCCAGAGTTCCCCAATGATCCTGAGAGTTCAGAGATCCCCAATGTACCCGAGATCCCAGAGAACCCCAATGTTTCCAAGAATCCAGAGATCCCCAGTGTACCCGAGAGTCCAGAGATCCCCAAAGTATCTGAGAGCCCAGAGATCCCCAATGTAACCGAGAGTACAGAAATCCCCAAAGGATCTGTGCACCCGGAGATCCCCCAAATTCCTGAGAGTTCAGAGATCCCCAATTTACACGAGAGTCCAGAGATCCCCTATGTGCCTGGGAGTCCTGAGTTCGCCAATGTTCCTGAGAGTTCAGAGATCCCCAATGTACACGAGAGTCCAGTGATCCCCAATGTACCTGAGAGTCAGGAGATCCCCAAAGTATGTGAGAGCCCAGATATCCCCAATGTCCCTGAGAGCCCAGAGATCCCCAATGTACCTGAGAGTACAGAGAGCACCAATGCATCTGAGGGCCTAGAGATCCCCAATGATCCTGAGCGTTCAGAGATCCCCAATATACCCGAGAGTCCAGAGATCCCCAAAGTATCTGAGAGCCCAGAGATCCCTAATGTATCTGACAGTCCACTGATCACCAATGTACCTGAGGGCCCGAAATCCCCAATGTACCCGAGAGCCCAGGCATCCCCAATTGTACCGTGAACCCCGCGATCCCCAATGTACCCGAGAGCCCGGAGATCCCCAATGTACCCAAGAGCCTGACGATTCGCAATGGACACGAGAGCCCAGGGATCCCCATTGTACCCGAGAGCCCGAAGATCCCCAATGTACCTGGGAACCCAGAGATCCCCATGTATCTAAGAATCCAGAGATCCCCAATGTACCCGAGAGCCCAGAAATCCCCAATGAACCCAAGTGCCCAGAAATCCCTAATGCCTCTGATTACGGAGATCCCCAATGTACCTGGGAGTCCAGAGATCCCTAGTGTATCCGAGAATCCATAGATCCGCAGAGTACCTGAGAGCCCGTAGAACCCCAAAGTACCCGAGAGACCGAAGATCCCCAATGTACCTGGGAGTCCAGAGATCCCCAATGTATCCTAGAATCCAGAGATACCCAGTCTACCTGAGAGTTCGCAGATCCCCCATGTATCCAAGAATCCAGAGATCCCCAGTGTACCTGAGAGTCCATCGATCCCCAATGTATCCGAGAGTCCTGAGATCCCCAGTGTACCCGGGAGCTCAGTGATCCCCAATGTGTCTGAGATCCCAGAGATCCCCAATGTCTCAGGGAGCCCAGAGATCATCAACGTTCCTGAGAGTCCGGAGATCCCCAATGTGCCCGAGAGTCTGGAGATGCCCAATGTGCACGAATGTCCAGAGATCCTCTATGTACCCGCGAGTGCAGAGATACCCAATGTACCTGAGAGTCCGGAGAACCCCAATGTACCCGATAGTCCAGAGATCCCCCATGTTCCTGAGAGTTCAGAGATCACCAATGTAGCTGAGAGTCCAGAGATCCACAAAGTATCTGAGAGCCCAGAGATCCCCAATATTCCTGAGAGTTCAGAGATCCCCAACTTACCCGAGAGTCCAGAGATCCCCAATGTATCCGAGAGTCCAGAGAACACCAAGGTATCTGAGAGCCCTGAGATCCCCAATGATCCTTAGAGTTCAGAGATCACCAGTGTACCGGGCTTCCAGAGATCCCAAATGTAGCCGAGAGCCCAGAGATTCCCAATGTACCCAGAGCCCAGATATCCGCAATGTACCCGAGTGCCCCAAGCTCCCCAATGAACCCGAGAGCCCAGGGATCCCCAACGTACCTGAGAGCCCAGAGATCCACAATGTACCCAAGAGCCCGAAGATCCCCAATGTATCCGAGAGTCCAGAGATACCCCATGTTCCTGAGAGTTCAGAGATTCCCAATGTACCCGAGGGTCCAGAGATAACCAATGTACCCGAGGTTCCAGAGATCCCCAATGTACCCGAGAGCCTGGAGATCCCCAATGTACCCAAGAGCACGAAGATCCCCAATGTCCCCAATAGCCCAGAGATCCCCATGTATCTAAGAATCCAGAGGTCGCCAATGTACCCGAGAGCCCAGAAATCCCCAATGTACCGGAGTGCCCAGAAATCCCCAATGCATCTGAGTACGGAGATCCCCAATGTGCCCAAGAGCCCGTAGATCCCCAATGTACCCGAGAGTCTGAAGATCCCCAATGTACCTGGGAGTCCAGAGATCCCCAATGTATCCTAGAATCCAGAGATACCCAGTCTTCCCGAGATTTCGCAGATCCCCAATGTATCCAAGAATCCAGAGATCCCAAGGGAAGCTGAGAGTCCAGAGATCCCCAATGTATCCGAGAGTCCTGATACCTCCAGTGTACCCGAAAGCCCTCTGATCCCCAATGTATCTGAGAGCCCAGAGATCCCAAATGTCACAGAGAGCCCAGAGATCAACAATGTTCCTGAGAGTCCGGAGATCCCCAATGTGACCGAGAGTCCGGAGGTCCCCAATATACCCGAAAGTCCAGAGATCCTCCATGTACCCAAGAGTCCAGAGATCCCCAATGAACCTGAGAGTTCAGAGATCACCAATGTACCCGGGGGTCCAGAGTTCCCCAATGTACCCAAGGTTCCAGAGATCCCCAATGTAGCCGAGAGCCCAGAGATCCCCAATGTACCCAAGAGCCCAGATATCCGGAATGTACCCAAGTGCCCCGAGCTCCCCAATGTACCCGAGAGCCCAGGGATCCCCAATGTACCTGAGAGCCGAAGATCCCCAATGTACCCAAGAGCCCACAGATCCCCAATGTATCTGAGAGTCCAGAGATGCTCCATTTTCCTGAGAGTTCAGAGATCAACAGTGTACCCGAGAGCCCAAGGATCCCCAATGTTCCTGAGAGTCCGGAGATCGCCAAAGTATCTGAGAGACCAGAGATCCACAATGTTCCTGAGAGTTCAGAGATCCCCAATGTACCCGAGGGTCCAGAGATCCCCAATGTACCCAAGGTTGCAGAGATCCCCAATGTAGCCGAGAGCCCAGAGATCCCCAATGTACCCGAGAGCCCGGATATCCGCAATGTACCCGAGTGACCCGTGCTTCCCCATGTACCCGAGAGCCCAGGGATCCCCAATGTACCTGAGAGCCCGAAGATCCCCAATGTATCCGAGAATCCTGAGATCTGCAGAGTACCTGAGAGCCCGCAGATCCCAAATGCACGCGGGAGTCTGAAGATAACCAATGTTCCCGACAGTCCAGAGATCCCCAATGTATCCTAGAATCCAGTGCTCCCCAGTCTACCCAAGAGTCCGAATATCCCCAATGTACACAAGAGCCCGGAGATCCCAATGTATCTGAGAATCCTGAGATCTGCAGAGTACCTGAGAGCCCGCAGATCCCCAATGCACCCGGGAGTCTGAAGATCACCAATGTTCCCGACAGTCCAGAGATCCACAATGTATCCTACAATCCAGTGCTCCCCAGTCTACCCAAGAGTCCGCAGATCCCCAATGTATCCAAGAATCCAGGGATCCCCTGTGTACCTGAGAGTCCAGATATCCCCAATGTATCCGAGATTCCCAAGATCCCCAATGTTCCTGAGAGCCCAGTGATCTCCAATGTATCTGAGAGCCCTGAGATCCCCAATGTCTCAGAGAGCTCAGAGATCACCAATGTTCCTGAGAGTCCAGAGATCCCCAATGTGTCCGAGAGTCCGGAGATTCCCAATGTACCCGAATGTCCAGAGATCCTCCATGTACCCGAGAGTCCAAAGATTCCCAATGTACCTGAGAGTCCAGAAATCCCCAATGTACCCGAGAGTCCAGAGATCTCCCATGTTCCTGAGAGTTCAGAGATCCTCAATGTACACGAGAGTCCAGAGATCCCCAAGGTATCTGAGAGCACAGAGATCCCCAATGTACCCGGGAGTCCAGACATCCCCAAAGTATCTGAGAGCACAGAGATCCCCAATGTTCCTGAGAGTTCAGAGATCCACAATGTACCCGATGGTCCAGAGATCCCAACTTATCTGAGATCCCGGAGATCCCCAATGTACCCTAGAGTTTTGAGATCCCCAAAGTATCTGAGAGCCCAGAGATCTCCAATGTTCCTGAGAGTTCAGAGATCACGAATGTACCCAGGGGTCCAGAGTTCCCCAATGTACCCGAGGTTCCAGAGATCCCCACTTTAGCCGAGAGCCCAGAGATCCCCAATGTACCCGAGAGCCCAGATTTCCGCAATGTACCCGAGTGCCCTGAGCTTCCCAATTTTCCCGAGAGCCCAAAGATCCCCAATGCACCTAAGAGACTGGAGATCCCCAATGTATCCGAGAGTCCAGAGATACCCCATGTTCCTGAGAGTTCAGAGATCCCCAGTGTACCCGTGAGTCCAGAGATCCCCAAAGTATCTGAGTGCCCAGAGATCCCCATTCTACGCAAGAGCCCAGAGATCCCCTATGTTCCTGAGAGTGCAGAGATCCCCAATGTAAGCGATAGTCCAGAGAACCCCAAAGTACATGGGAGCCGAGAGATCCCCAATGTTCCTGAGAGTTCAGAGATCACCAATGTACCCAGGGTTCTAGAGGTCCTCAATGTACCCGAGGTTCCAGGGATCCCCAATTTAGCCGAGAGCCCAGCGATCCCCAATGTACTCGAGAGCCCGGATTTCCTCAATGTACCCGAGTGCCCTGAGCTCCCCAATGTACCTGAGAGCCCGAATATCCCCAATGTACCCAAGAGCCCAGTGATTCCCAATGTAACTGAGAGTCCAGAGATCCCTCATGTTACTGAGAGTTCAGAGATCCCCAGTGTACCCGAGAGCCCAGAGATCCCCAATGTTCCTGAGAGTTCAGAGATCCCCAATGTACCCGAGAGTCCGGAGATGGCCAAAGTTTCTGAGAGCCCAGAGATCCCCAATGTATCCGAGAGTCCTGATATCCCCAGTGTACCCGAAAGCCCACTGATCCCCAATGTATCTGAGAGCCCAAAGATCCCAAATGTCTCAGAGAGACCAGAGATCAACAATGTTCATGAGAGTCCGGAGATCCCCAATGTTACCGAGAGTCCGGAGGTCCCCAATATACCCGAAAGTCCAGAGATCCTCCATGTACCCGAGAGCCCAGAGATCCCCAATGAACCTGAGAGTTCAGAGATCACCAATGTACCCGGGGGTCCAGAGTTCCCCAATGTACCCAAGGTTCCAGAGATCCCCAATGTAGCCGAGAGCCCAGAGATCCCCAATGTACCCAAGAGCCCAGATATCCTCCATGTACCCATGTGCCCCGAGCTCCCCAATGTACCCAAGAGCCCACAGATCCCCAATGTATCTGAGAGTCCAGAGATGCTCCATGTTCCTGAGAGTTCAGAGATCACCAGTGTACCCGAGAGCCCAAAGATCCCCCATGTTCCTGAGAGTTCAGAGATCCCCAATGTACCCGAGAGTCCGGAGATCGCCAAAGTATCTGAGAGCCCAGAGATCCACAATGTTCCTGAGAGTTCAGAGATCCCCAATGTACCCGAGGGTCCAGAGGTCCCCAACGTACCCGAGGTTGCAGAGATCCCCAATGTAGCCGAGAGCCCAGAGATCCCCAATGTACCCGAGAGCCCAAATATCCGCAATGTACCCGAGTGACCCGTGCTTCCCCATGTACCCGAGAGCCCAGGGATCCCCAATGTACCTGAGAGCCCGAAAATCCCCAATGTACACAAGAGCCCGGAGATCCCCAATGTATCCGAGAATCCTGAGATCTGCAGAGTACCTGAGAGCCCGCAGATCCCCAATGCACCCGAGAGTCCAAAGATCCCCAATGTACCTGGGAGTCAAGAGAGCCCCAATGTATCCTAGAATCCAGAGATCCCCAGCCTACCCGAGAGTCCGCAGATCTCCAATGTATCCAAGAATGCAAAGATTCCCAGTGTACATGAGAGTCCAGAGTTCCCCAGTGTGCCAAAGTGTCCAGAGAACCCCAATGTACCCGAATGTTCAGAGATACCCCATGTACCCGAGAGTCAAGAGATTCCCAAAGTATCTGATAGCCCACAGATCCCCAATGTACCCGAGAGTCCAGAGATCCCCAATGTACCCCGGAGTCCAGAGTTCCCCAGTGTTCCTGATAGTTCAGGAATCCTCAATGTCCCTGAGAGCCCAGAAATCCCCAAAGTACCCGAGAGACAGGAGATCCCCAAAGTATGTGAGATCCCTGATATCCCCAATGTCCGTGAGAGCCCAGAGATCCCCAATGTTTCCGAGAGTCCAGAGATCCCCAATGTATCAGAGAATCCAGAGATCAGCAGGGTACCTGAGAGCTCGTAGATCCCCAATGTACCCAAGGGTCCGAAGATCCCCAATGTACCTGGGAGTCCAGAGATCCCCAATGTATCCTAGAATCCAGAGAGACCCAGTCTACCCGAGAGTTCGCAGATCCCCAATGTATCCAAGAATCCAGAGATCCCCAGTGTCCCTGAGAGTCCAGAGTTCCCCAATGTATCCGAGAGTCCCGAGAACCCCAGTGTACCCGAGAGCTCAGTGATCCCCAATGTATCTGAGATCCCAGAGATTCCCAATGTATCAGAGAGCCCAGAGATCACCAATGTTCCTGAGAGTCCAGAGATCCCCAATGTGCCTGAGATTCCAGAGATCCTTAATGTACATGAATGTCCAGAGATCCTCTATGTACCCGTGAGTGCAGAGATTACCAATGTACCTGAGAGTCTGGAGATCCCTAATGTACCCGAGAGTGCAGAGATCCCCCATGTACCTGAGATTTCAGAGATCCCCAACGTACCCGAGAGTCCAGAGATCCCCAATGTAGCCGAGATCCCAGAGATCCCCAATGTATCTGAGAGTCCAGAGAACACCAATGTACCTGAGGGCCCAAAATCACCAATGTATCCGAGAGCCCGGAGATCCCCAATGTACCCGAGAGCCCAAAGATCCCCCATGTACCCAAGAGCACAGAGATCCCCAATGTAACCGAGAGCCCAAAGATCCCCAATGTACCCGAGAACCCGGGGATCCCCAATGTATCCGAGAATCCAGGGATCCCCAGTGTACCCGAGAGTCCAGAGACCCCCAAGGTATCTGAGAGCCCATAGATCCTCAATGTTCCTGAGATTCCAGAGATCCCCAAAGTATCTGAGCGCCAGGAGATCCGCAATGTACCCGAGGGTCCAGAGTTCCCCAAAGTATCCGAGAGCCCAGAGATCCCCAATGTACCAGAGAGCCAGGAGATCCCCAATGTACCCGAGAGCCCAAAGATCCCCAATGTCCCCAATAGCCCGGAGATCCCCGTGCACCTAAGAATCCAGATATCCCCAATGTACCCGAGAGCCCAGAAATCCCCAATGTACTCAAGTGCCCAAAAATCCCCACTGCATCTGAGTACAGAGATCCCCAATATACCCGAGAGTCCAGAGATCCCCAATGTATCCAAGAATCCAGAGATCCGCAGAGCACCCGAGAGCCCGTAGATCCCCAATGTACCCGAGAGTCAGAAGATCCCCAATGTACCTGGGAGTCCCGAGATCCCCAATGCATCCTAGAATCCAGAGATCCCCAGTCTACCTGAGAGTCCGCAGATCCCCAATATATCCAAGAATCCAGAGATCCTCAGTGTACCCGGGAGTCCAGAAATCCCCAAAGTATCTGAGAGCCCAGAGATCCACAATGTACCTGAGAATCCAGAGATCCCCAATGTACCCGGGAGTCCAGAGTTCCCCAATGATCCTGAGAGTTCAGAGATCCCCAATGTACCCGAGATCCCAGAGAACCCCAATGTTTCCAAGAATCCAGAGATCCCCAGTGTACCTGAGAGTCCAGAGATCCCCAAAGTATCTGAGAGCCCAGAGATCCCCAATGTAACCGAGAGTACAGAAATCCCCAAAGGATCTGTGCACCCGGAGATCCCCCAAATTCCTGAGAGTTCAGAGATCCCCAATGTACACGAGAGTCCAGAGATCCCCTATGTGCCTGGGAGTCCTGAGTTCGCCAATGTTCCTGAGATTTCAGAGATCCCCAATGTACACGAGAGTCCAGTGATCCCCAATGTACCTGAGAGTCAGGAGCTCCCCAAAGTATGTGAGAGCCCAGATATCCCCAATGGCCCTGAGAGCCCAGAGATCCCCAATGTACCTGAGAGTACAGAGATCACCAATGCATCTGAGGGCCTAGAGATCCCCAATGATCCTGAGCTTTCAGAGATCCCCAATATACCCGAGAGTCCAGAGATCCCCAAAGTATCTGAGAGCCCAGAGATCCCTAATGTATCCGACAGTCCACTGATCACCAATGTACCTGAGGGCCCGAAATCCCCAATGTACCCGAGAGCCCAGGCATCCCCAATTGTACCGTGAACCCCGCGATCCCCAATGTACCCGAGAGCCCGGAGATCCCCAATGTACCCAAGAGACTGACGATCCGCAATGGACACGAGAGCCCAGGGATCCCCATTGTACCCGAGAGCCCGAAGATCCCCAATGTACCTGGGAACCCAGAGATCCCCATGTATCTAAGAATCCAGAGATCCCCAATGTACCCGAGAGCCCAGAAATCCCCAATGAACCCAAGTGCCCAGAAATCCCTAATGCCTCTGATTACGGAGATCCCCAATGTACCTGGGAGTCCAGAGATCCCTAGTGTATCCGAGAATCCATAGATCCCCAATGTACCCGAGAGCCCAGTGATCTCCAATGTATCTGAGAGCCCAGAGATACCCAATGTCTCAGAGAGCCCAGAGATCACCAATGTTCCTGAGAGTCCAGAGATCCCCAATGTGTCCGAGAGTCCGGAGATTCCCAATGTACTCGAATATCCAGAGATCCTCCATTTACCCGAGAGTCAAAAGATTCCCAATGTACCTGAGAGTCCGGAAATCCCCAATGTACCTGAGAGTCCAGAGATCCCCATGTTCCTGAGAGTTCAGAGATCCTCAATGTACACGAGAGTCCAGAGATCCCCAAGATATCTGAGAGCACAGAGATCCCCAATGTCTCAGAGAGCCCAGAGATCACCAATGTTCCTGAGAGTCCAGAGATCCCCAAGGTGTCCAAGAGTCTGGAGATTCCCAATGTACCCGAATGTCCAGAGATCCCCCATGTACCCGAGAGTCCAGAGATTGACCATATACCTGAGAGTCCAGAGATCCCCAATGTACCTGAGAGTCCATAGAGCCCCCATGTTCCTGAGAGTTCAGAGATCCTCAATGTACACGAGAGTCCAGAGATCGCCAAAGTATCTGAGAGCCCAGAGATCCCCCATGATCCTGAGAGTTCAGAAATCCACAATGCACCCGATCCTCCAGAGATCCCCAACGTATCTGAGAGTCCAGAAATCCCCTATGTACCCAGGAGTCCTGAGTTCCCCAATGTTCCTGAGAGTTCAGAGATCCCCAATGTACACGAGAGTCCAGTGATCCCCAATGTACCCGAGAGTCAGGAGATCCCCAAAGTATGTGAGAGCCCAGATATCCCCAATGTCCCTGAGAGCCCAGAGTTCCCCAATGTATCCGAGAGTCCCGAGATCCCCAGTGTACCCGAGAGCTCATTGATCCCCAATGTATCTGAGAGCCCAGAGATTCCCAATGTCTCAGAGAGCCCAGAGATCACCAATGTTCCTGAGAGTACAGAGATCCCCAATGTGCCCGAGAGTCTGGAGATGCCCAATGTACATGAATGTCCAGAGATCCTCTAGGTCCCCGCGAGTGCAGGGATTCCTAATGCACCTGAGAGTCTGGAGATCCCCAATGTACCCGATAGTCCAGAGATCCCCCATGTTCCTGAGAGTTCAGAGATCCCCAATGTATCCGAGAATCCAGAGACCCGCAGAGTACCCGAGAGCCTGTAGATGCCCAATGTACCCGAGAGTCTGAAGATCCCCAATGTACCCGACAGTCCAGACATCCCCAATGTATCCTAGAATCCAGAGCTCCCCAGTCAACCCAAGACTCCACAGATCCCCAATGTATCCAAGAATCCAGAGATCCCCAGTGTACCTGAGAGTCCAGAGATCCCCAATGTATCCGAGAGTCCCGAGATCCCCAATGTACCCGAGAGCCCAGTGATCTCCAATGTATCTGAGAGCCCTGAGATCACCAATGTCTCAGAGAGCCCAGAGATCACCAATGTTCCTGAGAGTTCAGAGATCCCCAATGTGTCCGAGAGTCCGGAGATTCCCAATGTACCCGAATGTCCAGAGATCCTCCATGTACCCGAGAGTCCAGAGATTCCCAATGTACCTGAGAGTCCGGAGATCCCCAATGTACCTGAGAGTCCAGAGATGCCCAATGTTCCTGAGAGTTCAGAGATCCTCAATGTACACGAGAGTCCAGAGATCCCCAAAGTATCTGAGAGCACAGAGATCCCCAATGTACCCGAGAGTCTAGACATCCCCAAAGTATCTGAGAGCACAGAGATCCCCAATGTTCCTGAGAGTTCATAGATCCACAATGTACCCGATGGTCCAGAGTTCCCAACGTATCTGAGAGCCCGGAGATCCCCAATGTACCCAAGAGTCTTGAGATCCCCAAAGTATCTGAGAGCCCAGAGATCCCCAATGTTCCTGAGAGTTCAGAGATCACCAATGTACCCAGGGGTCCAGAGGTCCCCAATGTACCCGAGGTTCCAGAGATCCCCACATTAGCCGAGAGCCCAGAGATCCCCAATGTACCCGAGAGCCCAGATTTCCACAATGTACCCGAGTGCCCTGAGCTCCCCAGTGTTCCCGAGAGCCCAGGGATCCCCAATGTACCTGAGCGTCCAAAGATCCCCAACGCCGCCAAGAGCCCGGAGATCCCCAATGTATCCGAGAGTCCAGAGATACCCCATGTTCCTGAGAGATCAGAGATCCCCAGTGTACCCGAGAGTCCAGAGATCCCCAAAGTATCTGAATGCCCAGAGATCCCCATTGTACCCGAGAGCCATGAGATCCCCAATGTTCCTGAGAGTGCAGAGATCCCCAATGTAAGCGATAGTCCAGAGAGCCCCAAAGTACATGGGAGCCCAGAGATCCCCAATGGTCCTGAGAGTTCAGAGATCACCAATGTACCCAGGGTTCTAGAGGTCCTCAATGTACCCGAGGTTCCAGGGATCCCCAATTTAGCCGAGAGACCAGCGATCCCCAATGTACCAGAGAGCCCGGATTTCCTCAATGTACCCGAGTGCCCTGAGCTCCGCAATGAACCTGAGAGCCCGAAGATCCCCAATGTACCCAAGAGCCCGGTGATCCCCAATGTAACCGGGAGTCCAGAGATCCCTCATGTTACTGAGAGTTCAGAGATCCCCAGTGTACCCAAGAGCCCAGAAATCCCCAATGTTCCTGAGAGTTCAGAGATCCCCAATGTACCCGAGAGTCTGGAGATCGCCAAAATATCTGAGGTTGCAGAGATCCCCAGTGTAGCCGAGAGCCCAGAGATCCCCAATGTACCCGAGAGCACGGATATCTGCAATGTACCCGATTGACAGGTGCTTCCCAATGTACCCGAGGGCCCAGGGATCCCCAATGTACCTGAGAGCCCGAAGATGCCCAATGTACCCAAGAGACCAGAGATCCCCAATGTCTCCGAGAATCCTGAGATCTGCAGAGTAGGTTAGAGCCCATAGATCCCCAATGCCCCAGAGAGTCTGAAGATCCGCAATGTACCTGAGAGTCCAGAGATCCCCAATGTATCCTAGTATCCAGAGATCGCCAGTCTACCCGAGAGTCCACAGATCCCCAATGTATCCAAGAATCCAGAGATCCCCAGTGTCCCTGAGATCCAGAGATCCCCAATGTATCCGAGTGTCCTGAGATCCCCAGTGTACCCGAGAACCCAGTGATCTCCAATGTATCTGAGAGCCCAGAGATCCCCAATGTCTCAGAGAGCCCAGAGATCACCAATGTTCCTGAGAGTCCAGAGATCCCAAATGTGTCCAAGAGTCTGGAGATTCCCAATGTACCCGAATGTCCAGAGATCCCCCATGTACCCGAGATTCCAGAGATTCCCAATGTACCTGAGAGTCCGGAGATCCCCAATGTACCTGAGAGTCCAGAGAGCCCCCATGTTCCTGAGAGTTCAGAGATCCTCAATGTACACGAGATTCCAGAGATCCCCAAAGTATCTGAGAGCACAGAGATCCCCAATGTACCCGCGAGTCCATACATCCCCAAAGTTTCTGAGAGCCCAGAGATCCCCCATGATCCTGAATTTCAGAGATCCACAATGTACCCGATCGTCCAGAGATTCCCAAAGTATCTGAGAGCCCAGAGATCCCCAATGTACCTGAGAGTCCAGAGATGCCCAATGTTCCTGAGAGTTCAGAGATCCTCAATGTACACGAGAGTCCAGAGATCCCCAAAGTATCTGAGAGCACAGAGATCCCCAATGTACCCGAGAGTCCAGACATCCCCAAAGTATCTGAGAGCACAGAGATCCCCAATGTTCCTGAGAGTTCAGAAATCCACAATGTACCCGATGGTCCAGAGATCCCAATGTATCTGAGAGCCCAGAGATCCCCAATGTACCCGAGAGCCTTGAGATCCCCAAAGTATCTGAGAGCCCAGAGATCCCCAATATTCCTGAGAGTTCAGAGATCACCAATGTACCCAGGGGTCCAGAGGTCCCCAGTGTACCCGAGGTTCCAGAGATCCCCACTTTAGCCGAGAGCCCAGAGATCCCCAATCTACCCGAGAGCCCAGATTTCCGCAATGTACCTGAGTGCCCTGAGCTCCCCAATGTTCACGAGAGCCCAGGGATCCCCAATGTACCTGAGCGCCCAAAGATCCAAAATGCACCCAAGAGCCCGGAGATCCCCAATGTATCCGAGAGTCCAGAGATACCCCATGATCCTAGAGTTCAGAGATCCCCAGTGTACCCGAGAGTCCAGAGATCCCCAAAGTATCTGAGTGCCCAGAGATCCCCATTGTACCCGAGAGCCCAGAGATCCCCAATGTTCCTGAGAGTGCAGAGATCCCCAATGTAAGCGATAGTCCAGAGAACCCCAAAGCACATGGGAGCCCAGAGATCCCCAATGTTCCTGAGAGTTCAGAGATCACCAATGTACCCAGGGGTCTAGAGGTCCACAATGTACCCGAGGTTCCAGTGATCCCCAATTTAGCCGAGAGCCCGGATTTCCTCAATGTACCCGAGTGCACTGAGCTCCCCAATTTACCTGAGAGCCGGAGATCCCCAATGTACCCAAGAGCCCGGTGATCCCCAATGTAACCGAGAGTCTAGAGATCCCTCATGTTACTGAGAGTTCAGAGATCCCCAATGTACCCGTGTGTCCGGAGATCGCCAAAGTATCTGAGAGCCCAGAGATCAACAATGTTCCTGAGAGTTCAGAGATCCCCAATGTAACCAAGGGTCCAGAGATCCCCAGTGTACCCGAGGTTGCAGAGATCCCCAATGTAGCCGAGAGCCCAGAGATCCCCAATGTACCCGAGAGCCCGGATATCCGCAAAGTACCCGAGTGACCCGTGCTTCCCAATGTACCCGAGAGCCCAGGGATCCACAATGTACCTGAGAGCCCGAAGATCCCCAATGTACCCAAGAGACCAGAGTTTCCCAATGTATCCGAGAATCCTGAGATCTGCAGAGTACGTGAGAGCCCGTAGATCCCCAATGCCCCCGAGAGTCTGAAGATCCGCAATGTACCTGAGAGTCCAGAGATCCCCAATGTATCCTAGAATCCAGAGATCGCCAGTCTACCCGAGAGTCCACAGATCCCCAATGTATCCAAGAATCCAGAGATCCCCAGTGTACCTGAGAGTCCAGAGATCCCCAATGTTTCCGCGAGTCCTGAGGTCCCGAGTGTACCCGAGAACCCAGTGATCTCCAATGTATCTGAGAGCCAAGAGATCCCCAATGTCTAAGAGAACCCAGAGATCACCAATGTTCCTGAGAGTCCAGAGATCCGCAATGTGTTCCAGAGTCTGGAGATTCCCAATGTACCCGAATGTCCAGAGATCCCCCATGTACCCGAGAGTCAACTGATTCCCAATGTACCTGAGAGTCCGGAGATCCCCAATGTACCTGAGAGTCCAGAGATGCCCAATGTTCCTGAGAGTTCAGAGACCCTCAATGTACACGAGAGTCCAGAGATCCCCAAAGTATCTGAGAGCACAGAGATCCCCAATGTACCCGAGAGTCCAGACTTCCCCAAAGTATCTGAGAGCACAGAGATCCCCAATGTTCCTGAGAGTTCAGAGATTGACAATGTACCCGATGGTCCAGAGATCCCAACGTATCTGAGAACCCGGAGATCCCCAATGTACCCAAGAGCCTTGAGATCCCCAATATAGCCGAGAGCCCAGAGATCCCCAATGTTCCTGAGACTTCAGAGATCACCAATGTACTCGATAGTCCAGAGATCCCCAAAGTACCTGGGAGCTCAGAGATCCCCAATGTTCCTGAGAGTTCAGAGATAACCAATGTACCCGAGAGCCCAGAGATCCCCAATGTTCCTGAGAGTACAGAGATCCCCAATATACCCGATAGTCCAGAGATCCCCAAAGTACATGGGAGCCCAGAGATCCCCAATGTTCCTGAGAGTTCAGAGATCACCAGTGTACCCAGTGGTCCAGAGTTCCTCAATGTACCCGAGGTTCCAGGGATCGCAAATTTAGCCGATAGCCCAGCGATCCCCAATGTACCCGAGAGCCCGGATTTCCTCAATGCAACCGAGTGCCCTGAACTCCCCAATGTACCTGAGAGCCTGAAGATCCCCAATGTGCCCAAGAGCCCGGTGATCCCCAATGTATCCGAGATTCCAGAGATCCCCCATGTTCCTGAGGGTTCAGAGATCCCCATTGTAAGAGAGAGCCCAGAGATCCCCAATGTTCCTGAGATTTCAGAGATCCCAAATGTACCCGAGAGTCCGGAGATCGCCAAAGTATCTGAGAGTCCACATATCCCCAATGTACCCGAGAAACCAAAGAACCCCAAAGTATCTGAGAGCCCAGAGATCCACAATCTTCCTGAGAGTTCAGAGATCCTCAATGTACCCGATGGTCCAGAGTTCCCAACGTATCTGAGAGCCCGGAGATCCCCAATGTACCCGAGAGTCTTGAGATACCCAAAGTATCTGAGAGCCCAGAGATCAACAATGTTCCTGAGAGTTCAGAGATCACCAATGTACCCAGGGGTCCAGAGGTCCCCAATGTACCCGAGGTTCCAGAGATCCCCACATTAGCCGAGAGCCCAGAGATCCCCAATGTACCCGAGAGCCCAGATTTCCACAATGTACCCGAGTGCCCTGAGCTCCCCAGTGCTCCCGAGAGCCCAGGGATCCCCAATGTACCTGAGCGCCCAAAGATCCCCAAGGCCGCCAAGAGCCCGGAGATCCCCAATGTATCCGAGAGTCCAGAGATACCCCATGTTCCTGAGAGATCAGAGATCCCCAGTGTACCCGAGAGTCCAAAGATCCCCAAAGTATCTGAATGCCCAGAGATCCCCATTGTACCCGAGAGCCATGAGATCCCCAATGTTCCTGAGAGTGCAGAGATCCCCAATGTAAGTGATAGTCCAGAGAGCCCCAAAGTACATGGGAGCCCAGAGATCCCCAATGGTCCTGAGAGTTCAGAGATCACCAATGTACCCAGGGTTCTAGAGGTCCTCAATGTACCCGAGGTTCCAGGGATACCCAATTTAGCCGAGAGACCAGCGATCCCCAATGTACCAGAGAGCCCGGATTTCCTCAATGTACCCGAGTGCCCTGAGCTCCCCAATGAACCTGAGAGCCCAATGATCCCCAATGTACCCAAGAGCCCGGTGATCCCCAATGTAACCGAGAGTCCAGAGATCCCTCATGTTACTGAGAGTTCAGAGATCCCCAGTGTACCCAAGAGCCCAGAGATCCCCAATGTTCCTGAGAGTTCAGAGATCCCCAATGTACCCGAGAGTCTGGAGATTGCCAAAGTATCTGAGGTTGCAGAGATCCCCAATGTAGCCGAGAGCCCAGAGATCCCCAATGTACCCGAGAGCACGGATATCCGCAATGTACCCGATTGACAGGTGCTTCCCAATGTACCCGAGGGCCCAGGGTTCCCCAATGTACCTGAGAGCCCGAAGATGCCCAATGTACCCAAGAGACCAGAGATCCCCAATGTATCCGAGAATCCTGAGATCTGCAGAATAGGTGAGAGCCCATAGATCTCCAATGCCCCCGAGAGTCTGAAGATCCGCAATGTACCTGAGAGTCCGGAGATCCCCAATGTATCCTAGAATCCAGAGATCGCCAGTCTACCCGAGAGTCCACAGATCCCCAATGTATCCAAGAATCCAGAGATCCCCAGTGTCCCTGAGATCCAGAGATCCCCAATGTATCCGAGTGTCCCGAGATCCGCAGTGTACCCGAGAACCCAGTGATCTCCAATGTATCTGAGAGCCAAGAGATCCCCAATGTCTCAGAGAGCCCAGAGATCACCAATGTTCCTGAGAGTCCAGAGATCCCAAATGTGTCCAAGAGTCTGGAGATTCCCAATGTACCCGAATGTCCAGAGATCCCCCATGTACCCGAGATTCCAGAGATTCCCAATGTACCTGAGAGTCCGGAGATCCCCAATGTACCTGAGAGTCCAGAGAGCCCCCATGTTCCTGAGAGTTCAGAGATCCTCAATGTACACGAGATTCCAGAGATCCCCAAAGTATCTGAGAGCACAGAGATCCCCAATGTACCCGCGAGTCCGGACATCCCCAAAGTATCTGAGAGCCCAGAGATCCCGCATGATCCTGAATTTCAGAGATCCACAATGTACCCGATCGTCCAGAGATTCCCAAAGTATCTGAGAGCCCAGAGATCCCCAATGTACCTGAGAGTCCAGAGATGCCCAATGTTCCTGAGAGTTCAGAGATCCTCAATGTACACGAGAGTCCAGAGATCCCCAAAGTATCTGAGAGCACAGAGATCCCCAATGTACCCGAGAGTCCAGACATCCCCAAAGTATCTGAGAGCACAGAGATCCCCAATGTACCTGAGAGTTCAGAAATCCACAATGTACCCGATGGTCCAGAGATCCCAATGTATCTGAGAGCCCAGAGATCCCCAATGTACCCGAGAGCCTTGAGATCCCCAAAGTATCTGAGAGCCCAGAGATCCCCAATGTTCCTGAGAGTTCAGAGATCACCAATGTACCCAGGGGTCCAGAGGTCCCCAATGTACCCGAGGTTCCAGAGATCCCCACATTAGCCGAGAGCCCAGAGATCCCCAATGTACCCGAGAACCCAGATTTCCACAATGTACCCGAGTGCCCTGAGCTCCCCAGTGTTCCCGAGAGCCCAGGGATCCCCAATGTACCTGAGCGCCCAAAGATCCCCAAGGCCGTCAAGAGCCCGGAGATCCCCAATGTATCCGAGAGTCCAGAGATACCCCATGTTCCTGAGAGATCAGAGATCCCCAGTGTACCCGAGAGTCCAGAGATCCCCAAAGTATCTGAATGCCCAGAGATCCCCATTGCACCCGAGAGCCATGAGATCCCCAATGTTCCTGAGAGTGCAGAGATCCCCAATGTAAGCGATAGTCCAGAGAGCCCCAAAGTACATGGGAGCCCAGAGATCCCCAATGGTCCTGAGAGTTCAGAGATCACCAATGTACCCAGGGTTCTAGAGGTCCTCAATGTACCCGAGGTTCCAGGGATACCCAATTTAGCCGAGAGACCAGCGAACCCCAATGTACCAGAGAGCCCGGATTTCCTCAATGTACCCGAGTGCCCTGAGCTCCCCAATGAACCTGAGAGCCCGAAGATCCCCAATGTACCCAAGAGCCCGGTGATCCGCAATGTAACCGAGAGTCCAGAGATCCCTCATGTTACTGAGAGTTCAGAGATCCCCAGTGTACCCAAGAGCCCAGAGATCCCCAATGTTCCTGAGAGTTCAGAGATCCCCAATGTACCCGAGAGTCTGGAGATTGCCAAAGTATCTGAGGTTGCAGAGATCCCCAATGTAGCCGAGAGCCCAGAGATCCCCAATGTACCCGAGAGCACGGATATCCGCAATGTACCCGATTGACAGGTGCTTCCCAATGTACCCGAGGGCCCAGGGTTCCCCAATGTACCTGAGAGCCCGAAGATGCCCAATGTACCCAAGAGACCAGAGATCCCCAATGTATCCGAGAATCCTGAGATCTGCAGAGTAGGTGAGAGCCCATAGATCTCCAATGCCCCCGAGAGTCTGAAGATCCGCAATGTACCTGAGAGTCCGGAGATCCCCAATGTATCCTAGAATCCAGAGATCGCCAGTCTACCCGAGAGTCCACAGATCCCCAATGTATCCAAGAATCCAGAGATCCCCAGTGTCCCTGAGATCCAGAGATCCCCAATGTATCCGAGTGTCCCGAGATCCGCAGTGTACCCGAGAACCCAGTGATCTCCAATGTATCTGAGAGCCAAGAGATCCCCAATGTCTCAGAGAGCCCAGAGATCACCAATGTTCCTGAGAGTCCAGAGATCCCAAATGTGTCCAAGAGTCTGGAGATTCCCAATGTACCCGAATGTCCAGAGATCCCCCATGTATCCGAGATTCCAGAGATTCCCAATGTACCTGAGAGTCCGGAGATCCCCAATGTACCTGAGAGTCCAGAGAGCCCCCATGTTCCTGAGAGTTCAGAGATCCTCAATGTACACGAGATTCCAGAGATCCCCAAAGTATCTGAGAGCACAGAGATCCCCAATGTACCCGCGAGTCCGGACATCCCCAAAGTATCTGAGAGCCCAGAGATCCCGCATGATCCTGAATTTCAGAGATCCACAATGTACCCGATCGTCCAGAGATTCCCAAAGTATCTGAGAGCCCAGAGATCCCCAATGTACCTGAGAGTCCAGAGATGCCCAATGTTCCTGAGAGTTCAGAGATCCTCAATGTACACGAGAGTCCAGACATCCCCAAAGTATCTGAGAGCACAGAGATCCCCAATGTTCCTGAGAGTTCAGAAATCCACAATGTACCCGATGGTCCAGAGATCCCAATGTATCTGAGAGCCCAGAGATCCCCAATGTACCCGAGAGCCTTGAGATCCCCAAAGTATCTGAGAGCCCAGAGATCCCCAATGTTCCTGAGAGTTCAGAGATCACCAATGTGCCCAGGGGTCCAGAGGTCCCCAGTGTACCCGAGGTTCCAGAGATCCCCACTTTAGCCGAGAGCCCAGAGATCCCCAATCTACCCGAGAGCCCAGATTTCCGCAATGTACCTGAGTGCCCTGAGCTCCCCAATGTTCACGAGAGCCCAGGGATCCCCAATGTACCTGAGCGCCCAAAGATCCCCAATGCACCCAAGAGCCCGGAGATCCCCAATGTATCCGAGAGTTCAGAGATCCCCAGTGTACCCGAGAGTCCAGAGATCCCCAAAGTATCTGAGTGCCCAGAGATCCCCATTGTACCCGAGAGCCCAGAGATCCCCAATGTTCCTGACAGTGCAGAGATCCCCAATGTAAGCGATAGTCCAGAGAACCCCAAAGCACATGGGAGCCCAGAGATCCCCAATGTTCCTGAGAGTTCAGAGATCACCAATGTACCCAGTGGTCTAGAGGTCCTCAATGTACCCGAGGGTCCAGTGATCCCCAATTTAGCCGAGAGCCCGGATTTCCTCAATGTACCCGAGTGCACTGAGCTCCCCAATTTACCTGAGAGCCGGAGATCCCCAATGTACCCAAGAGCCCGGTGATCCCCAATGTAACCGAGAGTCTAGAGATCCCTCATGTTACTGAGAGTTCAGAGATCCCCAATGTACCCGAGTGTCCGGAGATCGCCAAAGTATCTGAGAGCCCAGAGATCAACAATGTTCCTGAGAGTTCAGAGATCCCCAATGTAACCAAGGGTCCAGAGATCCCCAATGTACCTGAGGTTGCAGAGATCCCCAATGTAGCCGAGAGCCCAGAGATCCCCAATGTACCCGAGAGCCCGGATATCCGCAATGTACCCGAGTGACCCGTGCTTCCCAATGTACCCGAGAGCCCAGGGATCCCCAATGTACCTGAGAGCCCGAAGATCCCCAATGTACCCAAGACACCAGAGTTTCCCAATGTATCCGAGAATCCTGAGATCTGCAGAGTACGTTAGAGCCCGTAGATCCCCAATGCCCCCGAGAGTCTGAAGATCCGCAATGTACCTGAGAGTCCAGAGATCCCCAATGTATCCTAGAATCCAGAGATCGCCAGTCTACCCGAGAGTCCACAGATCCCCAATGTATCCAAGAATCCAGAGATCCCCAGTGTACCTGAGAGTCCAGAGATCCCCAATGTTTCCGCGAGTCCTGAGATCCCCAGTGTACCCGAGAACCCAGTGATCTCCAATGTATCTGAGAGCCAAGAGATCCCCAATGTCTAAGAGAGCCCAGAGATCACCAATGTTCCTGAGAGTCCAGAGATCCGCAATGTGTTCCAGAGTCTGGAGATTCCCAATGTACCCGAATGTCCAGAGATCCCCCATGTACCCGAGCGTCCACTGATTCCCAATGTACCTGAGAGTCCGGAGATCCCCAATGTACCTGAGAGTCCAGAGATGCCCAATGTTCCTGAGAGTTCAGAGACCCTCAATGTACACGAGAGTCCAGAGATCCCCAAAGTATCTGAGAGCACAGAGATCCCCAATGTACCCGAGAGTCCAGACTTCCCCAAAGTATCTGAGAGCACAGAGATCCCCAATGTTCCTGAGAGTTCAGAGATCAACAATGTACCCGATGGTCCAGAGATCCCAACGTATCTGAGAACCCGGAGATCCCCAATGTACCCAAGAGCCTTGAGATCCCCAACGTATCTGAGAGCCCAGAGATCCCAATGTTCCTGAGACTTCAGAGATCACCAATGTACCCAGGGGTCCAGAGGTCCCCAATGTACCCGAGGTTCCAGAGATCCCCAATATAGCCGAGAGCCCAGAGATCCCCAATGTTCCTGAGAGTACAGAGATCCCCAATGTACTCGATAGTCCAGAGATCCCCAAAGTACCTGGGAGCTCAGAGATCCCCAATGTTCCTGAGAGTTCAGAGATAACCAATGTACCCGAGAGCCCAGAGATCCCCAATGTTCCTGAGAGTACAGAGATCCCCAATATACCCGATAGTCCAGAGATCCCCAAAGTACCTGGGAGCCCAGAGATCCCCAATGTTCCTGAGAGTTCAGAGATCACCAGTGTACCCAGTGGTCCAGAGGTCCTCAATGTACCCGAGGTTCCAGGGATCGCGAATTTAGCCGAGAGCCCAGCGATCCCCAATGTACCCGAGAGCCCAGAAATCCCCAATGTTCCTGAGTGCCCAGAAATCCCCAGTGCATCTGAGTACGGAGATCCCCAATGTACCCGAGAGCCCGTAGATCCCCAATGTACCCGAGAGTCTGTAGATCCCCAATGTACCTGGGAGTCCAGAGGTCCCCAATGTATCCTAGAATCCAGAGATACCCAGTCTTCCTGAGATTTCGCAGATCCCCAATGTATCCATGAATCCAGAGATCCCAAGGGAAGCTGTGAGTCCAGAGATCCCCAATGTATCCAAGAGTCCTGATATCCCCAGTGTACACAAAAGCTTACTGATCCCCAAAAGCTTACTGATCCCCAATGTATCTGACAGCCCAGAAATCCACAATCTTCCTGAGAGTTCAGAGATCCCCAATGTACCCAAGGGTCCAGAGATCCCAAATGTACCCGATGTTGCAGAGATCCCCAATGTAGCCGAGAGCCCCGAGATCCCCAATGTACCCGAGATCCCGGATATCCACAATGTACCCGAGTGACCTGGGCTCCCCAATGTACCCGGGAGCCCACGGATCCCCAAAGTACATGAGAGCCCAAAGATCCCCAATGTACCCAAGAGCCCGAAGATCCCCAGTGTATCCAAGAATCCAGAGATCCCCAGTGTACCTGAGAGTCCAGAGATCCCCAATGTATCCAAGAGTCCCGAGATCCCCAGTGTACCCGAGAGCCCAGTGATCTCCAATGTTTCTGAGAGCCCCGAGATCCCCAAAGTCTCAGAGAGCCCAGAGAACACCAATGTTCCTGAGAGTCCAGAGATCCCCAATGTGTCCGAGAGTCTGGAGATTCCCAATGTACCCGGATGTCCAGAGATCCCCCGTGTACCCGAGAGTCCAGAGTTTCCCAATGTACCTGAGAGTCCGGAGATCCCCAATGTACCTGAGAGTCCAGAGATCCCCCATGCTCCTGTGAGTTCAGAGATCCTCTATGTACACGAGAGTCCAGAGATCCCCAAAGTATCTGAGAGCACAGAGATCCCCAATGTACCCGAGAGTCCAGACATCCCCAAAGTATCTGAGAGCCCAGATACCCCAATGTTCCTGAGAGTTCAGAGATCCACAATGTACACGAGAGCCCAAATATCCCCAATGTACCCGAGAACCCAGAGATCCCCAATGTATCCGAGAATCCAGAGACCACAGGTGTACCCGAGAGTCCAGAGATCCCCAAAGTATCTGAGAGCCTGGAGATCCCCAATGTTCCTGATAGTTCAGAGAGCCCCAATGTACCCGAGAGTCCAGAGATCACCAAAGTATCTGAAGGCACAGAGATCCCGAATGTTCCTGAGAGTTCACAGATCCCCAAGGTGCCCAATGATCCAGAGATCCCCAATGTACCCAAGAGCCCGGAGATCCCCAATGTACACGAGAGCCGGAGATCCCCAATCTACCAGAGAGCCCAGAAATCCCCATTGTACCCGAGAGCCCAGAAATCCCCAACTCATCTGAGTCCGGAGATCCCCAGTGTACCTGAGAGTCCAAAGATCCCCAATGTATCTGAGAGTAAAGAGATCCCCAATGCATCTGTGAACCAGAGATCCCCAATGTTCCTGAGCATTCAGAGATCCCCAATACACCCGAGAGTCCAGAGATCCCAAAAGTATCCGAGAGCCCAGAGATCCCCAATGTACCCGAGAGCCCAGACTTCCCCATTGTACCGGAGAGACCGGAGATACCCAATGAACCCGAGAGCCCGAAGATCCGCAATGTCCCCGAGAGCCCAGGGATCCCCAATGTGCCCGAGAGCCCGAAGATCCCCAATATACCTGAGAACCCGGAGATCCCCAATGTATCTGTGAATCCTCAGATCCCCATTGTACCTGAGAGTCCAGAGATCCCCAAAGTATCTGAGAGCCCAAAGATCCCCAATGTACCCGAGAGTCCAGAGATCACCAAAGTATCTGAAGGCCCAGAGATCCCCAAAGTTCCTGAGAGTTCACAGATGCCCAAGGTGCCCGAGGGTCCAGAGATCCCCAATGTACCCGAGTGTCCAGAGATCCCCAAAGTACCCGAGGGTCCAGAGATCCCCAATGTATTCAAGAGCCCAGGGATCCCCAATGTACCCGAGAGCCCAGAAATCCCCAATGCATCTGAGTCCGGAGATCCCCAATGTATCCGAGAGTCCAAAGATCCCCAATGTAGCCGAGAGCCCAGAGATCCCCAATGTACCCAAGAGCCCGGATATCCGAAATGTACCCAAGTGATCCGTGCTCCCCAATGTACCTGACAGCCGAGGGGTCCCCAATGTAATTGACAGCCCGAAGATCCCCAATGTACCCAAGAGCCCGGAGATCCCCAATGTATCCGAGAATCCTGAGATCTGCAGAGTAAGTGAGAGCCCGTAGATCCCCAATGTACCCGAGAGTCTGAAGATCCCCAATGTACCCGACAGTCCAGAGATCCCCAATGTATCCTAGAATCCAGAGCTCCCCAGTCTACCCGAGAGTCCGCAGATCCCCAATGTATCCAAGAATCCAGAGATCCCCCGTGTACCTGAGAGTCCAGAGATCCCCAATGTATCCGAGAGTCTCAAGATCCCCAGTGTACCCGAGAGCCCACTGATCTCCAATGTATCTGAGAGTCCGGAGATTCCCAATGTACCCGAATGTCCAGAGATCCCCCATGTACCCGAGAGTCCGGAGATCCCCAAAGTATCTGATAGCCCAGAGATCGCCAACGTACCCGAGAGTCCAGAGATCCCCAATGTACCCCGGAGTCCAGAGTTCCCCAATGTTCCTGATAGTTCAGAGATCCCCAATGTACCAGGTAGTCCAGAGATCCCCAATGTCCCCAAAGACAGGGGATCACCAAAGTATGTGAGACCCCAGGTATCCTCAATGTCCCTGAGAGCCCAGAGATCCCCAATGTAGCCGAGAGTCCGGAGATCCCCAAAGTATGTGAGAGCCCAGATATCCCCAATGTCCCTGACAGCCCCGAGATCCCCAATGTACCTAAGGGTCCAGAGATCCCCAATGTACCCGAGGGTCCTTTGATACCCAATGTACCTGAGAGCCCAGAGATCCCCAATGTACCCGAGAGTCCAGAGATCCCCAATGTTTCTGAGAATCCAGAGATCAGTAGAGTACCCGAGAGCCGGTAGATCCCCAATGTACCCAAGGGTCTGAAGATCCCCAATGTACCTGGGAGTGCAGAGATCTCCAATGTATCCTAGAATCCAGAGATACCCAATCTACCCGAGAATTCGCAGATCCCCAATGTATCCAAGAATCCAGAGATCCCCAGTGTACCTGAGAGTCCATCGATCCCCAATGTATCCGAGAGTCCTGAGATCCCCAGTGTACCTGAGAGCTCAGTGATCCCCAATGTATCTGAGATCCCAGAGATCCCCAATGCCTCAGGGAGCCCAGAGATCATCAATGTTCCTGAGAGTCCGGAGATCCCCAATGTGCCTGAGAGTCTGGAGATGCCCAATGTGCACGAATATCCAGAGATCCTCTATGTACCCGCGAGTGCAGAGATACCCAATGTACCTGAGAGTCCGGAGATCCCCAATGTACCCGATAGTCCAGAGATCCCCCATGTTCCTGAGAGTCCAGAGATCACCAATGTAGCTGAGAGTCCAGAGATCCCCAAAGTATCTGAGAGCCCAGAGATCCCCAATATTCCTGAGAGTTCAGAGATCCCCAATTTACCCGAGAGTCCAGAGATCTCCAACGTATCTGAGAGCCCAAAGATCCCCAACGTTTCCGAGAGCCCAGAGATCCCCAAAGTATCTGAGAGCCCTGAGATCCCCAATGTTCCTGAGAGTTCAGAGATCACCAATGTACCCGGGCGTCCAGAGATCCCAAATGTACCTGAGCTTCCAGAGATCCCCAATGTAGCTGAGAGCCCAGAGATCCCCAATGTACCCTGAGCCCAGATATCCGCAATGTACCCGAGTGCCACAAGCTCCCCAATGTACCAGAGAGCCCAGGGATCCCCAATGTACCTGAGAGCCCGAAAATCCCCAATGTACCCAAGAGCCCGGAGCTCCCCAATGTATCCGAGAGTCCAGAGATCCCCCATGTTCCTGAGAGTTCAGAGATCCCCAAAGCACCCAAGGGTCCAGAGATCCCCAATGTACCCGAGAGCCTGGAGATCCCCAATGTACCCAAGAGCCCAGAGATGCCCATGTATCTAAGAATCCAGAGGTCGCCAATGTACCTGAGAGTCCGGAGATCGCCAAAGTATCTGAGAGCCCAGAGATCCCCAATGTACCCAAGAGTCTGAAGAACCCCAAAGTATCTGAGAGCCCAGAGATCCACAATGTTCCTGAGAGTTCAGAGATCCCCAATGTACCCAAGGGTCCAGAGATCCCCAATGTACCCGAGGTTGCAGAGATCCCCAATGTAGCCGAGAGCCCAGAGATCCCCAATGTACCCGAGAGCCCAGATATCCGCAATGTACCCGAGTGACCCGTGCTTCCCAATGTACCCAAGATCCCAGGGATCCCCAATGTACCTGAGAGCCCGAAGATCCCCAATGTACCCAGGAGCCCAGAGATCCCCAATGTATCCGAGAATCCTGAGATCTGCAGAGTACGTGAGAGCCCGTAGATCCCAATGCCCCCGAGAGTCTGAAGATCCGCAATGTACCTGAGAGTCCAGAGATCCCCAATGTATCCTAGAATCCAGAGATCGCCAGTCTACCCGAGAGTCTGCAGATCCCCAATGTATCCAAGAATCCAGAGATCCCCAGTGTACCTGAGAGCCCAGAGATCCCCAATGTATCCGAGATTCCCGAGATCCCCAGTGTACCCGAGAAACCAGTGATCGCCAATGTATCTGAGAGCCCAGAGATCCCCAATGTCTCAGAGAGCCCAGAGATCACCAATGTTCCTGAGAGTCCAGAGATCCCCAATGTATCCAAGAGTCTGGAGATTCCCAATGGTTCCGAATGTCCAGAAATCCCCCATGTACCCGCGAGTCCAGAGATTCCCAATGTACCTGAGAGTCCGGAGATCCCCAATGTACCTGAGAGTCCAGAGAGCCCCCATGTTCCTGAGAGTTCAGAGATCCTCAATGTACACGAGATTCCAGAGATCCCCAAAGTATCTGAGAGCACAGAGAGCCCCAATGTACCCGCGAGTCCGGACATCCCCAAAGTTTCTGAGAGCCCAGAGATCCCCCATGATCCTGAGAGTTCAGAGATCCACAATGGACCCGATTGTCCAGAGATCCCCAACGTATCTGAGAGTCCAGAGATCCCCTATGTACCCGGGAGTCCCGTGTTCCCCAATGTTCCTGAGAGTTCAGAGATCCCCAATGTACACGAGAGTCCAGTGATCCCCAACGCACCCGAGAGTCAGGAGATCCCCAAAGTATGTGAGAGCCCAGATATCCCCAATGTACCTGACAGCCCAGAGATCCCCAATGTACCTAAGGGTCCAGAGATCCCCAATATACCCGAGGATCCAGAGATCCCCAATGCACCTGAGACCCCAGAGTTCCCCAATGTACCTGAGAGTCCGGAGATCCCCAATGTTCCCGAGAGCACGGAGATCCACAATGTACCCGAGAGCCCGAAGATCCCCAATGTACCCAAGAGACCGGAGATCCCCAATGTACCCGAGAGCCCAGAAATCGCCAATGGACCCGAGAGCCCAGCAATCCCCAATATACCCGAGAGTGCAGAGATCCCCAATGTATCCGAGTGTCCAGAGATCCCCAATGTATCTGAGAGTTCAGAGATCCCCAATGTTCCTGTGAGTTCAGTGATCCCCAATGTACCCGAGAGTCCAGAGATCCCCCATGTTCCTGAGATTTCAGAGATCCCCAATGTACCCGAGAGTCCAAAGATCCCTAATGTAGCTGAGATCCCAGAGATCCCCAATGTATCTGAGAGTCCAGAGATCACCAATGTACCTGAGGGCCTGAAATCACCAATGTACCCGTGAGCCTAGGGATCCCCAATTGTACCGAGAGCCCCGGGATCCCCAAAGTACCCAAGAGCCCAGAGATCCCCAATGTACCTGAGAGCCCAGACATCCCCAATGTACCCGCAAGCCCAGAGATCCCCAATGAATCCGAGAGCCCGATGATCCACAAAGTACCCGAGAGCCCTGGGCTCCCCAATGTTCCCGAGAGTCCAAAGATCCCCAATATTACGGAGAACCCGGAGATACCCAGTGTATCCGTGATTCCAGAGATCCCCATTGTACGTGAGAGTCCAGCGATCCCCAAAGTAAGTGTGAGCCCAGAGATCCCCAATGTACCCGAGAGTCCAGAAATCCCAAAAGTATCTGAGAGTCCAGAGATCCCCAATGTGTCCGAGAATCCAGAGATCAGCAGAGTACCCGAGAGCCCCTCGATCCCCAGTTTACCCGAGATTCCTAAGATCCCCAATGTACCTGGGAGTCCAGAGAGCCCCAATGTATCCCAGAATCCAGAGATCCCCAGTCTACCCGAGAGTCCGCAGATCCCCAATGTATCCAAGAATCCAGAGATCCCAAGTGCACCTGAGAGTCCAGAGGTCCCCAATGTGCCCGAGGGTCCAGAGATCCCCAATGTACCCGAATGTCCAGAGATACCCCATGTGCCCGAGAGTCCAGAGATTCCCAAAGTATCTGATAGCCCAGAGATCCACAAGGTACCCGAGAGTCCAGAGATCCCCCATGTACCCCGGAGTCCAGAGTTCCCCAATGTTCCTGAAAGTTCAGATATCCCCAATGTACCCGATAGTCCAGAGATCCCCAATGTCCCCAAAGACAGGGGATCCCCAAAGTATGTGAGACCCAAGGTATCCTCAATGTCCCTGAGAGCCCAGAGTTCCCCAAATGTAGCCGCAAGTCCGGAGATCCGCAAAGTATGTGAGAGCCCAGATATCCCCAATGTCCCTGACAGCCCCGAGATCCCCAATGTACCTAAGGGTCCAGAGATCCCCAATGTACCCAGGCGTCCAGAGATCCCAAATGTACCTGAGCTTCCAGAGATCCCCAATGTAGCCGAGAGCCCAGAGATCCCCAATGTACCCAGAGCCCAGATATCCGCAATGTACCCGAGTGCCCCAAGCTCCCCAATGTACCCGAGAGCCCAGGGATCCCAAATGTACCAGAGATCCCCAATGTTCCTGAGAGTTCAGAGATCCCCCATGTACCCGAGGGTCCAGAGATCCCCAATGTACCCGAGGTTGCAGAGATCACCAATATACCCGAGAGCCTGGAGATCCCCAATGTACCCAAAAGCCCGAAGATCCACAATGTCCCCAATAGCCCAGAGATCCCCATGTATCTAAGAATCCAGAGGTCGCCAATGTACCCGAGAGCCCAGAAATCCCCAATGTACTGGAGTGCCCAGAAATCCCCAAAGCATCTGAGTACGGAGAACCCCAATTTACCCGAGAGCCTGTAGATCCCCAATGTACCCGAGAGTCTGAAGATCCCCAATGAACCTGGGAGTCCAGAGGTCCCCAATGTATCCTAGAATCCAGAGATACCCAGTTATCCTGAGATTTCGCAGATCCCCAATGTTTCCATGAATCCAGAGATCCCAAGGGAAGCTGAGAGTCCAGAGATCCCCAATGTATCCGAGAGTCCTGATATCCCCAGTGTACCCAAAAGCTTACTGATCCCCAATGTATGTGAGAGCCCAGAGATCCCAAATGTCTCAGAAAGCCCAGAGATCAACAATGTTCCTGAGAGTCCAGAGATCCCCAATGTGACCGAGTGTCCGGAGGTCCCCAATATACTCGAAAGTCCAGAGAACCTCCATGTACCCGAGAGTCCAGAGATCCCCAATGATCCTGAGAGTTCAGAGATCACCAATGTACCCGGGGGTCCAGAGTTCCCCAATGTACCCAAGGTTCCATAGATTCCCAATGTAGCCGAGAGCCCAGAGAACCCCAAAGTACCCAAGAGCCCAGATATCCTCAATGTTCCCAAGTGCCCCGAGCTCCCCAATGTAGCCGAGAGCCCAGGAATCCGCAATGTACCTGAGAGCTGAAGATCCCCAATGTACCCAAGAGCCCTGAGATCCTGAATATATCCGAGAGTCCAGAGATTCCCCATGTTCCTGAGAGTTCAGAGATCACCAGTGTACCCGAGAGCCCAAAGATCCCCAATGTTCCTGAGAGTTCAGAGATCCCCAATGTACCCGAGAGTCCGGAGATCGCCAAAGTATCTGAGAGCCCAGAGATCCACAATGTTCCTGAGAGTTGAGGGACCCCCAATGTACCCGAGGGTCCAGAAATCCCCAATGTACCCGAGGTTGCAGTGATCCCCAAGGTAGCCGAGAGCCCAGAGATCCCCAATGTACCCGAGAGCCCGATTATTCGCAATGTACCCGAGTGACCCGTGCTCCCCAATGTACCCGAGAGCCCAGGGATCCCCAAAGTACATGAGAGCCCGAAGATCCCCAATGTACCCACCAGCCCCGAGATCCCCAATGTATCCGAGAATCCTGAGATCTGCAGAGTACGTGAGAGCCCGTAGATCCCCAATGCACCCGTTAGCCTAAAGATCCCCAATGTACCTGACAGTCCAGAGATCCCCAATGTATCCTAGAATCCAAAGCTCCCCAGTCTACCCAAGAGTCCGCAGATCCCCAATGTATCCAAGAATCCAGAGATCCCCAGTGTAGCTGAGAGCCCAGAGATCCCCAATGTATCCGAGAGTCCCAAGATGCCCAATGTCCCCGAGAGCCCAGTGATCTCCAATGTCTCTTAGAGCCCAGAGATCCCCAATGTCTCAGAGAGCCCAGAGATCACCAATGTTCCTGAGAGTCCAGAGATCCCCAATGTGTCCGAGAGTATGGAGATTCCCAATGTACCCGAATGTCCAGAGATCCTCCATGTACCCGAGAGTCCAGAGATTCCCAATGTACCTGAGAGTCCGGAGATCCCCAATGTACCTGAGAGTCCAGAGATACCCAATGTTCCTGAGAGTTCAGAGATCCTCAATGTACACGAGAGTCCAGAGATCCCCAAAGTATCTGAGAGCACAGAGATCCCCAATGTACCCGAGAGTCCAGACATCCCCAAAGTATCTGAGAGCACAGAGATCCCCAATGTTCCTGAGAGTTCATAGATCCACAATGTACCCGATGGTCCAGAGATCCCAACGTATCTGAGAGCGCAGAGATCCCCAATGTACCCGAGGTCTTGAGATCCCCAAAGTATCTGAGAGCCCAGAGATCCCCAATGTTCCTGAGAGTTCAGACATCACCAATGTACCCAGGGGTCCAGAGGTCCCCAATGTACCCGAGGTTCCAGAGATCCCCACTTTAGCCGAGAGCCCAGAGATCCCCAGTCTACCCGAGAGCCCAGATTTCCACAATGTACCCGAGTGCTCTGAGCTCCCCAATGTTCCCGAGGGTCCAGAGATCCCCAATGTACCCGAAGTTCCAGAGATCCCCAATGTACCCGAGAGCCTGGAGATCCCCAATGTACCCAAGAGCACGAAGATCCCCAATGTCCCCAATAGCCCAGAGATCCCCATGTATCTAAGAATCCAGAGGTCGCCAATGTACCCGAGAGCCCAGAAATCCCCAATGTACCGGAGTGTCCAGAAATCCCCAATGCATCTGAGTACGGAGATCTCCAATGTACCCGTGAGCCCGTAGATCCCCAATGTACCCGAGAGTCTGAAGATCCCCAATGTACCTGGGAGTCCAGAGATCCCCAATGTATCCTAGAATCCAGAGACACACAGTCTTCCCGAGATTTCGCAGATCCCCAATGTATCCAAGAATCCAGAAATCCCAAGGGAAGCTGAGAGTCCGGAGATCCCCAATGTATCCAAGAGTCCTGATATCCCCAATGTACCCGAAAGCCCACTGATCCCCAATGTATCTGAGAGCCCAGAGATCCCAAATGTCTCAGAGAGCCCAGAGATCAACAATGTTCCTGAGAGTCCGGAGATCCCCAATGTGACCGAGAGTCCGAAGGTCCACAATATACCCGAAAGTCCAGAGATCCTCCATGTACCCGAGAGTCCAGAGATCCCCAATGATCCTGAGAGTTCAGAGATCACCAATGTACCCGGGGGTCCAGAGTTCCCCAATGTACCCAAGGTTCCAGAGATCCCCAATGTAGCCGAGAGCCCAGAGATCCCCAATGTACCCAAGAGCCCAGATATCCGCAATGTTCCCAAGTGCCCCGAGCTCCCCATTGTACCCGAGAGCCCAGGGATCCCCAATGTATCTGAGAGCCGAAGATCCCCAATGTACCCAAGAGCCCTGAGAACCCCAATGTATCCAAGAGTCCAGAGATGCCCCATGTTCCTGAGAGTTCAGAGATCACCAGTGTACCCGAGAGCCCAAAGATCCCCAATGTTCCTGAGAGTTCAGAAATCCATAATCTACCCGAGAGTCCGGAGATCGCCAAAGTATCTGAGAGCCCAGAGATCCACAATGTTCCTGAGAGTTGAGAGACCCCCAATGTACCCGAGGGTCCAGAGATCCCCAATGTACCCGAGGTTGCAGAGATCCCCAATGTAGCCAAGAGCCAGAGATCCCCAATGTACCCGAGAGCCCGAATATCCGCAATGTACCCGAGTGACCCGTGCTCCCCCATGTACCCGGGAGCCCAGGGATCCCCAATGTACCTGAGAGCCCGAAGACCCCTAATGTACCCAAGAGCCCGGAGGTCCCCAATGTATCCGAGATTCCTGAGATCTGCAGAGTACGTGACAGCCCGTAGATCCCCAATGCACCTGGGAGTTTGGAGATCCCCAATGTTCCCGACAGTCCAGAGATCCCCAATGCATCCTAGAATCCAGAGCTCCCCAGTCTACCCAAGAGTGCGCAGATCACCAATGTATCCAAGAATCCAGAGATCCCCAGTGTACTTGAGAGTCCAGAGATCCCCAATGTATCCGAGTGTCCCAAGATCCCCAATGTATCCGAGAGCCCAGTGATCTCCAATGTATCTGAGAGCCCTGAGATCCCCAATGTCTCAGAGAGCCCAGAGATCACCAATGTTCCTGAGAGTCCAGAGATCCCCAATGTGTCCGAGAGTCCGGAGATTCCCAATGTACCCGAATGTCCAGAGATCCTCCATGTACCCTAGAGTCCACAGATTCCCAATGTACCTGAGAGTCCGGAGATCCCCAATGTACCTGAGAGTCCAGCGATGCCCTATGTTCCTGAGAGTTCAGAGATCCTCAATGTACACAAGAGTCCAGAGATCCCCAAAGTATCTGAGAGAAAAGAGATCCCCAATGTACCCGAGAGTCCAGACATCCCCAAAGTATCTGAGAGCACAGAGATCCCCAATGTTCCTGAGAGATCAAAGATCCACAATGTACCCGATGGTCCAGAGATCCCCAACGTATCTGAGAGCCCGGAGATCCCCAATGTACCCGAGAGTCTTGAGTTCCCCTAAGTATCTGAGAGCCCAGAGATACCCAATGTTCCTGAGAGTTCAGAGATCGCCAATGTACCCAGGGGTCCAGAGGTCCCCAATATACCCGAGGTTCCAGAGATCCCAACTTTAGCCGAGAGCCCAGAGATCCCCAATCTACCCGAGAGCCCAGATTTCCGCAATGTACCCGAGTGCCCTGAGTTCCCCAATGTTCCCGAGAGCCCAGGGATCCCCAATGTACCTGAGCGCCCAAAGGTCCCCAATGCACCCAAGAGCCCGGAGATCCCCAATGTATCCGAGAGTCCAGAAATACCCCATGTTTCTGAGAGTTCAGAGATCCCCAGTGCACCCGAGAGTCCAGAGATCCCCAAAGTATCTGAGTGCCCAGAGATCCCCATTGTACCCGAGAGCCCAGAGATCCCCAATGTTCCTGAGAGTGCAGAGATCCCCAATGTGAGCGATAGTCCAGAGAGCCCCAAAGTACATGGGAGCCCAAATTCCGCAATGTTCCTGAGAGTTCAGAGATCACCAATGTACCCATGGGTCTAGAGGTCCTCAATGTACCCGAGGTTCCAGGTATCCCCAATTTAGCCGAGAGCCCACTGATCCCCAATGTACCCGAGAGCACGGATTTCCTCAATGTACCAGAGTGCCCTGAGCTCCCCAATGTACCTGAGAGCACGAAGATCCCCAATGTACCCAAGAGCCCGGTGATCCCCAATGTAACCAAGAGTCCAGAGATCCCTCATGTTACTCAGAGTTCAGTGATCCCCAGTGTACCCGAGAGCCCAGAGATCCCCAATGTTCCTGAGATTTCAGAGATCCCCAATGTACCCGAGAGTCCGGAGATCGCCAAAGTATCTGAGAGCCCAGAGATCTCCAATGTACCCGAGAGTCCTAAGAACCCCAAAGTATCTGAGAGCCCAGAGATCCACAATGTTCCTGAGAGTTCAGAAATCTCCAATGTACCCAGGTGTCTAGAGATCCCCAATGTACCCAAGGTTGCAGAGATCCCCAATGTAGCCGAGAGCCCAGAGATCCCCAATGTACCCGAGAGCCCGGATCTCCGCAATGTACCCGAGTGACCCTTGCTTCCCAATGAACCCGAGATCCCAGGGATCCCCAATGTACCTGAGAGCCCGAAGATCCCCAATGTACCCAAGAGCCCGGAGATCCCCAATGTATCCGAGAATCCTGAGATCTGCAGAGTACGTGAGAGCCCGTAGATCCCCAATGCCCCCGAGAGTCTGAAGATCCGCAATGTACCTGAGAGTCCAGAGATCCCCAATGTATCCTAGAATCCAGAAATCGCCAGTCTACCCGAGAGACCACAGATCCCCAATGTATCCAAGAATCCAGAGATCCCCAGTGTACCTGAGTGTCCAGAGATCCCCAATGTATCCGAGAGTCCCGAGATCCCCAGTGTACCCGAGAAACCAGTGATCTCCAATGTATCTGAGAGCCCAGAGATCCCCAGTGTCTCAGAGAGCCCAGAGATCACCAATGTTCCTGAGAGTCCAGAGATCCCCAATGTGCCCAAGAGTCTGGAGATTCCCAATGGTTCCGAATGTCCAGAGATCCCCCATGTACCCGCGAGTCCAGAGATTCCCAATGTACCTGAGAGTCCGGAGATCCCCAATGTACCCCGGAGTCCAGAGTTCCCCAATGTTCCTGATAGTTCAGAGATCCCCAATGTACCCGATAGTCCAGAGATGCCCAATGTCCCCAAAGACAGGGGATCCCCAAAGTATGTGAGAACTCAGGTATCCTCAATGTCCCTGAGAGCCCAGAGATCCCCAATGTAGCCGAGAGTCCGGAGATCCCCAAAGTATGTGAGAGCCCAGATATCCCCAATGTCCCTGACAGCCCGTAGATGCCCAATGTACCCAAGGTTCTGAAGATCCCCAATGTACCTGGGAGTCCAGAGATCCCCAATGTATCCTAGAATCCAGAGATACCCAGTCTACCCGAGAGTTTGCAGATCCCCAATGTATCCAAGAATCCAGAGATCCCCAGTGTACCTGAGAGTCCAGAGTTCCCCAATGTATCCGAGAGTCCCGAGATCCCCAGTGTACCCGAGAGCTCAGTGATCCCCAATGTATCTGAGAGCCCAGAGATCCCCAATGTCTCAGAGAGCCCAGAGATCACCAATGTTCCTGAGAGTACAGAGATCCCCAATGTGCCTGAGAGTCTGGAGATGCCCAATGTACATGAATGTCCAGAGATCCTCTATGTACACGTGAGTGCAGAGATTCCCAATGTACCCGAGAGCCTGTAGATCCCCAATGTACCCGAGAGTCCGAAGATCCCCAATGTACCTGGGAGTCCAGACATCCCCAATGTATCCTAGAATCCAGAGGTACCCAGTCTACCCGAGAGTTCGCAGATCCCCAATGTATCCAAGAATCCAGAGATCCCCAGTGTACCTGAGAGTCCATCAATCCCCAATGTATCCGGGAGTCCTAAGAACCCCATTGTACCCAAGAGCTCAGTGATCCCCAATGTAACTGAGAGCCCAGAGATCCACAATGTCTCAGGGAGCCCAGAGATCATCAATGTTCCTGAGAGTCCGGAGATCCCCAATGTGCCCGAGAGTCTGGAGATGCCCAATGTGCACGAATATACAGAGATCCTCTATGTACCCGCGAGTGCAGAGATACCCAATGTACCTGAGAGTCCGGAGATCCCCAATGTACCCGATAGTCCAGAGATCCCCCATGTTCCTGAGAGTTCAGAGATCACCAATGTAGCTGAGAGTCCAGAGATCCCCAAAGTATCTGAGAGCCCAGAGATCCCCAATATTCCTGAGAGTTCAGAGATCCCCAATTTACCCGAGTGTCCACAGATCTCCAACGTATCTGAGAGCCCAAAGATCCCCAACGTATCGGAGAGTCCAGAGATCCCCAAAGTATCTGAGAGCCCTGAGATCCCCAATGTTCCTGAGAGTTCAGAGATCACCAATGTACCCGGGCGTCCAGAGATCCCAAATGTACCTGAGCTTCCAGAGATCCCCAATGTAGCCGAAAGCCCAGAGATCCCCAATGTACCCAGAGCCCAGATATCTGCAATGTACCCGAGTGCCCCAAGCTCCCCAATGTACCCGAGAGCCCAGGGATCCCCAATGTACCTGAGAGCCCAAAGATCCCCATTGTACCCAAGTGCCCGGAGATCACCAATGTATCCGAGAGTCCAGAGATCCCCCATGTTCCTGAGAGTTCAGAGATCCCCAATGTACCTGAGGGTCCAGAGATCCCCAATGTACCCGAGGTTCCAGAGATCCCCAATGTAGCCGAGAGTCCGGAGATCCCCAACGTAAGTGAGAGCCTAGATATCCCCAATGTCCCTGAGAGCCCAGAGATCCCCAATGTACCTAAGGGTCCAGAGATCCCCAGTGTACCCGAGGATCCAAAGATCCCCAAAGCACCTGAGAGCCTAGAGTTCCCCAATGTACCCGAGAGTCTGGAGATCCCCAATGTACCCGAGAACTCGGAGATCCCAAATGTACCCGAGAGCCCGAAGATCCCCAATGTACCCAAGAGACCGGAGATCTCCAATTTACCCGAGAGCCCAGAAATCGCCAATGCACCCAAGAGCCCGGAAATCCCCAATATACCCGAGAGTTCAGAGATCCCCAATGTTCCTGAGAGTTCAATGATCCCCAATGTACCCGAGAGTCCAGAGATCCCCCATGTTCCTGAGATTTCAGAGATCCCCAACGTACCCGAGAGTCAAGAGATCCCTAATGTAGCTGAGATCCCAGAGATTCCCAATGTATCCGAGAGTCCAGAGATCACCAATGTACCTGAGGGCCTGAAATCACCAATGTACCTGTGAGCCTAGGGATCCCCAATTGTACCGAGAGCCCCGGGATCCCCAAAGTACCCAAGAGCCCAGAGATCCCCAATGTACCCGAGAGCCCAGACATCCCCAATGTACCCGCGAGCCCAGAGAACACCAATGAATCAGAGAGCCCGATGATCCGCAAAGTACCTGAGAGCCCTGGGCTCCCCAATGTTCCCGAGAGCCCAAAGATCCCCAATATACCGGAGAACCCGGAGATACCCAGTGTATCCGTGATTCCAGAGATCCCCATTGTACGTGAGAGTCCAGCGATCCCCAAAGTAAGTGTGAGCCCAGAGATCCCCAATGTACCCGAGAGTCCAGAAATCCCCAAAGTATCTGAGAGCCCAGAGATTCCCAATGTTCTTGAGAGTTCACAGATCCCCAATGTACCCAAGAGTCCAGTGATCCCCAATGTGTCCGAGAATCCAGAGATCTGCAGAGTACCCGAGAGCCCATAGATCCCCAGTGTACCCGAGATTCCTAAGATCCCCAATGTACCTGGGAGTCCAGAGAGCCGAAATGTATCCCAGAATCCAGAGATCCCCAGTCTACCCGAGAGTCCTCAGATCCCCAATGTATCCAAGAATCCAGAGATCCCAAGTGCAACTGAGAGTCCAGAGGTCCCCAATGTGCCCGAGGGTACAGAGATCCCCAATGTACCCGAATGTCCAGAGATACCCCATGTGCCCGAGAGTCCAGAGATTCCCAAAGTATCTGATAGCCCAGAGATCCCCAACATACCCGAGAGTCCAGAGATCCCCAATGTACCCCGGAGTCCAGAGTTCCCCAATGTTCCTCATAGTTCAGAGATCCCCAATGTACCCGATAGTCCAGAGATCCCTAGTGTCCCCAAAGACAGGGGATCCCCAAGGTATGTGAGACCCCAGGTATCCTCAATGTCCCTGAGAGCCCAGAGATCCCCAATGTAGCCGAGAGTCCTGAGATCCCCAAAGAATGTGAGAGCCCAGATATCCCCAATGTACCTGAGAGCCCGTGGATCCCCAATGTACCCAAGGGTCTGAAGATCTCCAATGTACCTGGGAGTCCAGAGTTCCCCAATGTATCCTAGAATCCAGAGATACCCAGTATACCCGAGAGTTTGCAGATCCCCAATGTATCAAAGAATCCAGAGATCCCCAGTGTACCTGAGAGTTCAGAGTTCCCCAATGTATCCGAGAGTCCCGAGATCCCCAGTGTACCAGAGAGCTCAGTGATCCCCAATGTATCTGAGAGCCCAGAGATCCCCAATGTCTCAGAGAGCCCAGAGATCACCAATGTTCCTGAGAGTCCGGAGATCCCCAATGTGCCTGAGAGTCTGGAGATGCCCAATGTGCACGAATATCCAGAGTTCCTCTATGTTCCCGCGAGTGCAGAGATACCCAATGTACCTGAGAGTCCGGAGATCCCCAATGTACCCGATAGTCCAGAGATCCCCCATGTTCCTGAGAGTTCAGAGATGACCAATGTAGCTGAGAGTCCAGAGATCCCCAAATTATCTGAGAGCCCAGAGATCCCCCATATTCCAGAGAGTTCAGAGATCCCCAATTTACCCGAGATTCCAGAGATCTCCAACGTATCTGAGAGCCCAAAGATCCCCAACGTTTCCGAGAGTCCAGAGATCCCCAAAGTATCTGAGAGCCCTGAGATCCCCAACGTTCCTGAGAGTTCAGAGATCACCAATGTACCCGGGCGTCCAGAGATCCCAAATGTAACTGAGCTTCCAGAGATCCCCAATGTAGCCGAGAGCCCAGAGATCCCCAATGTACCCAGAGCCCAGATATCCGCAATGTACCCGAGTGCCCCAAGCTCCCCAATGTACCCGAGAGCCCAGGGATCCCCAATTTACCTGAGAGCCTGAAGATCCCTAATGTACCCAAGAGCCCGGAGATCCCCAATGTATCCGAGAGTCCAGAGTTCCCCCATGTTCCTGAGAGTTCAGAGATCCCCAATGTACCCGAGGGTCCAGAGATCCCCAATGTACCCGAGGTTGCAGAGATCACCAATGTACCCGAGAGCCTGGAGATCCCCAATGTACCCAAAAGCCCGAAAATCCACAATGTCCCCAATAGCCCAGAGATCCCCATGTATCTAAGAATCCAGAGGTCGCCAAAGTACCCGAGAGCCCAGAAATCCACAATGTACCGGAGTGCCCAGAAATCCCCAATGCATCTGAGTACGGAGATCCCCAATGTACCCGAGAGCCCGTAGATCCCCAATGTACCCGAGAGTCTGAAGATCCCCAATGTACCTGGGATTCCAGAGATCCCCAATGTATCCAAGAATCCAGAGACACCCAGTCTTCCCGAGATTTCGCAGATCCCCAATGGATCCAAGAATCCAGAGATCCCAAGGGAAGCTGAGAGACAAGAGATCCCCAATGTATCTGAGAGTCCTGATATCCCCAGTGTACCCGAAAGCCCACTGATCCCCAATGTATCTGAGAGCCCAGATATCCCAAATGTCTCAGAGAGCCCAGAGATCAACAATGTTCCTGAGAGTCCGGAGATCCCCAATGTGACCGATAGTCCGGAGGTCCCCAATATACCCGAAAGTCCAGAGATCCTCCATGTACCCGAGAGTCCAGAGATCCCCAATGAACCTGAGAGTTCAGAGATCACCAATGTACCTGGGGGTCCAGAGTTCCCCAATGTACCCAAGGTTCCAGAGATCCCCAATGTAGCTGAGAGCCCAGAGATCCCCAATGTACCCAAGAGCCCAGATATCCGCAATGTACCCAAGTGCCCCGAGCTCCCCAATGTACCCGAGAGCCTAGGGATCCCCAATGTATCTGAGAGCCGAAGATCCCCAATGTACCCAAGAGCCCGGAGATCCCCAATGTATCCGAGAGTCCAGAGATCCCCCATGTTCCTGAGAGTTCAGAGATCACCAGTGTACCCGAGAGCCCAAAGATCCCCAATGATCCTGAGAGTTAAGAGATCCCCAATGTAACCGAGAGTCCGGAGATCGCCAAAGTTTCTGAGAGCCCAGAGATCCACAATGTTCCTGAGATTTCAGAGATCCCCAATGTACCCGAGGGTCCAGAGATCCCCAATGTACCCGTGGTTGCAGAGATCCCCAATGTAGCCGAGAGCCCAGAGATCCCCAATGTACCCGAGAGTCCGGAGATCGCCAAAGTATCTGAGAGCCCAGAGATCCCTAATGTACCCAAGAGTCCAAAGAACCACAAAGTATCTGAGAGCCCAGAGATCCACAATGTTCCTGAGAGTTCAGAGATCCCCAATGAAACCAAATGTCCAGAGATCCCCAATGTACCCGAGGTTGCAGAGAACCCCAATGTAGACGAGAGCCCATAAATCCCCAATGTACCCGAGAGCCCGGATATCCGCAATGTACCCGAGTGACCCGTGCTTCCCAATTTACCCGAGAGCCCAGGGATCCCCAATGTACCTGAGAGCCCAAAGATCCCCAATGTACCCAAGAGACCAGAGATCCCCAATGTATCCGTGAATCCTGAGATCTGCAGAGTACGTGAGAGCCCGTAGATCCCCAATGCCCCCGAGAGTCTGAAGATCCGCAATGTACCTGAGAGTCCAGAGATCCCCAATGTATCCTAGAATCCAGAGATCGCCAGTCTACCCGAGAGTCCGCAGATCCCCAATGTATCCAAGAATCCAGAGATCCCTAGTGTACCTGAGAGTCCAGAGATCCCCAATGTATCCGAGAGTCCCGAGATCCCCAGTGTACCCGAGAACCCAGTGATCTCCAATGTATCTGAGAGCCCAGAGATCCCCAATGTCTCAGAGAGCCCAGAGATCACCAATGTTCCTGAGAGTCCAGAGATCCCCAATGTGTCCAAGAGTCTGGAGATTCCCAATGTACCCGAATGTCCAGAGATCCCCCATGTACCCGTGAGTCCAGAGATTCCCAATGTACCTGAGAGTCCGGAGATCCCCAATGTTCCTGAGAGTTCAGAGATCCACAATGTACCCGATCGTCCAGAGATCCCCAACGTATCTGAGAGCCCAAAGATCCCCAATGTACCCGAGAATTTTAGATCCCCAAAGTATCTGAGAGCCCAAAGATCCCCAATGTTCCTGAGAGTTCTGAGATCACCAATGTACCCAGGGGTCCAGAGGTCCCAAATGTACCCGAGGTTACAGAGATCCCCAATTTATCCGAGAGCCCAGAGATCCCCAATGTAGCCGTGAGCCCGGATTTCCGCAATGTACCCAAGAGCCCTGAGCTCCCCAGTGTACCCGCGTGCCCAGGGATCCCCAATGTCCCTGAGCGACCGAAGATCCTCAATGCACCCAAGAGCCTGGAGATCCCCAATGTATCCGAGAGTCCAGAGATACCCCAAGTTCCTGAGAGTTCAGAGATCGCCAATGTACCCGAGAGTCCAGAGATCCCCAAAGAATCTGAGAGCCCAGAGATCCCCATTGTACCCGAGAGTCAAGAGATCCCCAATGTTCCTGAGAGTACAGAGGTCCCCAATGTACCCGATAGTCCAGAGATCCCCAAAGTACCTGGGAGCCCAGAGATCCCCAATGTTCCTGAGAGTTCAGAGATCACCAATGTACCCAGGGGTCCAGAGGTCCCCAATGTACCCCAGGTTCCAGAGATCCCCACTTTATCCGAGAGCCCAAAGATCCCCAAGGTAACCGAGAGCCCGGATTTCCGCATTGTACCCGAGTGCCTTGAGCTCCCCAATGTTCCCGAGAGCCCACGGATCCCCAATGTACCTGAGCGACTGAAGATCCCCAATGTACCCAAGAGCCCGCAGATCCCCAATGTATCCGAGAGTCCAGAGATACCCCATGTTCCTGAGAGTTCAGAGATCTCCAGTGTACCCGAGGGTCCAGAGATCCCCATTGTACCCGAGGTTGCATAGATCCCCAATGTAGCCGTCAGCCCAGAGATGCCCAATGTACCCGAGAGCCCGGATATCCGCAATGTACCCGAGTGACCCGTGCTCCCCAATGTACCCAAGAGCCCGGAGATCCCCAATGTATCTAGGAATCCTGAGATCTGCAGAGTACGTGAGAGCCCGTAGATCCACAATGCACCCAAGAGTCTGAAGATCCGCAATGTACCTGAGAGTCCAGAGATCCCCAATGTATCCGAGAGTCCCGAGATCCCCAGTGTACCCGAGTGTCCAGTGATCTCCAATGTATCTGAGAGCCCAGAGATCCCCAATGTCTCAGAGAGACCAGAGATCACCAATGTTCCTGAGAGTCCAGAGATCCCCCAAGTTCCTGAGAGTTCAGCGATCCTCAATGTACACGAGAGTCCAGAGAGCCCCAAAGTATCTGAGAGCACAGAGATCCCCAATGTACCCGATGGTCCTAGGATCCCCAACGTATCTGAGAGCCCAGAGATCCCCAATGTTCCTGAGAGTTCAGAGATCACCAATGTACCCAGGGGTCCAGAGATCCCCAATGTACCCGAGGTTCCAGAGATCCCCATTTTAACCGAGAGCCCAGAGAACCCCAATGTACCCGAGAGCCCGGATTTCCGCAATGTACCCGAGAGCCCTGAGCTCCCCAATGTACCCGTGAGCCCGGAGATCCCCAATGTACCTGAGCGTCGAAGATCCCCAATGCACCCAAGAGCCCGGAGATACCCAATGTATCCGAGAGTCCAGAGATACCCAAAGTTCCTGAGAGTTCAGAGATCCCCAGTGTACCCAAGAGTCCAGAGATCCCCAAAGTATCTGGGAGCCCAGAGATCCACATTGTACCCGAGAGCTCAGAGATCCCCAATGTTCCTGAGAGTTCAGAGATCACCAATGTACCCAGGAGTCCAGAGGTCCCCAATGTACCCGAGGTTCCAGAGATCCCCACTTTAGCCGAGAGCCCAGAGATCCCCAATGTACCCGAGAGCCCGGATTTCCGCAATGTACCCAAGTGCCCTGAGCTCCCCAATGTACCCAAGAGCCCGGAGATCCCCAATGTATCCGAGAGTCCAGAGGTACCCCATGTTTCTGAGAGTTCAGAGATCCCCAGTGTACTCGAGAGTCCAGAGATCTCCAAAGTATCTGAGTGCCCAGAGATCCCCATTGTATACGAGAGCCCAGAGATCCCCAATGTTCCTGAGAGTACAGAGATCCCCAATGTACTCGATAGTCCAGACATCCCCAAGGTACATGGGAGCCCAGAGATCCCCAATGTTCCTGAGAGTTCAGAGATCACCAATGTACCCAATTGACCAGAGGTCCTCAATGTACCCGAGGTTCCAGGGATCCCGAATTTAGCCGAGAGCCCAGCGATACGCAATGTACCCGAGAGCCCGGATTTCCTCAATGTACCTGAGTGCCCTGAGCTCCCCAATGTACCTGAGAGCCCGGAGATCCCCAATGTACCCAAGAGACCGGTGATCCCCAATTTACCCGAGAGTCCAGAGGTCCCCCATGTTCCTGAGAGTTCAGAAATCCCCAGTGTAACCGAGAGACCAGAGATCCCCAATGTTCCTGAGAGTTCAGAGATCCCCAATATACCCGATATTCCGGAGATCACCAAAGTATCTGAGAGCCCAGAGATCCCCAATGTACCCGCGAGTCCAAAGAACCCCTAAGTATCTGAGAGCCCAGAGATCCACAATGCTCCTGAGAGTTCAGAGATCCCCAATGTAGCCGAGAGCCAAGAGATCCCCAATGTACCCGAGAGCCCGGATATCCGCAATGTACCCGAGTGACCCGTGCTTCCCAATGTACCCGGGAGCCCAGGGATCCCCAAAGTACCGAGAGCCCAAAGATCCCCAATGTACCCAAGAGCCCGAAGATCCCTAATGTATCCTTGAATCCAGAGATACCCAGTCTACCCGGGAGCCCAGAGTTCCCCAATGTATCCGAGAGTCCCGAGATCCCCAGTGTACCCGAGAGCTCAGTGATCCCCAATGTATCTGAGAGCCCAAAGATCCCCAATGTCTCAGAGAGCCCAGAGGTCACCAATGTTCCTGAGAGTCCGGAGATCCCCAATGTGCCCGGGAGTCTGGAGATGCCCAATGTGCACGAATGTCCAGAGTTCCTCTATGTACCCGCGAGTGCAGAGATACGCAATGTACCTGAGAGTCCGGAGATCCACAATGCACCCGAGAGTCCAGAGATCCCCCATGTTCCTGAGAGTTCAGAGATCACCAATATAGCTGAGAGTCCAGAGATCCCCAAAGTATCTGAGAGCCCAGAGAGCCCCAATAATCCTGAGAGTTCAGAGATCACCAATGTACCCGGGTGTCCAGAGATCCCAAATGTACCTGAGCTTCCAGAGATCCCCAATGTAGCCGAGAGCCCAAAGATCCCCAATGTACCCAGAGCCCAGATATCCGCAATGTACCCGAGTGCCCCAAGCTCCCCAATGTACCCGAGAGCCCAGGGATCCCCAATTTACCTGAGAGCCCGAAGATCCCCAATGTACCCGAGATCCCGGAGATCCCCAATGTATCCGAGAGTCCAGAGATCCCCCATGTTCCTGAGAGTTCAGAGATCCCCAATGTACCCGAGGGTCCAGAGTTCCCCAATGTACCCGAGGTTGCAGAGATCCCCAATGTAACCGAGAGCCTGGAGATCCCCAATGTACCCAAAAGCCCGAAGATCCACAATGTCCCCAATAGCCCAGAGATCCACATGTATCTAAGAATCCAGAGGTCGCCAATGTACCCGAGAGCCCAGAAATTCCCAATGTACCGGAGTGCCCAGAAATCCCCAATGCATCTGAGTACGGAGATCCCCAATGTACCCGAGAGCCTGTAGATCCGCAATGTACCCGAGAGTCTGAAGATCCCCAATGTACCTGGGAGTCCAGAGATCCCCAATGTATCCTACAATCCAGAGACACCCAGTCTTCCCGAGATTTCACAGATCCCCAATGTATCCAAGAATCCAGAGATCCCAAGGGAAGCTGAGAGACAAGAGATCCCCAATGTATCCGAGAGTCCTGATATCCCCAGTGTACCCGAAAGCCCACTGATCCCCAATGTATCTGAGAGCCCAGAGATCCCAAATGTCTCAGAGATCCCAGAGATCAACAATGTTCCTGAGAGTCCAGAGATCCCCAATGTGTCCGAGAGTCCAGAGATTCCCAATGTACCCGAATGTCCAGAGATCCTCCATGTACCCGAGAGTCCAAAGATTTCCAATGTACATGAGAGTCCGGAGATCCCCAATGTACCTGAGAGTCCAGAGATCCCCCATGTTCCGGAGAGTTCAGAGATCACCAGTGTACCCGAGAGCCCAAAGATCCCCAATGATCCTGAGAGTTCAGAGATCCCCAATGTAACCGAGAGTCCGGAGATCGCCAAAGTATCTGAGAGCCCAGAGATCCACAATGTTCCTGAGAGTTCAGAGATCCCCAATGTACCCGAGGGTCCAGAGATCCACAATGTACCCGAGGTTGCAGAGATCCCCAATGTACCCGAGAGCCCAGGGATCCCCAATGTACCTGAGAGCCCGAAGATCCCCCATGTACCCAAGAGCACGGAGATCCCCAATGTATCCGAGAATCCTGAGATCTGCAGAGTACGTGAGTGCCCGTAGATCCCCAATGCACCCGGGAGTCTGAAGATCCCCAATGTACCCGACAGTCCAGAGATCCCCAATGTATCCTAGAATCCAAAGCTCCCCAGTCTACCCTATAGTCCGCAGATCCCCAATGTATCCAAGAATCCAGAGATCCCCAGTGTACCTGAGCGCCCAGAGATCCCCAATGTCTCAGAGATCCCAGAGATCACCAATGTTCCTGAGAGTCCAGAGATCCCCAATGTAGCCGAGAGCCCAGAGATCCCCAATGTACCCAGAGCCCAGATATCCGCAATGTACCCGAGTGCCCCAAGCTCCCCAATGTACCCGAGAGCCCAGGGATCCCCAATTTACCTGAGAGCCCAAAGATCCCCAATGTACCTGAGAGCCCGGAGATCCCCAATGTATCCGAGAGTCCAGAGATCCCCCACGTTCCTGAGAGTTCAGAGATCCCCAATGCACCCGAGGGTCCAGAATTCCCCAAAGTACCCGAGGTTGCAGAGATCCCCAATGTACCCGAGAGCCTGGAGATCCCCAATGTACCCAAAAGCCCGAAGATCCACAATGTCCCCAATAGCCCAGAGATCCACATGTATCTAAGAATCCAGAGGTCGCCAATGTACCCGAGAGCCCAGAAATCCCCAATGTACCGGAGTGCCCAGAAATCCCCAGTGCATCTGAGTACGGAGATCCCCAATGTACCCGAGAGCCCGTAGATCCGCAATGTACCCGAGAGTCTGAAGATCCCCAATGTAAATGGGAGTCCAGAGATCCCCAATGTATCCTAGAATCCAGAGACACCCAGTCTTCCCGAGATTTCGCAGATCCGCAATGTATCCAAGAATCCAGAGATCCCAAGGGAAGCTGAGAGACAAGAGATCCCCAATGTATCTGAGAGTCCTGATATCCCCAGTGTACCCGAAAGCCCACTGATCCCCAATGTATCTGAGAGCCCAGAGATCCCAAATGTCTCAGAGAGCCCAGAGATCAACAATGTTCCTGAGAGTCCGGAGATCCCCAATGTGACCGATAGTCCGGAGGTCCCCAATATACCCGTAAGTCCATAGATCCTCCATGTACCCGAGAGTCCAGAGATCCCCAATGATCATGAGAGTTCAGAGATCCCCAATGTACCCAAGAGCCCAGATATCCGCAATGTACCCAAGTGCCCCGAGCTCCCCAATGTACCCGAGAGTCCAGAGATCCCCAATGTGGCCGAGAGTCCGGAGATTCCCAATGTACCCGAATGTCCAGAGATCCTCCATGTACCCGAGAGTCCAAAGATTTCCAATGTACATGAGAGTCCGGAGATCCCCAATGTACCTGAGAGTCCAGAGATCCCCCATGTTCCGGAGAGTTCAGAGATCACCAGTGTACCCGAGAGCCCAAAGATCCCCAATGATCCTGAGAGTTCAGAGATCCCCAATGTAACCGAGAGTCCGGAGATCGCCAAAGTATCTGAGAGCCCAGAGATCCACAATGTTCCTGAGAGTTCAGAGATCCCCAATGTACCCGAGGGTCCGGAGATCCACAATGTACCCGAGGTTGCAGAGATCCCCAATGTAGCCGAGAGCCCAGAGATCCCCAATGTACCCGAGAGCCCGAATATCCGCAATGTATCCGAGTGACCCGTGCTCCCCAATGTACCCGCGAGCCCAGGGATCCCCAATGTACCTGAGAGCCCGAAGATCCCCCATGTACCCAAGAGCACGGAGATCCCCAATGTATCCGAGAATCCTGAGATCTGCAGAGTACGTGAGAGCCCGTAGATCCCCAATGCACCCGGGAGTCTGAAGATCCCCAATGTACCCGACAGTCCAGAGATCCCCAATGTATCCTAGAATCCAAAGCTCCCCAGCCTACCCTATAGTCCGCAGATCCCCAATGAATCCAAGAATCCAGAGATCCCCAGTGTACCTGAGCGCCCAGAGATCCCCAATGTCTCAGAGATCCCAGAGATCACCAATGTTCCTGAGAGTCCAGAGATCCCCAATGTGTCCGAGAGTCCGGAGATTCCCAATGTACCCGAATGTCCAGAGATCCTCCCTGTACCCGAGAGTCCAAAGATTTCCAATGTACATGAGAGTCTGGAGATCCCCAATGTACCTGAGAGTCCAGAGATCCCCCATGTTCCTGAGAGTTCAGAGATCCTCAATGTACACGAGAGTCCAGAGATCACCAAAGTATCTGAGAGCACAGAGATTCCCAATGTACCCGAGAGTCCAGACATCCCCAAAGTATCTGAGAGCACAGAGATCCCCAATGTTCCTGAGAGTTCAGAGATCCACAATGTACCCGATGGTCCAGAGATCCCAACGTATCTGAGAGCACGGATATCCCCAATGTACCCGAGATTCTTGAGATCCCCTAAGTATCTGAGAGCCCAGAGATCCCCAATGTTCCTGAGAGTTCAGAGATCACCAATGTACCCAGGGGTCCAGAGGTCCCCAATGTACCCGAGGTTCCAGAGATCCCCACTTTAGCCGAGAGCCCAGAGATCCCCAATGTACCCGAGAGCCCAGATTTCCGCAATGTACCCGAGTTCCCTGAGCTCCCCAATGTTCCCTAGAGCCCAGGGATCCCCAATGTACCTGAGCGCCCAAAGATCCTCAATGCACCCAAGAGCCCGGTGATCCCCAATGTAACCGAGAGTCCAGAGATCCCTCATGTTCCTGAGAGTTCAGAGATCCCCAGTGTACCCGAGAGCCCAGAGATCCCCAATGTTCCTGAGAGTTCAGAGATCCCCAATGTACCCGAGAGTCCGGAGATCGCCAAATATCTGAGAGCCCAAAGATCCCCAATGTACCCGAGAGTCCAAAGAACCCCAAAGTATCTGAGGGCCCAGAGATCCACAATGTTCCTGAGAGTTCAGAGATCCCCAATGAACCCAAGTGTCCAGAGATCCCTAATGTACCCGAGGTTGCAGAGAACCCCAATATAGCCGAGAGCCCAGAGATCCCCAATGTACCTGAGAGCCCGGATATCCGCAATGTACCCGAGTGACCCGTGCTCCCCAATGTACCCAAGAGCCCGGAGATCCCCAATGTATCCGAGAATCCTGAGATCTGCAGAGTACGTGAGAGCCCGTAGATCCACAATGCGCCCAAGAGTCTGAAGATCCGGAATGTACCTGAGAGTCCAGAGATCCCCAATGTATCCGAGAGTCCCGAGATCCCCAGTGTACATGAGTGTCCAGTGATCTGCAATGTATCTGAGAGCCCAGAGATCCCCAATGTCTCAGAGAGTCCAGAGATCACCAATGTTCCTGAGAGTCCAGAGATCCCCAATGTGTCCAAGAGTCTGGAGATTCCCAATGTACCCGAATGTCCAGAGATTCCCCATGTAACCGAGAGTCCAGAGAGTCCCAATGTACCTGAGATTCCGGAGATCCCCAATGTACCTGAGAGTCCAGAGATCCCACAAGTTCCTGAGAGTTCAGCGATCCTCAATGTACACGAGAGTCCAGAGAGCCCCAAAGTGTCTGAGAGCACAGAGATCCCCAATATACACGATGGTCCAGAGATCCCCAACGTATCTGAGAGCCCAGAGATCCCCAATGTTCCTGAGAGTTCAGAGATCACCAATGTACCCAGGGGTCCAGAGATCCCCAATGTACCCGAGGTTCCAGAGATCCCCATTTTAGCCGAGAGCCCAGAGAACCCCAAAGTACCCGAGAGCCCGGATTTCCGCAATGTACCCGAGAGCCTTGAGCTCCCCAATGTACCCGTGAGCCCAGGGATCCCCAATGTATCTGAGCGTCGAAGATCCCCAATGCACCCAAGAGCCCGGAGATACCCAATGTATCCGAGAGTCCAGAGATACCCCAATGTTCCTTGAGAGCTCAGAGATCCCCAATGTTCCAGAGAGTACAGAGATCCCCAATGTACCCGATAGTCCAGAGATCCTCAAAGTACCTGGGAGCCCAGAGATCCCCAGTGTTCCCGAGAGCCCAGATATCCGCAATGTACCCGAGTGCCCTGAGCTGCCCAATGTACCCAAGAGCCCGGAGATCCCCAATGTATCCGAGAGTCCAGAGATACCCCATGTTTCTGAGAGTTCAGAGATCCCCAGTGTACACGAGAGTCCAGAGATCTCCAAAGTATCTGAGTGCCCAGAGATCCCCATTGTACTCGAGAGCCCAGAGATCCCCAATGTTCCTGAGAGTACAGAGATCCCCAATGTACTCGATAGTCCAGAGATCCCCAAAGTACATGGGAGCCCAGAGATCCCCAATGTTCCTGAGAGTTCAGAGATCACCAATGTACCCAATGGTCCAGAGGACCTCAATTTACCCACGTTCCAGGGATCCCGAATTTAGCCAAGAGCCCTGCGATACCCAATGTACCCGAGACCCCGGATTTCCTCAATGTACCTGAGTGCCCTGAGCACCCCAATGTACCTGAGAGCCCGGAGATCCCCAAAGTACCCAAGCACCCGGTGATCCCCAATCTATCCGAGAGTCCAGAGATCCCCCATGTTCCTGAGAGTTCAGAGATCCCCAGTGTAACCGAGAGACCAGAGATCCCCAATGTTCCTGAGAGTTCAGAGATCCCCAATGTACCGAGAGTCCGGAGATCGCCAAAGTATCTGAGAGCCCAGAGATCCCCAATGTACCCGAGAGTCCAAAGAACCCCAAAGTATCTGAGAGCACTGAGATCCACAATGTTCCTGAGAGTTCAGAGATCCCCAATGTACCCAAGGGTCCAGAGATCCCAAATGTACCCGAGGTTGCAGAGAACCCCAAAGTAGCCGAGAGCCCAGAGATCCCCAATCTACCCGAGAGCCCGGATATCCGCAATGTACCCGAGTGACCCGTGCTCCCCAATGTACCCGGGAGCCCAGGGATACCCAAAGTACCTGAGAGCCCGAAGATCCCCAATGTACCCAAGATCCTGAAGATCCCCAATGTATCCGAGAATCCTGAGATCTGCAGAGTACGTGAGAGCCCGTAGATCCCCAATGCACCCGAGAGTCTGAAGATCCACAATGTACCTGAGAGTCCATTGATCCCCAATGTATCCTAGTATCCAGAGATCCCCAGTGTACCCGAGAGTCCGCAGATCCCCAATGTATCCTAGAATCCAGAGATACCCAGTCTACCCGAGAGTTTGCAGATCCCCAATGTATCCAAGAATCCAGAGATCCCCAGTGTGCCTGAGAGTCCAGAGTTCCCCAATGTATCTGAGAGTCCCGAGATCCCCAGTGTACCCGAGAGCTCAGTGATCCCCAATGTATCTGAGAGCCCAGAGATCCCCAATGTCTCAGAGAGCCCAGAGATCACCAATGCTCCTGTGTGTCCGGAGATCTCCAATGTGCCCGAGAGTCTGGAGATGCCCAATGTGCACGAATGTCCAGAGTTCCTCTATGTACCCACGAGTGCAGAGATACCCAATGTACCTGAGAGTCCGGAGATCCCCAATGCACCCGATAGTCCAGAGGTCCCCCATGTTCCTGAGAGTTCAGAGATCACCAATGTAGCTGAGTGTCCAGAGATCCCCAAAGTATCTGAGAGCCCAGAGATCCCCAAAATTCCTGAGAGTTCAGAGATCTCCAACGTATCTGAGAGCCCAAAGATCCCCAAAGTTTCCGAGAGTCCAGAGATCCCCAAAGTATCTGAGAGCCCTGAGATCCCCAAAGTTCCTGAGAGTTCAGAGATCACCCGGGCGTCCAGAGATCCCAAATGCACCTGAGCTTCCAGAGATCCCCAATGTAGCCGAGAGCCCAGTGATCCCCAATGTACCCAGAGCCCAGATATCCACAATGTACCCGAGTGCCCCAAGCTCCCCAATGTACCCGAGAGCCCACGGATCCCCAATTTACTTGAGAGCCCGAAGATCCCCAATGTACCCAAGAGCCCGGAGATCCCCAATGTATCCGAGAGTCCAGAGATCCCCCATGTTCCTGAGAGTTCAGAGATCCCCAATGTACCCGAGGGTCCAGAGATCCCCAATGTACCCGAGGTTGCAGAGATCCCCAATGTACCCGAGAGCCTGGAGATCCCCAATGTACCCAAAAGCCCGAAGATCCACAATGTTCCCAATGGCCCAGAGATCCCCATGTATCTATGAATCCAGAGGTCGCCAATGTACCCAAGAGCCCAGAAATCCCCAATGTACCGGAGTGCCCAGAAATCCCCAATGCATCTGAGTACGGAGATCCCCAATGTACCCGAGAGCCCGTAGTTCCCCAATGTACCCGAGAGTCTGAAGATCCCCAATGTACCTGGGAGTCCAGAGATCCCCAATGCATCCTAGAATGCAGAGACACCCATTCTTCCCGAGATTTCACGGATCCCCAATGTATCCAAGAATCCAGAGATCCCAAGGGAAGCTGAGAGTCCAGAGATCCACAATGTATCCGAGAGTCCTGATATCCCCAGTGTACCCGAAAGCCCACTGATCCCCAATGTATCTGAGAGCCTTGAGATCCCAAATGTCTCAGAGATCCCAGAGATCAACAATGTTCCTGAGAGTCCAGAGATCCCCAATGTGACCGAGAGTCCGGAGGTCCCCAATATACCCGAAAGTCCAGAGATCCTCCATGTACCCGAGAGTCCAGAGATCCCCAATGATCCTGAGAGTTCAGAGATCAAAAATGTACCCGGGGGTCCAGAGTTCCCCAATGTACCCAAGGTTCCAGAGATCCCCAATGTAGCCGAGAGCCCAGAGATCCCCAATGTACCCAAGAGCCCAGATATCCACAATGCACCCAAGTGCCCCGAGCTCCCCAATGTACCCGAGAGCCTAGGGATCCCCAATGTATCTGAGAGCCGAAGATCCCCAATGTACCCAAGAGCCCGGAGATCCCGAATGTATCAGAGAGTCCAGAGATCACCAATGTTCCGAGAGTTCAGAGATCACCAGTGTACCCGAGAGCCCAAAGATCCCCAATGATCCTGAGAGTTCAGCGATCCCCAAGGTACCCAAGGGTCCAGAGATCCCCAATGTACCCGAGGTTGCAGAGATCCCCAATGTAGCTGAGAGCCCAGAGATCCCCAATGTACCCGAGAGCCCGAATATCCGCAATGTACCCGAGTGACCCGTGCTCCCCAATGTACCCAAGAGCCCAGGGATCCCCAATGTACCTGAGAGCCCGAAGATCCCCAATGTACCCAAGAGCACTGAGATCCCCAATGTATCCGAGAATCCCGAGATCTGCAGAGTACATGAGAGCCCGTAGATCCCCAATGCACCCGGGAGTCTGAAGATCCCCAATGTACCTGACAGTCCAGAGATCCCCAATGTATCCTAGAATCCAAAGCTCCCCAGTCTACCCTACAGTCCGCAGATCCCCAAGGTATCCAAGAATCCAGAGATCCCCAGTGTACCTGAGAGCCCAGAGATCCCCAATGTCTCAGAGATCCCAGAGATCACCAATGTTCCTGAGAGTCCAGAGATCCCCAATGTGTCCGAGAGTCCGGAGATTCCCAATGTACCCGAATGTCCAGAGATCCTCCATGTACCCGAGAGTCCAAAGATTCCAAATGTACCTGAGAGTCCGGAGATCCCCAATGTCCCTGAGAGTCCAGAGATCCCCCATGTTCCTGAGAGCTCAGAGATCCTCAATGTGCACAAGAGTCCAGAGATCACCAAAGTATCTGAGAGCACAGAGATCCCCAATGTACCCGAGAGTCCAGACATCCCCAAAGTATCTGAGAGCACAGAGATCCCCAATGTTCCTGAGAGTTCAGAGATCCACAATGTACCCGATGGTCCAGAGATCCCAACGTATCTGAGAGCACGGATATCCCCAATGTACCCGAGAGTCTTGAGATCCCCTAAGTATCTGACAGCCCAGAGATCCCAGATGTTCCTGAGAGATCAGAGATCACCAATGTACCCAGGGGTCCAGAGGTCCCCAATGTACCCGAGGTTCCAGAGATCCCCACTTTAGCCGAGAGCCCAGAGATCCCCAATGTACCCAAGAGCCCAGATTTCCGCAATGTACCTGAGTTCCCTGAGTTCCCCAATGTTCCTGAGAGCCCAGGGATCCCCAATGTACCTGAGCGCCCGAAGATCCTCAATGCACCCAAGAGCCCGGTGATCCCCAATGTAACCGAGAGTCCAGAGATCCCTCATGTTCCTGAGAGTTCAGAGATCCCCAGTGTACCGGAGAGCCCTGAGATCCCCAATGTTCCAGAGGGTTCAGAGATCCCCAATGTACCCGAGAGTCCGGAGATCGCCAAAGTATCTGAGAGCCCAGAGATCCCCAATGTACCCGAGAGTCCAAAGAACCCCAAAGTATCTGAGAGCCCAGAGATCCACAATGTTCCTGAGAGTTCAGAGATCCCCAATGAACCCAAATGTCCAGAGATCCCCAATGTACCCGAGGTTGCAGAGAACCCCAATGTAGACGAGAGCCCAGAGATCCCCAATGTACCCGAGAGCCCGGATATCCGCAATGTACCCGAGTGACCCGTGCTCCCCAATGTACCCGGGAGCCCAGGGATACCCAAAGTACCTGAGAGCCCAAAGATCCCCAATGTACCCAAGAGCCTGAAGATCCCCAATGTATCCGAGAATCCTGAGATCTGCAGAGTACGTGAGAGCCCGTAGATCCCCAATGCACCCGAGAGTCTCAAGATCCACAATGTACCTGAGAGTCCATTGATCCCCAATGTATCCTAGTATCCAGAGATCCCCAGTGTACCCGAGAGTCCGCAGATCCCCAATTTATCCTAGAATCCAGAGATACCCAGTCTACCCGAGAGTTTGCAGATCCCCAATGTATCCAAGAATCCAGAGATCCCCAGTGTGCCTGAGAGTCCAGAGTTCCCCAATGTATCTGAGAGTCCCGAGATCCCCAGTGTACCCGAGAGCTCAGTGATCCCCAATGTATCTGAGAGCCCAGAGATCCCCAATGTCTCAGAGAGCCCAGAGATCACCAATGCTCCTGTGTGTCCGGAAATCCCCAATGTGCCCGAGAGTCTGGAGATGCCCAATGTGCACGAATGTCCAGAGTTCCTCTATGTACCCACGAGTGCAGAGATACCCAATGTACCTGAGAGTCCGGAGATCCCCAATGCACCCGATAGTCCAGAGATCCACCATGTTCCTGAGAGTTCAGAGATCACCAATGTAGCTGAGTGTCCAGAGATCCCCAAAGTATCTGAGAGCCCAGAGATCCCCAATATTCCTGAGAGTTCAGAGATCCCCAATTTACCTGAGAGTCCAGAGATCTCCAACGTATCTGAGAGCCCAAAGATCCCCAAAGTTTCCGAGAGTCCAGAGATCCCCAAAGTATCTGAGAGCCCTGAGATCCCCAAAGTTCCTGAGAGTTCAGAGATCACCAATGTACCCGGGCGTCCAGAGATCCCAAATGTACCTGAGCTTCCAGAGATCCCCAATGTAGCCGAGAGCCCAGTGATCCCCAATGTACCCAGAGCCCAGATATCCACAATGTACCCGAGTGCCCCAAGCTCCCCAATGTACCCGAGAGCCCAGGGATCCCCAATTTACCTGAGAGCCCGAAGATCCCCAATGTACCCAAGAGCCCGGAGATCCCCAATGTATCCGAGAGTCCAGAGATCCCCCATGTTCCTGAGAGTTCAGAGATCCCCAATGTACCCGAGGGTCCAGAGATCCCCAATGTACCCGAGGTTGCAGATTTCCCCAATGTACCCGAGAGCCTGGAGATCCCCAATGTACCCAAAAGCCCGAAGATCCCCAATGTACCCAAGAGACCAGAGATTCCCAATGTATCCGTGAATCCTGTGATCTGCAGAGTACGTGAGAGCCCGTAGATCCCCAATGCCCCCGAGAGTCTGAAGATCCGCAATGTACCTGAGAGTCTAGAGATCCCCAATGTATCCTATAATCCAGAGATCCCCAGTGTACCTGAGAGTCCAGAGATCCCCAATGTATCCGAGAGTCCCGAGATCCCCAGTGTACCCGAGAACGCAGTGATCTCCAACATATCTGAGAGCCCAGAGATCCCCAATGTTCTAGAGAGCCCAGAGATCACCAATGTTCCTGAGAGTCCAGAGATCCCCAATGTGTCCAAGAGTCTGGAGATTCCCATTGTACCCGAATGTCCAGAGATCCCCCCTGTACCCGAGTGTCCAGAGCTCCCCAATGTACCTGAGAGCCTAGGGATCGCCAATGTACCTGAGAGCCGAAGATCCCCAATGTACCCAAGAGCCCGGAGATCCCCAATGTATCCGAGAGTCCAGAGATCCCCCATGTTCCGGAGAGTTCAGAGATCACCAGTGTACCCGAGAGCCCAAAGATCCCCAATGATCCTGAGAGTTCAGAGATCCCCAATGTAACCGATAGTCCGGAGATCGCCATAGTATCTGAGAGCCCAGAGATCCACAATGTTCCTGAGTGTTCAGAGATCCTCAATGTACCCGAGGGTCCAGTGATCCCCAATGTACCCGAGGTTGCAGAGATCCCCAATGTAGCTGAGAGCCCAGAGATCCCCAATGTACCCGAGAGCCCGAATATCCGCAATGTACCCGAGTGACCCGTGCTCCCCAATGTACCCGAGAGCCCAGGGATCCCCAAAGTACCTGAGAGCCCGACTATCCCCAATGTACCCAAGAGCACGGAGATCCCCAATTTATCCGAGAATCCTGAGATCTACAGAGTACGTGAGAGCCCGTAGATCCCCAATGCACCCGGGAGTCTGAAGATCCCCTATGTACCTGACAGTCCAGAGATCCCCAATGTATACTAGAATCCAAAATTCCCCAGTCTACCCTAGAGTCCGCAGATCCCCAATGTATCCAAGAATCCAGAGATCCCCATTGTACCTGAGAGCCCAGAGATCCCCAATGTCTCAGAGAGCCCAGAGATCACAAATGTTCCTGAGAGTCCAGAGATCCCCAATGTGTCCGAGAGTCCGGAGATTCCCAATGTACCCGAATTTCCAGAGATCCTCCATGTACCCGAGAGTCCAAAGATTCCCAATGTACCTGAGAGTCCAGAGAACCCCAATGTACCTGAGAGTCCAGAGATCCCCCATGTTCCTGAGAGTTCAGAGATCCTCAATGTACCCGAGAGTCCAGACATCCCCAAAGTATCTGAGAGCACAGAGATCCCCAATGTTCCTGAGAGTTCAGAGATCCACAATGTACCCGATGGTCCAGAGATCCCAACGTATCTGAGAGCACGGATATCCCCAATGTACCCGAGAGTCTTGAGATCCCCTAAGTATCTGAGAGCCCAGAGATCCCCAATGTTCCTGAGAGTTCAGAGATCACCAATGTACCCAGGGGTGCAGAGATACCCAATGTACCCGAGGTTCCAGAGATCCCCACTTTAGCCGAGAGCCCAGAGATCCCCAATGTACCCGAGAGCCAAGATTTCCGCAATGTACCCGAGTTCCCTGAGCTCCCCAATGTTCCCTAGAGCCCAGGGATCCCCAATGTACCTGAGCACCCGAAGATCCTCAATGCACCCAAGAGCCCGGTGATCCCCAATGTAACCGAGAGTCCAGAGATCCCTCATGTTCCTGAGAGTTCAGAGATCCCCAGTGTTCCAGAGAGCCCTGAGATCCCCAATGTTCCTGAGAGTTCAGAGATCTAAAATGTACCCGAGAGTCAGGAGATCACCAAAGTATCTGAGAGCCCAGAGATCCCCAATGTACCCGAGAGTCCAAAGAACCCCAAAGTATCTGAGAGCCCAGAGATCCACAATGTTCCTGAGAGTTCAGAGATCCCCAATGAACCCAAGTGTCCAGAGATCCCCAATGTACCCGAGGTTGCAGAGAACCCCAATGTAGACGAGAGCCCAGAGATCCCCAATGTACCTGAGAGCCCGGATATCCGCAATGTACCCGAGTGACCCGTGCTTCCCAATGTACCCGAGAGCCCAGGGATCCCCAATGTACCTGAGAGCCCGAAGATCCCCAATGAACCCAAGAGACCAGAGATCCCCAATGTATACGTGAATCCTGAGATCTGCAGAGTACGTGAGAGCCCGTAGATCCCCAATGCCCCCGAGAGTCTGAAGATCCGCAATGTACCTGAGAGTCCAGAGATCCCCAATGTATCCTAGAATCCAGATATCGCCAGTCTACCCGAGAGTCCGCAGATCCCCAATGTATCCAAGAATCCAGAGATCCCCAGTGTACCTGAGAGTCCAGAGATCCCCAATGTATCTGAGAGTCCCGAGATCCCCAGTGTACCCGAGAACCCAGTGATCTCCAATGTATCTGAGAGCCCAGAGATCCCCAATGTCTCAGAGAGCCCAGAGATCACCAATGTTCCGCAGAGTCCAGAGATCCCCAATGTGTCCAAGAGTCTGGAGATTCCCAATGTACCCGAATGTCCAGAGATCCCCCATGTACCCGAGAGTCCATAGATTCCCAATGTACCTGAGAGTCCGGAGATCCCAAATGTACCTGAGAGTCCAGAGATCACCCAAGTTCCTGAGAGTTCAGCGATCCTCAATGTACACGAGAGTCCAGAGAGCCCCAAAGTATCTGAGAGCACAGAGATCCCCAATGTACCCGATGGTCCAGAGATCCCCAACGTATCTGAGAGCCCAGAGATCCCCAATGTTCCTGAGAGTTCAGAGATCACCAATGTACCCAGGGGTCCAGAGATCCCCAATGTACCCGAGGTTCCTGAGATCCCCATTTTAGCCGAGAGCCCAGAGAACCCCAATATATCCGAAAGCCCGGATTTCCGCAATGTACCCGAGAGCCCTGAGCTCCCCAATGTACCCGTGAGCCCAGGGATCCCCAATGTACCTGAGCATCGAAGATCCCCAATGCACCCAAGAGCCCGGAGATACCCAATGTATCCGAGAGTCCAGAGATACCCCAACTTCCTGAGAGTTCAGAGATCCCCAGTGTACCCATGAGTCCAGAGATGCCAAAAGTATCTGGGAGTCCAGAGATCCACATTGTACCCGAGAGCTCAGAGATCCCGAATGTTCCTGAGTGTACAGAGATCCCCAATGTACCCGATAGTCCAGAGATCCCCAAAGTACCTGGGAGCCCAGAGATTCCCAATGTTACTGAGAGTTCAGAGATCACCAATGTACCCAGAGGTCCAGAGGTCCCCAATGTACCCGAGGTTCCAGAGATCCCCACTTTAGCCGAGAGCCCAGAGATCCCCAATGTACCCGAGAACCTGGATTTCCGCAATGTACCCGAGTGCCCTGAGCTCCCCAATGTTCCCGAGAGCCCAGGGATCCCCAATGTACCTGAGCACCCGAAGATCCCCAATGTACCCAAAAGCCCGGAGATCCCCAATGTATCCGAGAGTCCAGAGATACCCCATGTTTCTGAGAGTTCAGAGATCCCCAGTGTACACGAGAGTCCAGAGATCACCAAAGTATCTGAGTGCCCAGAGATCCCCATTGTACATGAGAGCCCAGAGATCCCCAATGTTCCTGAGAGTCCAGAGATCCGCAATGTACTCGATAGTCCAGAGATTCCCAAAGTACATGGGAGCCCAGAGATCCCCAAAGTTCCTGAGAGTTCAGAGATCACCAATTTAGCTGTGTCCAGAGATCCCCAAAGTATCTGAGAGCCCAGAGATCCCCAATATTCCTGAGAGTTCAGAGATCCCCAATTTACCTGAGAGTCCAGAGATCTCCAACGTATCTGAGAGCCCAAAGATCCCCAAAGTTTCCGAGAGTCCAGAGATCCCCAAAGTATCTGAGAGCCCTGAGATCCCCAAAGTTCCTGAGAGTTCAGAGATCACCAATGTACCCGGGCGTCCAGAGATCCCAAATGTACCTGAGCTTCCAGAGATCCCCAATGTAGCCGAGAGCCCAGTGATCCCCAATGTACCCAGAGCCCAGATATCCACAATGTACCCGAGTGCCCCAAGCTCCCCAATGTACCCGAGAGCCCAGGGATCCCCAATTTACCTGAGAGCCCGAAGATCCCCAATGTACCCAAGAGCCCGGAGATCCCCAATGTATCCGAGAGTCCAGAGATCCCCCATGTTCCTGAGAGTTCAGAGATCCCCAATGTACCCGAGGGTCCAGAGATCCCCAATGTACCCGAGGTTGCAGATTTCCCCAATGTACCCGAGAGCCTGGAGATCCCCAATGTACCCAAAAGCCCGAAGATCCCCAATGTACCCAAGAGACCAGAGATTCCCAATGTATCCATGAATCCTGTGATCTGCAGAGTACGTGAGAGCCCGTAGATCCCCAATGCCCCCGAGAGTCTGAAGATCCGCAATGTACCTGAGAGTCTAGAGATCCCCAATGTATCCTATAATCCAGAGATCCCCAGTGTACCTGAGAGTCCAGAGATCCCCAATGTATCCGAGAGTCCCGAGATCCCCAGTGTACCCGAGAACGCAGTGATCTCCAACATATCTGAGAGCCCAGAGATTCCCCAATGTTCTAGAGAGCCCAGAGATCACCAATGTTCCTGAGAGTCCAGAGATCCCCAATGTGTCCAAGAGTCTGGAGATTCCCAATGTACCCGAATGTCCAGAGATCCCCCCTGTACCCGAGTGTCCAGAGCTCCCCAATGTACCTGAGAGCCTAGGGATCGCCAATGTACCTGAGAGCCGAAGATCCCCAATGTACCCAAGAGCCCGGAGATCCCCAATGTATCCGAGAGTCCAGAGATCCCCCATGTTCCGGAGAGTTCAGAGATCACCAGTGTACCCGAGAGCCCAAAGATCCCCAATGATCCTGAGAGTTCAGAGATCCCCAATGTAACCGATAGTCCGGAGATCGCCATAGTATCTGAGAGCCCAGAGATCCACAATGTTCCTGAGTGTTCAGAGATCCTCAATGTACCCGAGGGTCCAGTGATCCCCAATGTACCCGAGGTTGCAGAGATCCCCAATGTAGCTGAGAGCCCAGAGATCCCCAATGTACCCGAGAGCCCGAATATCCGCAATGTACCCGAGTGACCCGTGCTCCCCAATGTACCCGAGAGCCCAGGGATCCCCAAAGTACCTGAGAGCCCGACTATCCCCAATGTACCCAAGAGCACGGAGATCCCCAATTTATCCGAGAATCCTGAGATCTACAGAGTACGTGAGAGCCCGTAGATCCCCAATGCACCCGGGAGTCTGAAGATCCCCTATGTACCTGACAGTCCAGAGATCCCCAATGTATACTAGAATCCAAAATTCCCCAGTCTACCCTAGAGTCCGCAGATCCCCAATGTATCCAAGAATCCAGAGATCCCCATTGTACCTGAGAGCCCAGAGATCCCCAATGTCTCAGAGAGCCCAGAGATCACAAATGTTCCTGAGAGTCCAGAGATCCCCAATGTGTCCGAGAGTCCGGAGATTCCCAATGTACCCGAATTTCCAGAGATCCTCCATGTACCCGAGAGTCCAAAGATTCCCAATGTACCTGAGAGTCCAGAGAACCCCAATGTACCTGAGAGTCCAGAGATCCCCCATGTTCCTGAGAGTTCAGAGATCCTCAATGTACCCGAGAGTCCAGACATCCCCAAAGTATCTGAGAGCACAGAGATCCCCAATGTTCCTGAGAGTTCAGAGATCCACAATGTACCCGATGGTCCAGAGATCCCAACGTATCTGAGAGCACGGATATCCCCAATGTACCCGAGAGTCTTGAGATCCCCTAAGTATCTGAGAGCCCAGAGATCCCCAATGTTCCTGAGAGTTCAGAGATCACCAATGTACCCAGGGGTGCAGAGATACCCAATGTACCCGAGGTTCCAGAGATCCCCACTTTAGCCGAGAGCCCAGAGATCCCCAATGTACCCGAGAGCCAAGATTTCCGCAATGTACCCGAGTTCCCTGAGCTCCCCAATGTTCCCTAGAGCCCAGGGATCCCCAATGTACCTGAGCACCCGAAGATCCTCAATGCACCCAAGAGCCCGGTGATCCCCAATGTAACCGAGAGTCCAGAGATCCCTCATGTTCCTGAGAGTTCAGAGATCCCCAGTGTTCCAGAGAGCCCTGAGATCCCCAATGTTCCTGAGAGTTCAGAGATCTAAAATGTACCCGAGAGTCAGGAGATCGCCAAAGTATCTGAGAGCCCAGAGATCCCCAATGTACCCGAGAGTCCAAAGAACCCCAAAGTATCTGAGAGCCCAGAGATCCACAATGTTCCTGAGAGTTCAGAGATCCCCAATGAACCCAAGTGTCCAGAGATCCCCAATGTACCCGAGGTTGCAGAGAACCCCAATGTAGACGAGAGCCCAGAGATCCCCAATGTACCTGAGAGCCCGGATATCCGCAATGTACCCGAGTGACCCGTGCTTCCCAATGTACCCGAGAGCCCAGGGATCCCCAATGTACCTGAGAGCCCGAAGATCCCCAATGAACCCAAGAGACCAGAGATCCCCAATGTATACGTGAATCCTGAGATCTGCAGAGTACGTGAGAGCCCGTAGATCCCCAATGCCCCCGAGAGTCTGAAGATCCGCAATGTACCTGAGAGTCCAGAGATCCCCAATGTATCCTAGAATCCAGATATCGCCAGTCTACCCGAGAGTCCGCAGATCCCCAATGTATCCAAGAATCCAGAGATCCCCAGTGTACCTGAGAGTCCAGAGATCCCCAATGTATCTGAGAGTCCCGAGATCCCCAGTGTACCCGAGAACCCAGTGATCTCCAATGTATCTGAGAGCCCAGAGATCCCCAATGTCTCAGAGAGCCCAGAGATCACCAATGTTCCGCAGAGTCCAGAGATCCCCAATGTGTCCAAGAGTCTGGAGATTCCCAATGTACCCGAATGTCCAGAGATCCCCCATGTACCCGAGAGTCCATAGATTCCCAATGTACCTGAGAGTCCGGAGATCCCAAATGTACCTGAGAGTCCAGAGATCACCCAAGTTCCTGAGAGTTCAGCGATCCTCAATGTACACGAGAGTCCAGAGAGCCCCAAAGTATCTGAGAGCACAGAGATCCCCAATGTACCCGATGGTCCAGAGATCCCCAACGTATCTGAGAGCCCAGAGATCCCCAATGTTCCTGAGAGTTCAGAGATCACCAATGTACCCAGGGGTCCAGAGATCCCCAATGTACCCGAGGTTCCTGAGATCCCCATTTTAGCCGAGAGCCCAGAGAACCCCAATATATCCGAGAGCCCGGATTTCCGCAATGTACCCGAGAGCCCTGAGCTCCCCAATGTACCCGTGAGCCCAGGGATCCCCAATGTACCTGAGCATCGAAGATCCCCAATGCACCCAAGAGCCCGGAGATACCCAATGTATCCGAGAGTCCAGAGATACCCCAACTTCCTGAGAGTTCAGAGATCCCCAGTGTACCCATGAGTCCAGAGATGCCAAAAGTATCTGGGAGTCCAGAGATCCACATTGTACCCGAGAGCTCAGAGATCCCGAATGTTCCTGAGTGTACAGAGATCCCCAATGTACCCGATAGTCCAGAGATCCCCAAAGTACCTGGGAGCCCAGAGATTCCCAATGTTACTGAGAGTTCAGAGATCACCAATGTACCCAGAGGTCCAGAGGTCCCCAATGTACCCGAGGTTCCAGAGATCCCCACTTTAGCCGAGAGCCCAGAGATCCCCAATGTACCCGAGAACCTGGATTTCCGCAATGTACCCGAGTGCCCTGAGCTCCCCAATGTTCCCGAGAGCCCAGGGATCCCCAATGTACCTGAGCACCCGAAGATCCCCAATGTACCCAAAAGCCCGGAGATCCCCAATGTATCCGAGAGTCCAGAGATACCCCATGTTTCTGAGAGTTCAGAGATCCCCAGTGTACACGAGAGTCCAGAGATCACCAAAGTATCTGAGTGCCCAGAGATCCCCATTGTACATGAGAGCCCAGAGATCCCCAATGTTCCTGAGAGTCCAGAGATCCGCAATGTACTCGATAGTCCAGAGATTCCCAAAGTACATGGGAGCCCAGAGATCCCCAAAGTTCCTGAGAGTTCAGAGATCACCACTGTACCCAATGGTCCAGAGGTCCTCAATGTACCCGAGGTTCCAGGGATCCCGAATTTAGCCGAGAGCCCAGCGATAAACAATGTAGCCGAGAGCCCGTATTTCCTCAATGTACCTGAGTGCCCTGAGCTCCCCAATGTACCTGAGAGCCCGGAGAGCCCCAATGTACCCAAGAGCCCGGTGATCCTCAATCTATCAGAGAGTCCAGAGATCCCCCATGTTCCTGAGAGTTCAGAGATCCCCAGTGTAACCGAGAGTCTGGAGATCGCCAAAGTATCTGAGAGCCCAGAGATCCCCAATGTACCCGAGAGTCCAAAGTACCCCAAAGTATCTGAGAGCACTGAGATCCACAATGTTCCTGAGAGTTCAGAGATCCCCAATGTACCCAACTGTCCAGAGATCCCAAATGTACCCGAGGTTGCAGAGAACCCCAATGTAGCCGAGAGCCCAGAGATCCCCAATGTACCCGAGAGCCCGGATATCCGCAATGTACCCGACTGACCCATGCTCCCCAATGTACCCGGGAGCCCAGGGATCCCCAAAGTACCTGAGAGCCCAAAGATCCCCAATGTACCCAAGAGCCTGAAGATCCCCAATGTATCCGAGAATCCTGAGATCTGCAGAGTACGTGAGAGCCCGTAGATCCCCAATGCACCCGAGAGTCTGAAGATCCACAATGTACCTGAGAGTCCAGTGATCCCCAATGTACCTGAGAGTCCGGAGATCCCCAATGTACCTGAGAGTCCAGTGATCCCCATGTTCCTGTGAGGTCAGAGATCCTCAATGTACACGAGAGTCCAGAGATCCTCAAAGTATCTGAGAGCACAGTGATCCCCAATGTACCCGAGAGTCCAGACATCCCCAAAGTATCTGAGAGCCCAGATACCCCAAAGTTCCTGAGAGTTCAGAGATCCACAATGTACCCGATGGTCCAGAGATCCCCAACGTATCTGAGAGCCCGGAGATCCCCAATGTATCAGAGAGTCCAGAGATACCCTAAGCCCCTGAGAGTTCAGAGATCCCCAGTGTAACTGAGAGTCCAGAAGTCCCCAAAGTATCTGAGAGCCCAGAGATCCCCATTGTACCCGTGAGCCCAGAGATCCCCAAAATTCCTGGGAGTACAGAGATCCCCAATGTACCCAATAGTCCTGAGATCCCCAGAGTACCTGGGAGCCCAGAGATCCCCAATGTTCCTGAGAGTTCAGATATCACCAATGCACCCAGGGGTCCAGAGGTCCTCAATGTACCCGAGGTTCCAGGGATCCCCAATTTAGCCGAGAGTCCAGCGATCCCCAATGTACACGAGAACCTGGATTTCCTCAATGTACCCGAGTGCCCTGAATTCCCCAATGTAGTCGGGGGCCCAGGGATCCCCAATGTACCTGAGCGCCCGAAGATCCCCAATATACCCAAGAGCCCGGAGATCCCCAATGTATCCGAGAGTCCAGAGATACCCCATGTTCCTGAGAGTTCAGAGATCCCCAGTGTACCCGAGAGTCCAGAGATCCACAAAGTATCTGTGAGCCCAGAGATCCCCAATGTACCCGAGAGCCCAGAGATCCCCAATGTTCCTGAGATTTCAGAGATCCCCAATGTACCCGATAGTCCAGACATCCCCAACGTATCTGTAAGCCCAGAGATACCAATGTACCCGAGAGTCCACAGATCCCCAAAGTATCTGAGCGCCCAGAGATCCCCCATGTTCCTGAGAGTTCAGCAATCCACAATGTACTCGAGAGCCTGGAGATCAACATTGTACCCGAGCGCCCCGAGCTCCCCAATGTACCAAGAGCCCAGAGATCCCTAATTTTCCAGAGAGTCAGAGATCCCCAATGTACCCGAGAGTCCAGAGATCCCCAATGTACGCGAGAGTCCAGAGATACCCAAAGGATCTGAGAGCCCAGAGATCCACAATGTACCCAAGAGCCCAGAGATCCCTAATGTACCCAAGAGTCCTGAGATCCACAATGTACGTGAGAGTCCAGAGATCGCCAAAATATTTGCGAGCCCAGATGTCCCCAATGTACCCGAGAGCCCAGAGATCCCCAATGTACCTGAGGGTCCACAAATCCCCAGTGTCCGCGAGGGTCCAGAGATCCCCAAAGTACCCGAGCGCCCTGAGATCCCCAAAGTACCCGAGAGCCCGGAGATTCCCAATGTATCCGAGTGCCCGGATATCCGCAATGTACACGAGAGCCCGAAGATGCCCAATGTACCCAAGAGACCGGCGATCCCTAATGTGTCCTAGAGTCCAGAGATCCCCAATGTATCCGAGAGCCCAGTAATCCCGAATGTACCTGAGAGCCCAGAAATCCCCAATGTACCCGAGAGTCCAGAGATCCCCAAAGTATCTGGGAGCCCAGAGATCCCCAATGTACCCAAGGGTCCTGAGATCCCCAATGCACCCGAGAGCCCGAAGATCCCCCATGTACCCGAGAGCTCAGAGAACCCCAATATACCCGAGAGCCCAAAGATCCCCAATGTACCCAAGAACCCAGAGATCCCCAATGTATCCGAGAATCCAGAGACCACCAGTGTACCCGAGAGTCCAGAGATCCCCAAAGTATCGGAGAGCCCGGAGATCCCCAAAGTTCCTGATAGTTCAGAGATTCCCAATGTACCCGAGAGTCCAGAGCTCACCAAAGCATCTGAAGGCCCAGAGATCCTGAATGTTCCTGAGAGTTCACAGATCCCCAAGGTGCCCAAGGGTCCAGAGATCCCCAATGTACCCAAGAGCCCAGAGATCCCCAATGTACACAAGAGCCAGAGATCCCCAATGTACCAGAGAGCCCAGAAATCCCCATTGTACCCGAGAGCCCAGAAATCCCCAATGCATCTGAGTCCGGAGATCCCCAATGTACCCGAGAGTCCAAAGATCCCCAATGTATCTGAGAGTAAAGAGATCCCCAATGCATCTGTGAGCCCTGAGATCCCCAATGGTCCGGAGCGTTCAGAGATCCCCAATACACCCGAGAGTCCAGAGATCCCCAAAGTATCCGAGAGCCCAGAGATCCCCAATGTACCCGAGAGCCCAGACATCCCCATTGTACCGGAGAGACCGGAGATACCCAATGAACCGAAGAGCCCGAAGATCCGCAATGTACCCGAGAGCCCAGGGATCCCCAATGTACCCGAGAGCCCGAAGATCCCCAATATACCCGAGAACCTGGAGATCCCCAATGTCTCCGTGAATCCTCAGATCCCCATTGTACCTGAGTGTCCAGAGATCCCCAAAGTATCTGAGAGCCCAGAGATCCCCAATGTACCCGAGAGTCCAGAGATCATCAAAGTATCTGAAGGTAGAGATCCCCAATGTTCCTGAGAGTTCACAGATGCCCAAGGTGCCCGAGGGTCCAGAGGTCCCCAATGTACCCGAGTGTCCAGAGATCCCCAATGTACCCGAGGGTCCAGAGATCCCCAATGTATTCGAGAGCCCAGGGATCCCCAATGTACACGAGAGCCCGGAGATCCCCAATGTACCAGAGAGTCCTGAAATCCCCATTGTACCTGAGAGCCCAGAAATCCCCAATGCAACTGAGTCCGGAGATCCCCAATGTATCCGAGAGCCCGGATATCCGAAATGTACCCGAGTGACCAGTGCACCACAATGTACCCGACAGCCCAGGGGTCCCCAATGTACCTGAGAGCCTGAAGATCCCCAATGTACCCAAGAGCCCGGAGATCCCCAATGTATCCGAGAATCCTGAGATCTGCAGAGTAAGTGAGAGCCCGTAGATCCCCAATGCACCCAAGAGTCTGAAGATCCCCAATGTACCCGACAGTCCGGAGATCGCAAATGTATCCTAGAATCCAGAGCTCCCCAGTCTACCCAAGAGTCCGCAGATCCCCAATGTATCCAAGAATCTAGAGATCCCCAGTGTACCTGAGAGTCCAGAGATCCCCTATGTATCCGAGAGTCTCGAGATCCCCAGTGTACCCAAGAGCCCACTGATCTCCAATGTATCTGAGAGACCAGAGATCCCCAATGTCTCAGAGAGCCCAGAGATCACCAATGTTCCTGAGAGTCCAGAGATCCCCAATGTGTCCGAGAGTCCGGAGATTCCCAATGTACCCGAATGTCCAGAGATCCCCCATGTACCCGAGAGTCCAGAGATACTCAATGTACCCGAGAGTCCCGAGAAACCAATGTACCTGAGACTCCGGAGTTCCCCAATGTACCTGAGAGTCCAGATATCCCCCTTGTTCCTGAGAGTTCACAGATCCTCAATGTACACGAGAGTCCAGAGATCCCCAAAGTATCTGAGAGCACAGAGATCCCCAATGTTACTGAGAGTTCAGAGATCCACAATGTACCCGATGGTCCAGAGATCCCCAATGTATCTTTGAGCCCAGAGATCCCCAATGTACCCGAGAGTCCAAAGAACCCCAAAGTATCTGAGAGCCCAGAGATCCACAATGTTCCTGAGAGTTCAGAGATCCCCAATGTACCCGAGGGTCCAGAGATCCCCAATGTGCGCGAGGTTGCAGATGTCCCCAATGTAGCCGAGAGCCCAGAGATCCCCAATGTACCCAAGAGCCCGGATATCCGCAACGCACCCAAGTGACCTGTGCTTCCCAATGTACCCGAGATCCCAGGGATCCCCAATGTACCTGAGAGCCCGAAGATCCCCAATGTACCCAAGAGCCCGGAGATCCCCAATGTATCCGAGAATCCTGAGATCTGCAGAGTACGTTAGAGCCCGTGGATCCCCAATGCACCTGAGAGTCTGAAGATCCGCAATGTACCTGAGAGTCCTGAGATCACCAATGTATCCTAGAATCCAGAGATCCCCAGTCTACCCGAGAGTCCACAGATCCCCAATGTATCCAAGAATCCAGAGATCCCCAGTGTACCTGAGAGTCCAGACATCCCCAATGTATCCGAGAGTCCTGAGATCCCAAGTGTACCCGAGAACCCAGTGATCTCCAATGTATCTGAGAGCCCAGAGATCCCCAATGTCTCAGAGAGCCCAGAGATCACCAATGATCCTGAGAGTCCAGAGATCCCCAATGTGTCCGAGAGTCTGGAGATTCCCAATGTACCCGAATGTCCAGAGATCCCCCATGTACCCGAGAGTCCAGAGATTCCCAATGTACCTGAGAGTCCGGAGATCCCCAATGTACCTGAGAGTCCAGAGATCCCCCATGTTCCTGAGAGTTCAAACATCCTCAATGTACACGAGAGTCCAGAGATCACCAAAGTATCTGAGAGCACAGAGATCCCCAATGTACCCGAGAGTCCAGACATCCCCAATGTATCTGAGAGCACAGAGATCCCCAATGTTCCTGAGAGTCCAGAGATCCACAATGTACCCGTTGGCCCAGAGATCCCCAAGGTATCTGAGAGCCCAGAGATCCCCAATGTACCCGAGAGTCTTGAAATCCCCATAGTATTTGAGAGCCCAGAGATCCCCAATGTTCCTGAGATTTCAGAGATCACCAATGTACCCAGTGGTCCAGAGGTCCCCAACGTACCCGAGGTTCCAGAGATCCCCACTTTAGCCGAGAGCCCAGAGATACCCAATGTCCCCGAGACCCCGGATTTCCGCAATGTACCCGAGTTCCCTGAGATCCCCAATGTTCCCGAGAGCCCAGGAATCCCCAACGTACCTGAGCGCCCGAAGATCCCCAATGCACCCAAGAGCCCGGAGATCCCCAATGTATTTGAGAGTCCAGAGATACCCCATGTTTCTGAGAGTTCAGAGATCCCCAGTGTACCCGAGAGTCCAGAGATTCCCAAAGTATCTGTGTGCCCAGAGATCCTCATTGTACCCGAGAGCCCAGAGATCCCGAATGTTCCTGAGAGTACAGAGATCCCCAATGTACCCGATCGTCCAGAGATCCCCAAAGTACCTGGGAGCCCAGAGATCCCCAATGTTCCTGAGAGTTCAGAGATCACCAATGTACCCAGGGGTCCAGAGGTCCTCAATGTACCCGAGGTTCCAGGGATCCCCAATTTAGCCGAGATCCCAGCGATCACCAATCTACCAGAGAGCCCGGATTTCCTCAATGTATCCGAGTGCCCTGAGCTCCCCAATGTACCTGAGAGCCCGAAGATCCCCAATGTAAGCAAGAGCCCAGTGATCCCCAATGTATCCGAGATTACATAGATCCCTCATGTTCCTGAGAGTTCAGAGATCCCCAGTGTACCCGAGAGCCCAGAGATCCCCAATGTTCCTGAGCGTTTAAATTCCCCCAATGTACCCGAGAGTCCGGAGATCGCCAAAGTATCTGAGAGCCCAGAGATCCCCAATGTACCCGAGAGTCCAAAGAACCCCAAAGTATCTGAGGGCCCAGAGATCCCCAATGTTCCTGAGAGTTCAGAGATCCCCAATGTACCCGAGGGTCCAGAGATCCCCAATGTGCCCGAGGTTGCAGAGATCCCCAATGTAGCCGAGAGCCCAGAGATCCCCAATGTACCTGAGAGCCCGGATATCCGCAATGTACCCGAGTGACCCATGCTTCCCAATGTACCCGAGTTCTCAGGGATCCCCAATGTACCTGAGAGCCCGAAGATCCCCAATGTACCCAAGAGCCCAGAGATCCCCAATGTATCCGAGAATCCTGAGATCTGCAGAGTACGTGACAGCCCGTAGATCCCCAATGCACCCGAGCGTCTGAAGATCCACAATGTACCTGAGAGTCCAGTGATCCAAAATGTATCCCAGAATCCAGAGATCCCCAGTCTACCCGAGAGTCCGCAGATCCCCAATGTATCCAAGAATCCGGAGATCCCCAGTGTCCCTGAGAGTCCAGACATCCCAAATGTATCCTAGAGTCCTGAGATCCCCAGTGTACCCGAGAACACAGTTATCTCCAATGTATCTGAGAGCCCAGAGATCCCCATTGTACCTGAGAGCCCAGAGATCCCCAATGTTCCTGAGAGTACAGAGATCCCCAATGTTCCCGATAGTCCAGAGATCCCCAAAGTACCTGGGAGCCCAGATATCCCCAATGTTCCTGAGAGTTCAGAGATAACCAATGTACCCGAGAGCCCAGAGATCCCCAATGTTCCTGCGAGTTCAGAAATCACCAATGAACCCAGGGGTCCAGAGGTCCTCAATGTACCCGAGGTTCCAGGGATCCCAAATTTAGCCGAGAGCCCAGCGATCCCCAATGTACCCGAGAGCCCGGATTTCCTCAATGTACCCGAGTGCCCTGAGCTCCCCAATGAACCTGAGAGCCCGAAGATCCCCAATGTACCCAAGAGCCCGGTGATCCCCAATGTATCCGAGAGTCCAGATTTCCCTCAATTTCCTGAGAGTTCAAAGGTCCCCAATGTACCCGAGAGTCCAAAGAACCCCAAAGTATCTGAGAGCACTGAGATCCACAATGTTCCTGAGAGTTCAGAGATCCCCAATGTACCCGAGGGTCCAGAGATCACCAATGTGCCCGTTGTTGCAGAGATCCCCAATGTAGCCGAGAGCCCAGAGATCCCCAATGTACCCGAGAGCCCAGATATCCACAATGTACACGAATGACCCGTGCTTCCCAATGTACCCGAGATCCCAGGGATCCCCAATGTACCTGAGAGTCCAAAGATCCCCAATGTACCCAAGAGCCCAGAGATCCCCAATGTACCCGGTAGTCCAGAGATCCCCAAAGTACCTGGGAGCCAAGAGATCACCAATGTTCCTGAGAGTTCAGAGATCACCAAAGTACCCGAGAGTCCGGAGATCGCCAAAGTATCTGAGAGCCCAGAGATCCCCAATGTACCCGAGAGTCCACAGATCCCCAAAGTATCTGAGAGCCCAGAGATCCACAATGTTCCTGAGAGTTCAGAGATCCCCAATGTACCCGAGGGTCCAGAGATCCCCATTGTGCCCGAGGTTGCAGAAATCCCCAATGCAGCCGAGAGCCCTGAGATCCCCAATGTACCCGAGAGCCCGAATATCCGCAATGTACCCGAGTGACCCGTGCTTCCCAATGTACCCGAGAGCCCAGGGTTCCCCAATGTACCTGAGAGCCCGAAGATCCCCAATGTACCCAAGAGCCCGGAGATCCCCAATGTATTCGAGAATCCTGAGATCTGCAGAGTACATGAGAGCCCGTAGATCCCCTAATCACCCGAGAGTCTGAAGGTCCACAATGTACCTGAGAGTCCAGAGATCCCCAATGTATCCTAGAATCCAGAGATCACCAGTCTACCCGAGAGTCCGCAGATCCCCAATGTATCCAAGAATCCAGAGATCCCCAGTGTACCTGAGAGTCCAGACATCCCCAATGTGTCCGAGAGTCTGGAGATTCCCAATGTACCCGAATGTCCAGAGATCCCCCATGTACCCGAGAGTCCAGATATCCCCAATGTTCCTGAGCGGTCAAAGATCCCCAATGTACCCGAGAGTCCAGAGATCGCCAAAGTATCTGAGAGTTCAGAGATCCTCAATGTACACGAGAGTCCAGAGATCCCCAAAGTATCTGAGAGCACAGAGATCCCCAATGTACCCGAGAGTCCTGACATCCCCAAAGTATCTGAGAGCCAAGAGATCCCCAATGTTCCTGCGAGTTCAGAGATCCACAATGTACCCGATGGTCCAGAGATTCCCAACATATCTGAGAGCCCAGAGATCCCCAATGTACCCGAGGGTCTTGAAATCCCCAAAGCATCTGAGAGCCCAGAGATCCCCAATGTTCCTGAGATTTCAGAGATCACCAATGTACCCTGGGGTCCAGAGGTCCTCAATGTACCCGAGTTTCCAGAGATCCCCAATTTAGCCGAGAGCCCAGAGATACCCAATGTACCCGAGAGCCCGGATTTCTGCAATGTTCCCGAGTGCCCTGAGCTCCCCAATGTTCCTGAGAGCACAGGGATCCCCAATGTACCTGAGCGCCCGAAGATCCCCAATGCACCCAAGAGCCCGGAGATCCCCAAAGTATCCGAGAGTCCAGAGATACCCCATGTTCCTGAGAGTTCAGAGATCCCCAGTGTACCCGAGAGTCCAGAGATCCCCAAAGTATCTGAGTGCCCAGAGATCTCCATTGTACACGAGAGCCCAGAGATCCCCAATGTTCCTGAGAGTACAGAGATCCCCAATGTACCCGATAGTCCAGAGGTCCCCAAAGTACATGGGACCTCAGAGATCCCCAATGTTCCTGAGAGTTCAGAGAAAACCAATGTACCCAGGGGTCCTGAGGTCCTCAATGTACCCGAGGTTCCAGGGATCCCCAATTTAGCCGAGAACCCAGTGATCCCCAATGTACCCGAGAGCCTGGATTTGCTCAATGTACCCGAGTGCCCGGAGCTCCCCAATGTACCTGAGAGCCCGAAGATCCCCAATGTACCCAAGAGCCCGGTGTTCCCCTATGTATCCGAGAGTCCAGAGATCCCCCATGTTCCTGAGAGTTCAGAGATTCCCAGTGTACCCGAGAGCCCAGAGATCCCCAATGTTCCTGAGAGTTCAGAGATCCCCAATGTACCCGAGAGTCCAGAGATCGCCAAAGTATCTGAGAGCCCTGAGATTCCCAATGTACCCGAGAGACCAAAGAACCCCAAAGTATCTGAGAGCCCAGAGATCCACAATGATCCTGAGAGTTCAGAGATCCCCAATGTACCCGATAGTCCAAACATCTCCAAAGTATCTGAAAGCCCAGAGATACCCAATGTACCCGAGAGTCCATTGATCCCCAAAGTATCTGAGAGCCCAGCGATCCCCCATGTTCATGAGAGTTCAGAGATCCCCAGTGTACGCGAGAGCCCAGAGATCCCCAATGTTCCTGAGCGTTCAAAGATCCCCAATGTACCCGAGAGTCCGGAGATTGCCAAAGTTTCTGAGAGCCCAGAGATCCCCAATGTACCTGAGAGTCCAAAGAACCCCAAAGTATCTGAGAGCCCAGAGATCCACAATGTACCTGAGAGTTCAGAGATCCCCAATGTACCCGAGGGTCCAGAGATCCCCAATGTGCGCGTTGTTGCAGAGATCCCCAATGTAGCCGAGAGCCCAGAGATCCCCAATGTACCCGAGAGCCCAGGGATCCCCAATGTACCTGAGAGCCCGAAGATCCCCAATGTACCCAAGAGCCCAGAGATCCCCAATGTACCCGGTAGTCCAGAGATCCCCAAAGTACCTGGGAGCCAAGAGATCACCAATGTTCCTGAGAGTTCAGAGATCACCAAAGTACCCGAGAGTCCGGAGATCGCCAAAGTATCTGAGAGCCCAGAGATCCCAAATGTACCCGAGAGTCCACATAACCCCAAAGTATCTGAGAGCCCAGAGATCCACAATGTTCCTGAGAGTTCAGAGATCCCCAATGTACCCGAGGGTCCAGAGATCCCCATTGTGCCCGAGGTTGCAGAAATCCCCAATGCAGCCTAGTGCCCTGAGATCCCCAATGTACCCGAGAGCCCAAATATCCGCAATGTACCTGAGTGACCCGTGCTTCCCAATGTACCCGAGAGCCCAGTGATCCCCAATGTAACTGAGAGCCCGAAGATCCCCAATGTACCCAAGAGCCCGGAGATCCCCAATGTATCCGAGAATCCTGAGATCTGCAGAGTACATGAGAGCCCGTAGATCCCCAATGAACCCGAGAGTCTGAAGATCCACAATGTACCTGAGAGTCCAGAGATCCCCAATGTATCCTAGAATCCAGAGATCCCCAGCCTACCCGCGAGTCCGCAGATCCCCAATGTATCCAAGAATCCAGAGATCCCCAGTGTACCTGAGAGTCCAGACATCCCCAATGTGTCCGAGAGTCTGGAGATTCCCAATGTACCCGATTGTCCAGAGATCCCCCATGTACCCGAGAGTCCAGAGATTCCCAATGTACCTGAGAGTCCGGAGATCCCCAATGTACCTGAGAGTCCAGAGATCCCCCATTTTCCTGAGAGTTCAGAGATCCTCAATGTACACGAGAGTCCAGAGATCCCCAAAGTATCTGAGAGCACAGAGATCCCCAATGTACCCGAGAGTCCTGACATCCCTAAAGTATCTGAGAGCCAAGAGATCCCCAATGTTCCTGAGAGTTCAGAGATCCAAAATGTACCCGATGGTCCAGAGATCCCCAACGTATCTGAGAGCCCAGAGATCCCCAATGTACCCGAGGGTCTTGAAGTCCCCAAAGTATTTGAGAGCCCAGAGATCCCCAATGTTCCTGAGATTTCAGAGATCACCAATGTACCCAGTGGTCCAGAGGTCCCCAATGTACCCGAGGTTCCAGAGATCCCCAATTTAGCCGAGAGCCCAGAGATCCCCAATGTACCCGAGAGCCCGGGTTTCCGCAATGTACCCGAGTGCCCTAAGCTCCCCAATGTTCCCGAGAGCCCAGAGATCCCCAATGTACCTGAGCGCCTGAAGAACCCCAATGCACCCAAGAGCCCGGAGATCCCCAATGTATCCGAGTGTCCAGAGATACCCCATGTTCCTGAGAGTTCAGAGATCCCCAGTGTACCCGAGAGTCCAGAGATCCCCAAAGTATCTGTGTGCCCAGAGATCCCCTTTGTACCCGATGGTCCAGAGATCCCCAACGTATCTGAGAGCCCAGAGATCCCCAATGTACCCGAGGGTCTTGAAATCCCCAAAGTATCTGAGAGCCCAGAGATCCCCAATGTTCCTGAGATTTCAGAGATCACCAATGTACCCTGGGGTCCAGAGGTCCTCAATGTACCCGAGTTTCCAGAGATCCCCAATTTAGCCGAGAGCCCAGAGATACCCAATGTACCCGAGAGCCCGGATTTCTGCAATGTTCCCGAGTGCCCTGAGCTCCCCAATGTTCCTGAGAGCACAGGGATCCCCAATGTACCTGAGCGCCCGAAGATCCCCAATGCACCCAAGAGCCCGGAGATCCCCAAAGTATCCGAGAGTCCAGAGATACCCCATGTTCCTGAGAGTTCAGAGATCCCCAGTGTACCCGAGAGTCCAGAGATCCCCAAAGTATCTGAGTGCCCAGAGATCCCCATTGTACCCGAGAGCCCAGAGATCCCCAATGTTCCTGAGAGTACAGAGATCCCCAATGTACCCGATAGTCCAGAGGTCCCCAAAGTACATGGGACCTCAGAGATCCCCAATGTTCCTGAGAGTTCAGAGAAAACCAATGTACCCAGGGGTCCTGAGGTCCTCAATGTACCCGAGGTTCCAGGGATCCCCAATTTAGCCGAGAACCCAGTGATCCCCAATGTACCCGAGAGCCTGGATTTGCTCAATGTACCCGAGTGCCCGGAGCTCCCCAATGTACCTGAGAGCCCGAAGATCCCCAATGTACCCAAGAGCCCGGTGTTCCCCTATGTATCCGAGAGTCCAGAGATCCCCCATGTTCCTGAGAGTTCAGAGATTCCCAGTGTACCCGAGAGCCCAGAGATCCCCAATGTTCCTGAGAGTTCAGAGATCCCCAATGTACCCGAGAGTCCAGAGATCGCCAAAGTATCTGAGAGCCCAGAGATTCCCAATGTACCCGAGAGACCAAAGAACCCCAAAGTATCTGAGAGCCCAGAGATCCACAATGTTCCTGTGAGTTCAGAGATCCCCAATGTACCCGATAGTCCAAACATCTCCAAAGTATCTGAAAGCCCAGAGATACCCAATGTACCCAAGAGTCCATTGATCCCCAAAGTATCTGAGAGCCCAGCGATCCCCCATGTTCATGAGAGTTCAGAGATCCCCAGTGTACGCGAGAGCCCAGAGATCCCCAATGTTCCTGAGCGTTCAAAGATCCCCAATGTACCCGAGAGTCCGGAGATTCCCATTGTGCCCGAGGTTGCAGAAATCCCCAATGCAGCCGAGTGCCCTGAGATCCCCAATGTACCCGAGAGCCCAAATATCCGCAATGTACCTGAGTGACCCGTGCTTCCCAATGTACCCGAGAGCCCAGGGATCCCCAATGTACCTGAGAGCCCGAAGATCCCCAATGTACCCAAGAGCCCGGAGATCCCCAATGTATCCGAGAATCCTGAGATCTGTAGAGTACATGAGAGCCCGTAGATCCCCAATGAACCCGAGAGTCTGAAGATCCACAATGTACCTGAGAGTCCAGAGATCCCCAATGTATCCTAGAATCCAGAGATCCCCAGCCTACCCGCGAGTCCGCAGATCCCCAATGTATCCAAGAATCCAGAGATCCCCAGTGTACCTGAGAGTCCAGACATCCCCAATGTGTCCGAGAGTCTGGAGATTCCCAATGTACCCGATTGTCCAGAGATCCCCCATGTACCCGAGAGTCCAGAGATTCCCAATGTACCTGAGAGTCCGGAGATCCCCAATGTACCTGAGAGTCCAGAGATCCCCCATGTTCCTGAGAGTTCAGAGATCCTCAATGTACACGAGAGTCCAGAGATCCCCAAAGTATCTGAGAGCACAGAGATCCCCAATGTACCCGAGAGTCCTGACATCCCTAAAGTATCTGAGAGCCAAGAGATCCCCAATGTTCCTGAGAGTTCAGAGATCCAAAATGTACCCGATGGTCCAGAGATCCCCAACGTATCTGAGAGCCCAGAGATCCCCAATGTACCCGAGGGTCTTGAAGTCCCCAAAGTATTTGAGAGCCCAGAGATCCCCAATGTTCTTGAGATTTCAGAGATCACCAATGTACCCAGTGGTCCAGAGGTCCCCAATGTACCCGAGGTTCCAGAGACCCCCAATTTAGCCAAGAGCCCAGAGATCCCCAGTGTACCCGAGAGCCCGGGTTTCCGCAATGTACCCGAGTGCCCTAAGCTCCCCAATGTTCCCGAGAGCCCAGAGATCCCCAATGTACCTGAGCGCCTGAAGAACCCCAATGCACCCAAGAGCCCGGAGATCCCCAAGGTATCCGAGTGTCCAGAGATACCCCATGTTCCTGAGAGTTCAGAGATCCCCAGTGTACCCGAGAGTCCAGAGATCCCCAAAGTATCTGTGTGCCCAGAGATCCCCTTTGTACCCGATGGTCCAGAGATCCCCAACGTATCTGAGAGCCCAGAGATCCCCAGTGTACCCGAGGGTCTTGAAATCCCCAAAGTATCTGAGAGCCCAGAGATCCCCAATGTTCCTGAGATTTCAGAGATCACCAATGTACCCTGGGGTCCAGAGGTCCTCAATGTACCCGAGGTTCAAGAGATCCCCAATTTAGCCGAGAGCCCAGAGATACCCAATGTACCCGAGAGCCCGGATTTCTGCAATGTTCCCGAGTGCCCTGAGCTCCCCAATGTTCCCGAGAGCACAGGGATCCCCAATGTACCTGAGCGCCCGAAGATCCCCAATGCACCAAAGAGCCCGGAGATCCCCAAAGTATCCGAGAGTCCAGAGATACCCCATGTTCCTGAGAGTTCAGAGATCCCCAGTGTACCCGAGAGTCCAGAGATCCCCAAAGTATCTGAGTGCCCAGAGATCCCCATTGTACACGAGAGCCCAGAGATCCCCAATGTTCCTGAGAGTACAGAGATCCCCAATGTACCCGATAGTCCAGAGGTCCCCAAAGTACATGGGACCCCAGAGATCCCCAATGTTCCTGAGAGTTCAGAGATCACCAATGTACCCAGGGGTCCAGAGGTCCTCAATGTACCCGAGGTTCCAGGGATCCCCAAGTTAGCCGAGAACCCAGTGATCCCCAATGTACCCGAGAGCCCGGATTTGCTCAATGTACCCGAGTGCCTGGAGCTCCCCAATGTACCTGAGAGCCCGAAGATCCCCAATGTACACAAGAGCCCGGTGATCCCCAATGTATCCGAGAGTCCAGAGATCCCCCATGTTCCTGAGAGTTCAGAGATTCCCAGTGTACCCTAGAGCCCAGAGATCCCCAATGTTCCTGAGAGTTCAGAGATCCCCAATGTACCCGAGAGTCCAGAGATCGCCAAAGTATCTGAGAGCCCAGAGATCCCCAATGTACCCGAGAGACCAAAGAACCCCAAAGTATCTGAGAGCCCAGAGATCCACAATGTTCCTGTGAGTTCAGAGATCCCCAATGTACCCGACAGTCCAGAGATTGCCAAAGTATCTGAGAGCCCAGAGATCCCCAATGTACCCGAGAGACCAAAGAACCCCAAAGTATCTGAGAGCCCAGAGATCCACAATGTTCCTGAGAGTTCAGAGATCCCCAATGTACCCGATAGTCCAGACATCTCCAAAGTATCTGAAAGCCCAGAGATACCCAATGTACCCGAGAGTCCATTGATCCCCAAAGTATCTGAGAGCCCAGCGATCCCCCATGTTCCTGAGAGTTCAGCAATCCACAATGTGCCCGAGAGCCTGGAGATCCGCATTGTACCCGAGTGCCCCGAGCTCCCCAATGTACCCGATAGCCCAGGGATCCCCAATGTACCTGAGAGCCCGAAGTTCCCCAATGCACCAAGAGCCCAGAGATCCCCAATTTTCCAGAGAGTCAGAGATTCCCAATGTACCCGAGAGTGCAGAGATCCCCAATGTACCCGAGTTTCCAGAGATACCCAAAGGATCTGAGAACCCAGAGATCCACAATGTCCCCGAGAGCCCAGAGAACCCTAATGTACCCGAGAGTCCTGAGATCCACAATGTACACGAGAGTCCGGAGATCCCCAAAATATATCTGCGAGCCCAGATATCCCCAATGTACACGAGAGCCCAGAGATCCCCAATGGACCTGAGGGTCCACAAATCCCCAATGTCCCCGAGGGTCCACAGATCCCCAATGTACCCGAGAGCCCTGAGATCCCCAAAGTACCTGAGAGCCCGAAGATTCCCAATGTATCCGAGAGCCCGGATATTCCCAATGTAGACGAGAGCCCGAAGATCCCCAATGTACCCAAGAGACCAATGATACCTAATGTGTCCTAGAATCCAGAGATCCCCAATGTACCCGAGAGCCCAGAAATCCCCACTGTACCCGAGAGTCCAGAGATCCCCAAAGTATCTGGGAGCCCAGAGATCCCCAATGTACCCAAGGGTCCTGAGATCCCCAATGCACCCAAGAGCCCGAAGATCCCCCATGTACCCGAGAGCTCAGAGAACCCCAATGTACCAGAGAGCCCAAAGATCCCAATGTACCCGAGAACCCAGAGATCCCCAATGTATCCGAGAATCCAGAGACCACCAGTGTTCCCGAGAGTCCAGAGATCCCCAAAGTATCTGAGATCCCGGAGATCCCCAATGTTCCTGATAGTTCAGAGATCCCCAATGTACCCGAGAGTCCAGAGATCACCAAAGTATCTGAAGGCCCAGAGATCCTGAATGTTCCTGAGAGTTCTCAGATCCCCAAGGTGCCCAAGGTTCCAGAGATCCCCAATGTATCCAAGAGCCCAGAGATCCCCAATGTACACAAGAGCCGGAGATCCCCAATGTACCAGAGAGCCCAGAAATCCCCATTGTACCCGAGAGCCCAGAAATCCCCAATGCATCTGAGTCCGGAGATCCCCAATGTACCTGAGAGTCCAAAGATCCTCAATGTATCTGAGAGTAAAGAGATCCCCAAAGCATCTGTGAGCCCAGAGATCCCCAATGTTCCTGAGCGCAAAGACATCCCCAATACACCTGAGAGTCCAGAGATCCCCAAAGTATCCGTGCGCCCAGAGATCCCCAATGCACCCGAGAGCCCAGACATCCCCATTGTACCGGAGAGCCCGGAGATCCCCAATGAACCTGAGAGCCCGAAGATTCGCAATGTACCCGAGAGCCCAGGGAGCCCCAATGTACCCGAGAGCCCGAAGATCCCCAATATACCCGAGAACCCGGAGATCCCCAATGTATCCGTGAATCCTCAGAACCCCATTGTACCTGAGAGTCCAGAGATCCCCAAAGTATCTGAGAGCCCAGAGATCCCCAATGTACCCGAGAGTCCAGAGATCACCAAAGTATCTGAAGGCCCAGAGATCCCCAATGTTCCAGAGAGTTCACAGATGCCCAAGGTGCCCGAGGGTCCAGTGATCCCCAATGAACCAGAGGGTCCAGAGATCCCCAATGTACCCGAGGTTCCAGAGATCCCCAATGTATCAGAGAGCTAAGAGATTCGCAATGTACACGAGAGCCCGGAGATCCCCAATGTACCAGAGAGTCCAGAAATCCGCATTGTACCCGAGAGCCCAGAAATCCCCAATGCATCTGAGTCCGGAGATCCCCAGTGTATCCGAGAGTCCAAAGATCCCCAATGTAGCCGAGAGCCCAGAGATCCCCAATGTACCCGAGAGCCCAGATTTCCGAAATGTACCCGAGTGACCCGTGCTCCCTAATGTACCCGAGAGCCCAGGGGTCCCCAATGTACCTGAGAGCCCAAAGATCCCCAATGTACCCAAGAGCCCAGAGATCCCCAATGTATCCGAGAATCCTGAGATCTGCAGAGTAAATGAGAGCCCGTAGATCCCCAATGCACCCGAGAGTCTGAAGATCCCCAATGTACCCGACAGTCCAGAGATCCCCAATGTATCCAAGAATCCAGAGATCCCCAGTGTACCTGAGAGTCCAGAGATCCCCAATGTATCTGAGAGTCTCGAGATCCCCAGTGTACCCGAGAGCCCACTGATCTCCAATGTATCTGAGTGTCCAGAGATCCCCAATGTCTCAGAGAGCCCTGAGATCACCAATGTCCTGAGAGTCCAGAGATCCCCAATGTGTCCGAGAGTCCAGAGATTCCCAATGTACCCGAATGTCCAGAGATCCCCCATGTACCCGAGAGCCCAGAGATCCTCCATGCACTCGAGAGTCCCGAGATTCCCAATGTACCTGGGACTCCGGAGATCCCCAATGTTCCTGAGAGTCCAGATATCCCCCTTGTTCCTGAGAGTTCAGAGATCCTCAATGTACATGAGAGTCCAGAGATCCCCAAAGTATCTGAGAGCACAGAGATCCCCAATGTACCCGAGAGTCTTGAAATCCCCAAAGTATCTGAGAGCCCAGAGATCCCCAATGTACCTGAGAGTTCAGAGATCACCAATGTACCCAGGGGTCCAGATGTCCCCAATGAACCCGAGGTTCCAGAGATCCCCACTTTAGCCGAGAGCCCAGAGATCCCCAATGTTCCCGAGAGCCCAGATTTCCGCAATGTACCCGAGTTCCCTGAGCTCCCCAGTGTTCCCGAGAGCCCAGGAATCCCCAATGTACCTGAGCGCCCAAAGATCCCCAATGCACCCAAGAGCCCGGAGATCCCCAATGTATCCGAGAGTCCAGAGATACCCCATGTTCCTGAGAGTTCAGAGATCCCCAGTGTACCCAAGAGTCCAGAGATCCTCAAAGTATCTGAGTGCCCAGAGATCCCCATTGTACCCGAGAGCCCAGAGATCCCCAATGTTCCTGAGAGTACAGAGATCCCCAATATACACGATAGTCCAGAGATCCCCAAAGTACCTGGGAGCCCAGAGATCGCCAATATACCAGAGAGCCCGGATTTCCTCAATGTACCCGAGTGCCCTGAGCTCCCCAATGTACCTGAGAGCCCGAAGATCCCCAATGTAGCAAAGAGCCCGGAGATCCCCAATGTATCCGAGAGTCCAGAGATCCCTCATGTTCCTGAGAGTTCAGAGATCCCCAGTGTACCCGAGAGCCCAGAGATCCCCAATGTTCCTGAGAGTTCAAAGATCCCAATGTACCCGAGAGTCCGGAGATCGCTAATGTGTCTGAGAGTTCAGAGATCCCCAATGTACCCGAGGGTCCAGAGATGCCCAATGTGCCCGAGGTTGCAGAGATCCCCAATGTAGCCGAGAGCCCGGAAATCCGCAATGTACCCGAGTGACCCGTGCTTCCCAATGTACCCGAGAGCCCAGGGATCCCCAATGTTCCTGAGAGCCCAAAGATCCCCAATGTACCCAAGAGCCCTGAGATCCCCAATGTATCCAAGAATCCTGAGATCTGCAGAGTACGTGAGAGCCCATGGATCCCCAATGCAGCCGAGAGTCTGAAGATCAGCAATGTACCTGAGAGTCCAGAGATCCCCAATGTATCCTAGAATCCAGAGATCCCCAGTCTACCCGAGAGTCCGCAGATCCCCAATGTATCCAAGAATCCAGAGATCCCCAGTGTACCTGAGAGTCCAGAGATCCCCATTGTATGCGAGAGTCCTGAGATCCCCAGTGTACCCGGGAACCCAGTGATCTCCAATGAATCTGAGAGCCCAGAGATCCCCAATGTCTCAGAGAGCCCAGAGATCACCAATCTTCCTGACAGTCCAGAAATCCCCAATGTCTCCGAGGTTTTGGAGATTCCCAATGTACCCGAATGTCCAGAGATCCCCCATGTACTCGAGAGTCCAGAGATTCCCAAAGTTCCTGAGAGTCCGCAGATCCCCAATGTACCTGAGAGTCCAGAGATCCCCCATGTTCCTGAGAGTTCAGAGATCCTCAATGTACACGAGAGTCCAGAGATCCCCAAAGTATCTGAGAGCACTGAGATCCCCAATGTTCCTGAGAGTTCAGAAGATCCACAATGTACACGATGGTCCAGAGATCCCCAACGTATCTGAGAGCCCAGAGATCCCCAATGTTCCTGAGATTTCAGAGATCACCAATGTACCCAGTGGTCCAGAGGTCCCCAATGTACCCGAGGTTCCAGAGATCCCCAATTTAGCCGAGAGCCCAGAGATCCCCAATGTACCCGAGAGCCCAGATTTCCACAATGTACCCAAGTTCCCTGAGCTCCCCAATGTTCCCGAGAGCCCAGGAATCCCCAATGTACCTGAGCGCCCGAAGATCCACAATGCACCCAAGAGCCCGGAGATCCCCAATGTATCCGAGAGTCCAGAGGTACCCCATGTTCCTGAGAGTTCAGAGATCCCCAGTGTACCCGAGAGTCCAGAGATCCCCAAAGTATCTGAGACCCCAGAGATCCCTATTGTACCCGAGAGCCCAGAGATCCCCAATGTTCCTGAGAGTACAGAGATCTGCAATGTAGCTGATAGTCCAGAGATCCCCAAATTACCTGGGAGCCCAGAGATCCCCAATGTTCCTGAGAGTTCAGATATCACCAGTGCACCCAGGGGTCCAGAGGTCCTCAATGTACCCGAGGTTCCAGGGATCCCCAATTTAGCTGAGAGCCCAGCGATCCCCAATGTACCAGAGAGCCCGGATTTCCTCAATGTACCCGAGTGCCCTGAGCTCCCGAATGTCCCCGAGAGCCCAGGGATCCCCAATGTACCTGAGCTCCCGAAGATCCCCCATGTACCCAAGAGCCCGGAGATCCCCAATGTATCGGAAATCCAGAGATACCCCATGTTCCTGAGAGTTCAGAGATCCCCATTGTACACGAGAGTCCAGAGATCCCCAAAGTATCTGAGAGCCCAGAGATCCCCAATGTACCCGAGAGCCCAGAGATCCCCAATGTTCCTGAGAGTTCAGAGATCCCCAATGTACCCGATGTTCCAGACATCCCCAAAGTATCTGAGAGCCCAGATATCCCCAATACACTCGAGAGTCCATAGATCCCCAAAGTATCTGAGAGCCCAGAAATCCCCCATGTTTCTGAGAGTTCAGCAATCCACAATGTACCTGAGAGCCTGGAGATCCGCATTGCACCCGAGTGCCCGGAGCTCCCCAATGTACCCGAGAGCCCAAGGATCCCCAATGTACCTGAGAGCCCGAAGTTCCCCAATGTACCAAGAGCCCAGAGATCCCCAATTTTCCAGAGAGTCAGAGATCCCCAATGTACCCGAGAGTTCAGAGATCCCCAATGTACCTGAGAGTCCAGAGATACCCAAAGGATCTGAGAGCCCAGAGATCGACAATGTACCCGAGAGCCCAGAGATCCCTAATGTACCCCAGAGTCCTGAGATCCCCAATGCACGCGAGAGTCCGGAGATCCCCAAAATATTTGTGAGCCCAGATATCCCCAATGTACCCGAGAGCCCAGAGATCCCCAATGTACCTGCGGGTCCACAAATCCCCAATGTCCTCGAGGGTCCAGAGATCACCAATGTACCCGAGAGCCCTGAGATCCCCAAAGTATCCGAGAGCCCAAAGATCCCCAATGTATCCAAGAGCCCGGATATCCCCAATGTACACGATAGCCTGAAGATCCCCAATGTACCCGAGAGCTCAGAGATTCCCAATATACCTGGGAGACCAGAGATCCCCAAAGTATCTGAGAGCCCAGAGATCCACAATGTAACTGAGAGCCTGGAGATTTCCAATGTATCCGAGGGTCCAGAGGTACCCCATGTTCCTGAGAGTTCAGAGATCACCAGTGTACCCGAGAGCCCAAGGATCCCCAATGATCCTGAGAGTTCAGAGATCCCCAATGTACCCGAGAGCCCGGATTTCCGCAATGTACCCGAGTTCCCTGAGCTCCCCAGTGTTCCCGAGAGCCCAGGAATCCCCAACGTACCTGAGCGCCCCAAGATCCCCAATGCACCCAAGAGCCCGGAGATCCCCAATGTATCCGAGAGTCCAGAGATACCCCATGTTCCTGAGAGTTCAGAGATCCCCAGTGTACCCAAGAGTCCAGAGATCCTCAAAGTATCTGAGTGCCCAGAGATCCCCATTGTACCCGAGAGCCCAGAGATCCCCAATGTTCCTGAGAGTACAGAGATCCCCAATATACCCGATAGTTCAGAGATCCCCAAAGTACCTGGGAGCCCAGAGATCGCCAATATACCAGAGAGCCCGGATTTCCTCAATGTACCCGAGTGCCCTGAGCTCCCCAATGTACCTGAGAGCCCGAAGATCCCCAATGTAGCAAAGAGCCCGGAGATCCCCAATGTATCCGAGAGTCCAGAGATCCCTCATGTTCCTGAGAGTTCAGAGATCCCCAGTGTACCCGAGAGCCCAGAGATCCCCAATGTTCCTGAGAGTTCAAAGATCCCAATGTACCCGAGAGTCCGGAGATCGCTAATGTGTCTGAGAGTTCAGAGATCCCCAATGTACCCGAGGGTCCAGAGATGCCCAATGTGCCCGAGGTTACAGAGATCCCCAATGTAGCCGAGAGCCCGGAAATCCGCAATGTACCCGAGTGACCCGTGCTTCCCAATGTACCCGAGAGCCCAGGGATCCCCAATGTTCCTGAGAGCCCAAAGATCCCCAATGTACCCAAGAGCCCTGAGATCCCCAATGTATCCGAGAATCCTGAGATCTGCAGAGTACGTGAGAGCCCATGGATCCCCAATGCAGCCGAGAGTCTGAAGATCAACAATGTACCTGAGAGTCCAGAGATCCCCAATGTATCCTAGAATCCAGAGATCCCCAGTCTACCCGAGAGTCCGCAGATCCCCAATGTATCCAAGAATCCAGAGATCCCCAGTGTACCTGAGAGTCCAGAGATCCCCATTGTATGCGAGAGTCCTGAGATCCCCAGTGTACCCGGGAACCCAGTGATCTCCAATGAATCTGAGAGCCCAGAGATCCCCAATGTCTCAGAGAGCCCAGAGATCACCAATCTTCCTGACAGTCCAGAAATCCCCAATGTCTCCGAGGTTTTGGAGATTCCCAATGTACACGAATGTCCAGAGATCCCCCATGTACTCGAGAGTCCAGAGATTCCCAAAGTTCCTGAGAGTCCGCAGATCCCCAATGTACCTGAGAGTCCAGAGATCCCCCATGTTCCTGAGAGTTCAGAGATCCTCAATGTACACGAGAGTCCAGAGATCCCCATAGTATCTGAGAGCACAGAGATCCCCAATGTACCCGAGAGTCCAGACATCCCCAAAGTATCTGAGAGCACTGAGATCCCCAATGTGCCTGAGAGTTCAGAAGATCCACAATGTACACGATGGTCCAGAGATCCCCAACGTATCTGAGAGCCCAGAGATCCCCAATGTACCCGAGAGTCTTGAAATCCCCAAAGTATCTGAGAGCCCAGAGATCCCCAATGTTCCTGAGATTTCAGAGATCACCAATGTACCCAGTGGTCCAGAGGTCCCCAATGTACCCGAGGTTCCAGAGATCCCCAATTTAGCCGAGAGTCCAGAGATCCCCAAAGTATCTGAGAGCCCAGAGATCCCTATTGTACCCGAGAGCCCAGAGATCCCCAATGTTCCTGAGAGTACAGAGATCTGCAATGTAGCTGATAGTCCAGAGATCCCCAAATTACCTGGGAGCCCAGAGATACCCAATGTTCCTGAGAGTTCAGATATCACCAATGCACCCAGGGGTCCAGAGGTCCTCAATGTACCCGAGGTTCCAGGGATCCCCAATTTAGCTGAGAGCTCAGCGATCCCCAATGTACCAGAGAGCCCGGATTTCCTCAATGTACCCGAGTGCCCTGAGCTCCCGAATGTCCCCGAGAGCCCAGGGATCCCCAATGTACCTGAGCTCCCGAAGATCCCCCATGTACCCAAGAGCCCGGAGATCCCCAATGTATCGGAAATCCAGAGATACCCCATGTTCCTGAGAGTTCAGAGATCCCCATTGTACACGAGAGTCCAGAGATCCCCAAAGTATCTGAGAGCCCAGAGATCCCCAATGTACCCGAGAGCCCAGAGATCCCAAATGTTCCTGAGAGTTCAGAGATCCCCAATGTACCCGATGTTCCAGACATCCCCAAAGTATCTGAGAGCCCAGATATCCCCAATGCACTCGAGAGTCCATAGATCCCCAAAGTATCTGAGACCCCAGAAATCCCCCATGTTTCTGAGAGTTCAGCAATCCACAATGTACCTGAGAGCCTGGAGATCCGCATTGCACCCGAATGCCCGGAGCTCCCCAATGTACCCGAGAGCCCAAGGATCCCCAATGTACCTGAGAGCCCGAAGTTCCCCAATGTACCAAGAGCCCAGAGATCCCCAATTTTCCAGAGAGTCAGAGATCCCCAATGTACCCGAGAGTTCAGAGATCCCCAATGTACCTGAGAGTCCAGAGATACCCAAAGGATCTGAGAGCCCAGAGATCGACAATGTACCCGAGAGCCCAGAGATCCCTAATGTACCCCAGAGTCCTGAGATCCCCAATGCACGCGAGAGTCCGGAGATCCCCAAAATATTTGTGAGCCCAGATATCCCCAATGTACCCGAGAGCCCAGAGATCCCCAATGTACCTGCGGGTCCACAAATCCCCAAAGTCCTCGAGGGTCCAGAGATCACCAATGTACCCGAGAGCCCTGAGATCCCCAAAGTATCCGAGAGCCCGAAGATCCCCAATGTATCCAAGAGCCCGGATATCCCCAATGTACACGATAGCCCGAAGATCCCCAATGTACCCGAGAGCTCAGAGATTCCCAATATACCTGGGAGACCAGAGATCCCCAAAGTATCTGAGAGCCCAGAGATCCACAATGTAACTGAGAGCCTGGAGGTTCCCAATGTACCTGAGAGACCTGAGTTACCCACTGCATCCTAGAATCCGGAGATCCGTAATGTATCCTGGAATCCAGAGAACCCCAGTGTACCCAAGAGTCCGGAGATCCCCAATGTATCCGAGAATTCCTGAGATCCACAAAATACCTGAGAGCCCAGAAATCCCCAATGTACCCGAGAGCCCAAAAAACGCCAATGTACCCGAGAGTCCAGAGATCCCCAAAGTATCTGAGACACCAGAGATCCCCAATATTCCAGAGAGTTCAGAGATCCCCAATGTACCCGAGAGTCCAAAGATCCCCAATGTACACGAGAGCCCAGGGAACCTAAATGTCCATAAGAGTTCAGAGATCCCCAATGTACCCGAGAGTCCAGTGATCCCCAATGTACCCGAGAGTCCATAGATCCCGAATGTACCCGAGTGCCCAGAGATCCCCAATGTTCCTCAGAGTTCAGAGATCCCCAATGTCCCTGACAGACCAGAGATCGCCAATGTACCCAAGAGTCTGGAGATCCCCAAAATATGTGAGAGCTCAGATATCCCCAATGTACCCGAGAGCCCAGAGATCCCCAATGTACCCGAGAGCAAAGAGATCCCCAATGTACCCGAGAGCCCGGAGATCGCCAATGTACCCGAGAGCTCGGAGATTCCCAATATACCTGGGAGTCCAGAGATCCCCAAAGTATCTGAGAGCCCAGACATCCCCAATGTACCTGAGAGCCCGGAGATTCCCAATGTCCCCGAGATCCGGGAGATACCCAATGTACACGAGAGCCCGAAGATATCCAATGTATCCGAGAGCCCAGTGATCCCCAATGCACCCGATAGCCTGAAGATCCCCAAAGTACCAAAGAGCACAGAGATCACCAATGTACCCGAGAGTCCAGAAATCCACAATGTACCCTAGAGCCCTGAAAACGCCAATGTACCCGAGAGTCCAGAGATCCCCAATGTACCCGTTAGCCCAGAGATCCCCAATGCACACGAGAGTCCAGAGATCCCCAAAGTATCTGAGAGCCCAGAGATCCCCAATATTCCAGAGAGTTCAGAGATACCCAATGTACCCGAGAGTCCAGAGATCCCCAAAGTATCTGAGAGCCCAGAGATCACCAATGTACCCGAGAGCCCAGAGATCCCCAATGTTCCTGAGAGTTCAGAGATCGCCAATGTACCTGAAAGCCCAGAGATCCCCAATGATCCTGAGAGTTCAGGGATCCCCAATGTTCCTCAGAGTCCAGAGATCCCCAATGTACCAAAGAGTCCATAAATCCCCAATGTACCCGAGTGCCCAGTGATCCCCAATGTTCCTCAGAGTTCAGAGATCCCAATGTACCCGCGAGTCCAGAGATCCCCAATGTACCCATTACCCCAGAGATCCCCAATGTACCCGAGAGTCCTGAGATCCCCAAAGTACCTGAGAGCCCAGAGATCCCAAATATACCCGAGAGTCCAGAGATCCCCAATGTACCCGAGAGCCCGGACATGCACAATGTACCCGAGTGCCCGGAGCTCCCCAATGTACCAAGAGCCCAGAGATCCCCAATATATCCAAGAATCCAGAAATCCCCAGAGTACCCGAGAGCCCATAGATCCCCAATGTTCCTGAGAGTTCAGAGATCCCCAATGTACCCGAGAGCCCAGAGATCCCCAATGTTCCTGAGAGTTCAGAGATCCCCAATGTACCCGAGAGCAAAGAGATCCCTAATGTACCTGAGAGCCCAGAGATCCCCAATGTACCCAAGAGCCCGGAGGTTCCCAATATACCTGGGAGTCCAGAGATCCCCATAGTATCTGAGAGCCCCAAGATCCGCAATGTACATGAGAGTCCGGAGATTCCCATTGTCCCCGAGATCCAGGAGATACCCAACGTACCCGAGAGCCCGAAAATCCCCAATGTGTCCGAGTGCCCATGGATCCCCTATGCACCTGAGAGCCCAAAGATCCCCAAAGTACCCAAGTGCATGGAGATCCCCAATGTACACGAGATTAAGGAGATCCCCAATGTAACTGAGTGTCCTCTGATCCCCAATGTACCTGAGAGTCCAGAGATCCCCAATGCATCCTAGAATCCAGAGATCCGCAATGTATCCGAGAATCCAGAGATCCCCAGTGTACCCGAGAGTACGGAGATCCCCAGTGTATCTGAGAATCCAGAGAAGCCGAATGTACCTGAGAGCCCAGTAATCACCAACGTACCCGAGAGCCCAGAAAATGCCAATGTACCGGAGAGTCCAGAGATCCCCAATGTACCCGTTAGCCCAGAGATCCCCAATGTACCTGAAAGTCCAGAGATCCCCAAAGTATCTGAGAGCCCAGAGATCCCCAATATTCCAGAGAGTTCAGAGATCCCCAATGTACCCAAGAGTCCAGAGATCCCCAAAATACCCGAGAGACCAGAGATCCCCAAAGTATCTGAGAGCCCAGTGATCGCCAATGTACCCGAGAGCCCTTAGTTCCCCAATGTTCCTTAGAGTTCAGAGATCCCCAATGTACCCGAGAGCCCAGAGATCCCCAATGTTCCTGAGAGTTCAGAGATCCCCAATGTACCCGAGAGTCCAGAGATCCCCAATGTACCCGAGAGTCTGGAGATCGCCAAAATATTTGAGAGCCCAGATACCCCCAATGTACCCGAGAGCCCGGAGATCCCCAATGTACCTGAGAGCTCGGAGATTCCCAATATACCTGGGAGTCCAGAGATCACCAAAGTATCTGAGAGCCCAGAGATCCCCAATGTACCCGAGAGCCCGGAGATTCCCAATGTACCCGAGATCGGGGAGATACCCAATGTACCCGAGAGCCTGAAGATCCCCAATTTATCCGAGAGCCCCGGGTTCCCCAATGCACCCGAGAGCCCGAAGATCCCTAAAGTACCAAAGTGCACGGAGATCCCCAATGTACCCGAGATTACGGAGATCCCCAATGTACCTGAGTGTCCTGAGATCCGCAATGTACCTGAGAGTCCTGAAATCCCCAATGCATCCTAGAATCCGGAGATCCGCAATGTATCTGAGGATCCAGATATCTCCAGGGTACACGAGAGTCCGTAGATCCCCAATGTTTCTGAGAATCCAGAGATCCCCAATGAACCTGAGAGCCCAGAAATCCCCAATGTACCCGAGAGCCTGGAAAACGCCAATGTACCCGAGAGTCCAGAGATCCCCAATGTACCCCTGAGCCCAGAGATCCCCAATGTACCTGAGAGTCCAGAGATCCCCAAAGTATCTGAGAGCCCAGAATCCCCAATATTCCAGAGAGTTCAGTGATCCCCAATGTACCCAAGAGTCCAGAGATCCCCAAAGTATCTGAGAGCCCAGAGATCAACAATGTACCCGAGAGCACAGAGATCCCCAATGTTCCTGAGAGTTCAGAGATCCCCAATGTACCCGAGAGCCCAGAGATCCCCAATGTTCCTGAGAGTTCAGAAATCCCCAATGTACCCGAGTGCCCAGAGATACCCAATGTTCCTCAGCATTCCGAGATCCCCAATGTCCCTGAGAGTGCGGAGATCCCCAATGTACCCGTGAGCCCAGAGATCCCCAATGTACCCGAGAGTCCAGAGATCCCCAAAGTATCTGAGAGCCCAGAGATCCCCAATATTCCAGAGAGTTAAGAGATCCCAAATGAACCCAAGAGTCCAGAGATCCCCAGTGTACGCGAGAGTCCAGAGATCCCCAAAGTATCTGAGAGCCCAGAGATCACCAATGTACCCGAGAGCACAGAGATCCCCAATGTTCCTGAGAGTTCAGAGATCCCCAATGTACCCGAGAGCCCAGAGATCCCCAATGTTCCTGAGAGTTCAGAAATCCCCAATGTCCCTGAGAGTTCAGAGATCCCCAATGTACCCAAGAGTCTGGAGATCCCCAAAATTTGAGAGAGCCCAGACATCCCCAATGTACCCGAGAGCACAGAGATCCCCAATGTTCCTGAGAGTTCAGAGATCCCCAATGTACCCGAGAGCAAAGAGATCCCTAATGTACACGAGAGCCCGGAGATCCCCATTGTACCCGAGAGCCCAGAGATTCCCAATATACCCGGGAGTCCAGGGATCCCCAAAGTATCTAAGAGTCCGGAGATCCCCCATGTACCCGAGATTCCAGAGATCGCCAATGTACCCGAGAGTCCAGAGATCCCCAATATACCCGTTAGCTCAGAGATCCCCAATGTACCTGAGAGCCCAGAGATCCCTAAAGTATGTGAGAGCCCAGATATCGCCAATGCACCCGAGAGCCCAGAGATCCCCAATGTTCCTGAGAGTTCAGAGATTTCCAACGTACTCGAGAGCAAAGAGATCTCTAATGTACCCGAGAGCCCGGAGATCCCCAATGTACTCAAGAGCCCAGAGGTTCCCAATATACCCGGGTGTCCAGAGATCCCCAAAGTATCCAAGAGTCCGGAGATCGCCCATGTATCCGATAGTCCAGAGATCGCCAATGTACCCGAGAGTACAAGAGATCCTCAATGTACCCGAGAGTCCAGAGATCTCCAATGTACCCGAGAGTCTGGAGATCCCCAAAACATGTGAGAGCCCTGATATCCCCATTGTACCAGAGAGCCCAGAGATCCCCAATGTTCCTGAGAGTTCAGAGATCCCCAATGTACCCAAGAGCCAAGAGATCCCTAATGTACCCGAGAGCCCGGAGATCCCCAATGTACCCGAGAGTCCATAGATCCCCAATGTACCCGAGTGCCCAGTGATCCCCAAGGTTCCTCAGAGTTCAGAGATCCCCAATGTACCCGAGTGTCCTGAGATCCGCAATGTACCCGAGAGCCTGGAGATCCCCAAAATATGTGAGAGCCCAGATATCCCAATGTACCCGAGAGCCCAGAGATCCCCAATGTTCTTGAGAGTTCAGAGATCCCCAATATGCCCGAGAGCAAAGAGATCCCCAATGTACCAGAGAGCCCAGAGATCCCCAATGTACCCGAGAGTCCAGAGATCGCCAATGTATCCGAGTGTACAGAGATCCCCAATGTATCTGACAGTTCAGAGATCCCGAATGTTCCTGATTGTTCAGAGATCACCAATGTTCCCGAGAGTCCTGAGATCCACCATGTTCCTGAGATTCCAGAATCCCCAATGTAGCCGAGATCCCAGAGATCCAAAATGTATCCGAGAGACCAGAGATCACCTATGTAGCTGAGGGCCCCGAGATTCCCAATGTAGCCGAGAGCCCAGGGATGCCCAATTGTACCGACAGTCCCGGGATTCGCAATGTACCCGAGTGCCCAGAGCTCCCCAATGTCCCCAAGAGCCCAGGGATCCCCAATGTAACTGAGAGCCCGAAGATCCCCAATGTACCAAGAGCCCAGAGATCCCCAATGTATCCAAGATTCCAGAGATCCCCAGAGTACCTGAGAGCCCGTATATCCCCAATGTTCCTGAGAGTTCAGAGATTCCAAATGTAACCGAGAGCCCAGAGATCCCCAATGTTCCTTAGAGTTCAGAAATCCCCAATGTACCCGAGAGTCCAGAGATCCCCAATGTACCCGAGAGTCCATAGATCCCCAATGTACCTGAGTGCCCAGAGATCCCCCATGTTCCTCAGAGTTCAGAGATCCCCAATGTACCCGAGAGTCCTAGATCCACAATGTACACAAGAGTCTGGAGATCCCCAAAATTTGTGAGAGCCCAGATATCCCCAATGTACGCGAGAGACCAGAGATCCCCAATGTTCCTGAGAGTTCAGAGATCCCAATGTAACCGAGAGCAAAGAGATCTCTAATGTACCCGAGAGCCCCGAGATCCCCAATGTACCTGAGAGCTCAGAGATTCCCAATATACCCTGGGTCCGAGAGATCCCCAAAGTATCTGAGAGCCCAGAGATCTGCAATGTACCCGAGAGCCCGGAGGTTCCCAATGTACCCGAGAGCCCAGGGATCCCCAATGCACCCGCGAGCCCGAAGATCCCCAAAGTACCCAAATGCCCGGAGACCCCCATGTACCTGAGTGTCCTGAGATCCCCAATGTACCTGAGAGTCCAGAGATCCCAAATGCATCCTAGAATCCAGAGATCCGCAATATATCTGAGAATCCAGAGATCCCCAGTGTACCTGAGAGTCCGGAGATCCCCAATGTATCCAAGAATCCAGAGATCCGCAATGTACCTGAGAGCCCAGAAATCCCCAATGTACCTGAGAGCCCAGAAAATGCCAATGTACCCGAGAGTCCAGAGATCCCCAATGCACCCGTTAGCCCAGAGATCCCCAATGTACCCGAGAGTCCAGATATCCCCAAAGTATCTGAGAGCCCAGAGATCCCCAATATTCCAGAGAGTTCAGAGATCCCCAATGTACCCGAGAGTCCAGAGATCCCCAATGTACCCGAGATTCCAGAGATCACCAAAGTATCTGAGAGCCCAGAGATCATGAATGTACCCGAGAGCCCAGAGATCCCCAATGTTCCTGAGAGATCAGAGAACCCCAATGTACCCGAGAGTCCAGAGATACCAAATGTACCCGAGAGTCAATAGATCCCCAAAGTACCCGAATGCCCAGAGTTCCCCAATGTTCCTCAGTGTTCTGAAATCCCCAATGTTCCCGAGAGTCCAGAGATCCCCAATGCTCCTGAGAGTCCAGAGATCCCCAATGTTCCTGAGAGTTCAGAGATCCCCAATGTACCCGAGAGTTCAGAGATCCCCAATGTACCCGAGAGTCTGGAGATCCCCAAAATATGTGAGAGCCCAGATATCCCCAATGTACCCGAGAGCCCAGAGATCCCCAAATTTCCTGAGAGTTCAGAGATCCCCAATGTACCCGAGAGCAAAGAGATCCCTAATGTACCCGAGAGCCCGGAGATCCCCAATGTACCCGAGTGCCCAGATATTCCCAATATACCCGGGAGTCCAGAGATCCCCAAAGTATCCAAGAGTCCGGAGATCCGCAATGTATCCTAGAGTCCAGAGATCGCCAAAGTACCCAAGAGTCCAGAGATCCCCAATGAACCCGAGAGTCCAGAGATCCCCAAAGGATCTGAGAGCCCAGAGATCCCCAATATTCCAGAGATTTCAGAGATCCCCAATCTACCCAAGAGTCCAGAGATCCCCTATGATCCTGATAGTCCAGAGATCCCCCCATGATCCTGAGAATCCAGAATCACCAATGTACCCGAGATCCCAGAGATCCAAAATATATCCGAGAGACCAGAGATCACCAATGTACCTTAGGGCCCGGAGATCCCCAATGTATGCGAGAGCCCGGGGATCCACAATTGTACCGAAAGCCCCGGGATCCCCAATGTACTTTAGAGCCCAGTGATCCCCAAAGTATCTGAGAGCCCAGGGATCCCCAATATACCCGAGAGTCCAGAGATCCCCAAAGTATCTGAGAGCCCAGAGATCCCCAACATTCCTGAGATATCAGAGATCCCCAATGTACCCGAGAGCCCGGACATCCGCAATGTACCCGAGTGCTTGGAGCTCCCCAATGTATCTAAGAGCCCAGGGAACCCCAATGTACCTGAGAGCCCGAAGATCCCCAATGTATCCGAGAATCCAGAGATCCCGAATGTACATGAGAGACCAGAAATTCCCAATGTACCCCAGAGCCCAGAAAACGCCAATGTACCCGAGAGTCCAGAGATCCCCAAAGTACCCGTTTGCCCAGAGATCCCCAATGTACCCGAGAGTCCAGAGATCCCCAAAGTATCTTAGAGCCCAGAGCTCCCCAATGTTCCTCCGAGTTCAGAGATCCTCAATGTACCCGAGAGTCCAGAGGTCCCCAATGTACCCGAGAGTCTGGAGATCCCCAAAATATGTGAGAGCACAGATATCCCCAATGTACCCGAGAGCCCAGAGAACCCCAGTGTTCCTGAGAGTTCAGAGATCCCCAATGTACCCGAGAACAAAGAGATCCCTAATGTACCGGAGAGCCCGGAGACCCCCAATGTACCAGAGAGTCCCAAGATGCCCAATATACCCGGGAGTCCAGAGATCCCCGAAGTATCTGAGAGCCCAGAGATCCGCAATGTACCCGAGATCCCGGAGATTCCGAATGTACCCGAGAACTGGGAGATACCCAATGTACCCAAGAGCCCCGAGATCCCCAATGATCCTGAGAGTCCAGAGATCCAACATGTTTCTGAGATTCCAGAATCCCCAATGTAGCTGAGAACCCAGAGATCCAAAATGTATCCGAGAGACCAGAGATCACCAATGTACCTGAGGGCCCAGAGATCCCCACAGTACCCGAGAGACCAGGGATCCCCAATTGTACCGAAAGCCCCGGGATCCCCAATGTACCCGAGAGCCCATAGATCCCCATTGTTCCTGAGAGTTCAGAGTGCCCAATGTACCCGTGAGCCCAGAGATCCCCAATGTTCCTGCGAGTTCAGAGATGCCCAAGGTACCCGAGAGTCCAGAGATTCCCAATGCATCTGAGAGCCCAGAGATCCACAATGTTCCTGAGAGTTCAGAGATCCCCAATGTACCCAAGAGTCCAGCGATCCCCATAATATCTGTGAGCCCAGAAATCCCCAATGTACCCGAGAGTCCAGAGATACCCAAAGTATCTGAGAGACCAGAGATCCCCAATGTTCCTGAGAGTTCAGAGATCCCCAATGTACCCGAGGGTCCAGAGATCCCCAATGTACCCGAGGGTCCAGAGATCCCCATGTAGCCAAGAGCCCAGAGATCCCCAATGTACCCGAGAGCCTGGAGATCCGCAATGTACGTGAGAGCTAAAAGATCCCCAATGTACCCAAGAGCCCGGAGATCCTCAATGTATCCGAGAATCCAGAGATCCCCAGAGTGCCCGAGAGCCCATATATCCCCAATGTACCCGAGAGTCTGGAGATCCCCAATGTACCTGAGTGTCCAGAGATCACCAATGTTTCCTAGAATCCAGAAATCCCCAGTTTACCCGAGAGTCCAGAGATCCCTAATGTATCCGAGAATCCAGAGATCCCCAGTGTACCTGAGAGTCCAGAGATCCCCAATGTATCTGAGAGTCCCTAGATCCCCAATGTATCTGAGTGCACAAAGAGCCCCAGTGTACCCGAGAGCCCTGAAATCCCCAAAGTATCTGAGAGCCCAGAGATCCCAAATAAACTTGAGTGTCCAGATATCCCCAAAGTATCTGAAAGCCCAGAGATCGCCAAAGTTCCTGAGAGCTCAGAGATGTCCAATGTACCCGAGGGTCCAGAGATCACCAATCTACCAGAGAGCCCAGAGATCTGCAAGGTAACCAAGAGCCATGAGCTCCCCAATGTACCTGAGAACCCAGGGATGCCCAATGTACGTGAGAGCCCGAAGATCCCCAATGTACCAAGAGCCCAGAGATCCCCAATGTATCCCAGAATCCAGAGATCCACAGAATACCTGAGAGCCCGTAGATCCCCAATGTTCCTGAGAGTTCCGAGAACCCCATTGTACCCGAGAGCCCAGAGATCCTCAATGTTCCTGAGAGTTCAGAGATTCCCAATGTACCCGAGGGTCCAGAGATCCCCATGTAGCCAAGAGCCCAGAGATCCCCAATGTACCCGAGAGCCTGGAGATCCGCAATGTACGTGAGAGCTCAAAGATCCCCAATGTACCCAAGAGCCCGGAGATCCTCAATGTATCCGAGAATCCAGAGATCCCCAGAGTGCCCGAGAGCCCATATATCCCCAATGTACCCGAGAGTCTGGAGATCCCCAATGTACCTGAGTGTCCAGAGATCACCAATGTTTCCTAGTATCCAGAGATCCCCAGTTTACCCAAGAGTCCAGAGATCCCTAATGTATCTGAGAATCCAGAGATCCACAGTGTACCTGAGAGTCCAGAGATCCCCAATGTATCTGAGAGTCCCTAGATCACCAATGTATCTGAGTGCACAAAGAGCCCCAGTTTACCCGAGAGCCCTGAAATCCCCAAAGTATCTGAGAGCCCAGAGATCCCAAACATACCTGAGTGTCCAGAGAACCCCAAAGTATCTGAGAGCCCAGAGATCGCCAAAGTTCCTGAGAGCCCAGAGATGTCCAATGTACCCGAGGGTCCAGAGATCACCAATCTACCAGAGAGCCCAGAGATCCGCAAGGTAACCAAGAGCCAGGAGCTCCCCAATGTACCCGAGAACCCAGGGATCCCCAATGTATGTGAGAGCCCGAAGATCCCCAATGTACCAAGAGCCCAGAGATCCCCAATGTATCCCAGAATCCAGAGATCCACAGAATACCTGAGAGCCCGTAGATCCCCAATGTTCCTGAGAGTTCCGAGAACCCCGTTGTACCCAAGAGCCCAGAGATCCCCAATGTACCTGAGTGTCCAGAGATCACCAATGTTTCCTAGAATCCAGAAATCCCCAGTTTACCTGAGTGTCCAGAGATCCCTAATGTATCCGAGAATCCAGAGATCCCCAGTGTACCTGAGAGCCCAGAGATCCCCAATGTATCTGAGAGTCCCTAGATCCCCAATGTATCTGAGTGCACAAAGAGCCCCAGTGTACCCGAGAGCCCTGAAATCCCCAAAGTATCTGAGAGCCCAGAGATCCCAAATAAACTTGAGTGTCCAGAGATCCCCAAAGTATCTGAGAGCCCAGAGATCACCAAAGTTCCTGAGAGCTCAGAGATGTCCAATGTACCCGAGGGTCCAGAGATCACCAATCTACCAGAGAGCCCAGAGATCTGCAAGGTAACCAAGAGCCATGAGCTCCCCAATGTACCTGAGAACCCAGGGATGCCCAATGTACGTGAGAGCCCGAAGATCCCCAATGTACCAAGAGCCCAGAGATCCCCAATGTATCCCAGAATCCAGAGATCCACAGAATACCTGAGAGCCCGTAGATCCCCAATGTTCCTGAGAGTTCCGAGAACCCCATTGTACACGAGAGCCCAGAGATCCTCAATGTTCCTGAGAGTTCAGAGATTCCCAATGTACCCGAGAGTCCAGAGATCCCCAATGTATGTAAGAGTCCGGAGATCCCCAATGTACCCGAGTGTACAGAGATCCCCAATGTATCTGAGCGTTCAGAGATCCCGAATGTTCATGAGAGTTCAGAGATCCCCAATGTTCCTGATAGTCCAGAGATCCCCCATGTTCCTGAGATTCCAGAATCCCTAATGTAGCCGAGATCCAAGAGATCCAAAATGGATCCGAGAGACCAGAGATCACCAATGTACCTTAGGGCCTGGAGATCCCCAATGCACCCGAGAACCCAGGGATCCCCAATTGTACCGAAAGCCCCGGGATCCCCAATGTACCTGAGAGCTCAGAGATCCCCAAAGTATCTGAGAGCCCAGAGATCCCCAATATACCTGAGAGTCCCGAGATCCCCAAAGTATCTGAGAGCCCAGAGATCGCCAATGTTCCTGAGAGTTCAGAGATCCCCAATGTACCCGAGAGCCCGGACATCCTCAATGTACCCGAGTGCCCGGAGCTCCCCAATGTACCCAAGAGCCCAGGGATCCCCAATGTACCCGAGAGCCCGGACACCCGCAATGTACCCGAGTGCCCGGAGCTCCCCAATGTACCCAAGAGCCCAGGGATCCCCAATGTACCTGAGAGCCCGAAGATCCCCAATGTACCAAGAGCCCGGAGATTCCCAATGTATCCGAGAATCCAGAGATCCCCAATGTACCTGAGAGACCAGAAATCCCCAATGTACCCCAGAGCCCAGAAAATGCCAAAGTACCCGAGAGTCCAGAGATCCCCAATGTACCCGTTAGCCCAGAGAACCCCAATGTACCCGAGAGTCCAGAGATCCCCAAAGTATATGACAGCCCAGAGATCCCCAATATTCCAGAGAGTTCAGAGATCCCCAACGTACCCGAGAGTCCAGAGATCCCCAATGTTCCTGATAGTCCAGAGATCCCCCATGTTCCTGAGATTCCAGAATCCCCAATGCAGCCAAGATCCCAGCGATCCAAAATGTTTCCGTGAGACCAGAGATCCCCAATTGTACCGAAAGGCCCAGGAGCCCCAATGTACCCTAGTTCCCAGAGATCCCCAAAGTATCTGAGAGCCCAGAGATCCCCAATATACCCCAGAGACCAGAGATCCCCAATGTACCAAGAGCCCGGAGATCCCCAATGTATCCAAGAATCCAGAGATTCCTTATGTACCTGAGAGACCAGAGATCCCCAATGTACCCCAGAGCCCAGAAAACGCCAATGTATCCGAGTGTCCAGAGATTCCCAATGTACCCGTTAGCCCAGAGATCCCAATATACCCGAGAGTCCAGAGATCCCCAAAGTATATGAGAGCCTAGAGATCCCCAATATTCCAGAGAGTTCAGAGATCCCCCATGTACCTGAGAGTCCAGAGATCTCCAATGTACCCGAGAGTCCAGAGATCCCCAAAATATCTGAGAGCGCAGAGACCACAAATGTACCCAAGAGCGCAGACTTCCCTAATGTTCGTGAGAGTTCAGAATCCCAAATGTACCCGAGAGCCCAGAGATCCCCAATGTTCCTGAGAGTTCAGAGATCCCCAATGTACCCGAGAGTCCAGAGATCCCCAATGTCCCCGGGAGTCCATAGATCCCCAAAGTACCCGAGTGCCCAGAGTTCCCCAATGTTCCTCAGAGTTCATAGATCCCCAATATACCCGAGAGTCCAGAGATCCCCAATGTACCCGAGAGTCGGGAGATCCCCAAAATATGTGAGAGCCCAGATATCCCCAATGAACCTGAGAGCCCTGAGATCCCCAATGTACCTGAGTGTCCACAGATCCCCAATGTCCCCGAGGACCAGAGATCCTGAATGTACCCGAGAGCCTGGAGCTCCCCAATGTACCTGAGAGCCCAGAGATCCCCAATGTACCCAAGAGACAAGAGATCCCGAATGTACCCGAGAACCCGGAGATCCCCAATGTACCCAAGAGACAAGAGATCCCCAATGTACCCAAGAGACCGGTGATCCTCAATGTATCCTAGAATCCAGAGATCCCCAATGTACCCACGAGCCCAGAAATCCCCAATGTATCTAAGAGTCCGGAGATCCCCAATGTACCCGAGAGTCCAGAGGTCCCCAATGTATCCGAGTCTACAGAGATCCCCAATCTATTGGGGAGTTCAGAGATCCCGAATGTTCCTGAGACTCCAGAGATCCCCAATGTTCCTGAGATTCCAGAATCCACAATGTAGCCGAGATCCCAGTGATCCAAATGGTATCCGAGAGACCAGAGATCACCAATGTACCTGAGGGCCAGGAGATCCCCAATGTACACAAGGGCCCAGGGATCCCCAATTGTACCGAAAGCCCCGGGATCCCCAATGTACCCGAGAGCCCAGAGATCCCCAAAGTATCTGAGAGCCCAGAGATCCCCAATATACCTGAGAGTCCAAGATCCCCAAAGTATCTGAGAGCCCAGAGATCCCCAGTGTTCCTGAGAGTTCAGAGATCCCCAATGTACCCGAGCGCCCGGACATCCTCAATGTACCCGAGTGCCCGGAGCTCCCCAATGTACCCCAGAGCCCAGGGATCCCCAATGTACCCGAGAGCCCGGACATCCGCAATGTACCCGAGTGCCCGGAGCTCCCCAATGTACCCAAGAGCCCAGGGATCCCCAATGTACCTGAGAGCCCGAAGATCCCCAATGTACCAAGAGCCCAGAGATTCCCAATGTATCCGAGAATACAGAGTTCCCCAATGTACCTGAGAGACCAGAAATCCCCAATGTACCCCAGAGCCCAGAAAATGCCAAAGTACCCGAGAGTCCAGAGATCCCCAATGTACCCGTTAGCCCAAGAACCCCAATGTACCCGAGAGTCCAGAGATCCCCAATGTTCCTGATAAACCAGAGATCCCCCATGTTCCTGAGATTCCAGAATCCCCAATGCAGCCAAGATGCCAGAGATCCAAAATGTATCCGAGAGACCAGAGATCACCAATGTACGTTAGGGCCCGGAGATCCCAATGTACCCGAGAGCCCAGGGATCCCCAATTGCACCGAAAGGCCCGGGATCCCCACTGTACCCTAGAGCCCAGAGATCCCCAAAGTATCTGAGAGCCCAGAGACACCCAATATACCCGTGAGACCAGAGAACCCCAATGTACCAAGAGCCCGGAGATCCCCAATGTATCCGAGAATCCAGAGATCCCTAATGTACCTGAGAGACCAGAAATCCCCAATGTACCCCAGAGCCCAGAAAACGCCAATGTACCTGAGTGTCCAGAGATTCCCAATGTACCCGTTAGCCCAGAGATCCCCAATGTACCCGAGAGTCCAGACATCCCCAAAGTATCTGAGAGCCCAGAGATCCCCAATATTCCAGAGAGTTCAGAGATCCCCCATGTACCTGAGAGTCCAGAGATCTCCAGTGTACCCGAGAGTCCAGAGATCCCCAAAATATCTGAGAGCGCGGAGACCACGAATGTACCCAAGAGCACAGACTTCCCTAATGTTCGTGAGAGTTCAGAGATCCCCAATGTACCCGAGAGCCCAGAGATCCCCAATGTTCCTGAGAGTTCAGAGATCCCCAATGTACCCGAGAGTCCAGAGATCCCCAATGTACCCGGGAGTGCATAGATCACCAAAGTACCTGAGCGCCCAGAGATCCCCAATGTTCCTCAGAGTTCATAGATCCCCAATATACCCGAGAGTTCAGAGATCCCCAATGTAACTGAGAGTCGGGAGATCCCCAAAATATGTGAGAGCCCAGATATCCCCAATGAACCCGAGAGCCCTGAGATCCCCAATCTACCTGAGTGTCCACAGATCCCCATTGTCCCCGAGGACCAGAGATCCTGAATGTACCCGAGAGCCCGGAGTTCCCCAATGTACTCGAGAGCCCGGAGATCCCCAATGTACCCAAGAGACAAGGGATCCCCAATGTACCCAAAAGACAAGAGATCCCCAATGTACCCAAGAGACAAGATATCCCCAATGTACCCAAGAGATCGGTGATCCCCAATGTATCCTAGAATCCAGAGATCCCCAATGTATCTAAGAGTCCGGAGATCCCCAATGTACCCGAGAGTCCAGAGGTCCCCAATGTATCCGAGTCTACAGAGATCCCCAATCTATTGGGGAGTTCAGAGATCCCGAATGTTCCTGAGACTTCAGAGATCCCCAATGTTCCTGAGATTCCAGAATCCCCAATGTAGCCGAGATCCCAGAGATCCAAATGGTATCCGAGAAACCAGGGATCACCAATGTACCTGAGGGCCCGGAGATCCCCAATGTACACGAGGGCCCAGGGATCCCCAATTGTACCGAAAGCCCCGGGATCCCCAATGTACCCGAGAGCCCCGAGATCCAGAAAGTATCTGAGAGCCCAGAGATCCCCAATGTTCCTGTGAGTTCAGAGATCCTCAATGTACCCGAGAGCCCGGACATCTGCAATGTACCCAAGAGCCCATGAATCCCCAATGTACCTGAGAGACCGAAGATGCCCAATGTACCCGAGAGCCCAGAGATCTCCAATGTACCCGAGAGCCCGGAGATTCCAAGTATACCCGGGAGTCCATAGATCACCAAAGTATCTGGGAGCCCATAGATCCGCAATGTATCCGAGAGCCCGGAGATTCCCAATGTACCCGAGATCCGGGAAATACCCAATGTAACCGAGAGCCCAATACTCCCCAATGTACCCGAGAGCCCACGGATCCCCAATGTTCCTGAGAGTTCAGAGATCCCCAATGAACCTGAGAGTCCAGAGATCCCCAATGTAACCGAGAGTCCATAGATGCCCAATTTATCCGAGAGTATAGAGATCCCCAATGTATCTGAGAGTTCAGAGATCCCGCATGTTCCTGAGAGTTCAGAGATCCCCAATGTTCCTGAGAGTCCAGAGATCCCCAATGTAACCGAGAGACCATAGATGCCCAATGTATCCGTGAGTGCAGAGATCCCCAATGAATCTGAGAGTTCAGAGATCCCGCATGTTCCTGAGAGTTCAGAGATCCCCTATATACCCGAGAGTCCAGAGATCCTCAAAGTATCTGAGAGCCCAGAGATCCCCAATGTCCCCGAGAGTCCAGAGATCCCCAAAGTATCTGAGAGACCAGAGATCCTCAATGTTCCTTAGAGTTCAGAGATCCCCAATGTACCCGAGGTTCCAGAGATCCCCAATGTACCTGAGGGTCCAGAGATCCCAAATGTAGCCGAGAGTCCGGAGATCTGCAATGTACGTGAGAGCCCAGGGATTTTCAAAGTACCTGAGAGTCCAAAGATCCCCAATGTACCCAAGAGCCCGGAGATCCCCAATGTATCTGAGAATCCAGGGATCCCCAGGGTTCCCGAGAGCCTGTAGATCCCCAATGTTCCTGAGAGTTCCGAGAACCCCAATGTACCCGAAAGACCAGAGATCCTCAATGTTCCTGAGATTTCAGAGATCCCCAATGTACCCGAGAGTCCAGAGATCCCCAATGTATCTAAGAGTCCGGAGATCCCCAATGTACCCGAGAGTCCAGAATCCCCAATGTATCTGAGAGTACAGAGATCCCAAATGTATCTGAGAGTTCAGAGATCCCGCATGTTCCTGAGAGTTCAGAGATCCCCAATGTTCCTGAGAGTCCAGAGACCCTCCATGTTCCTGAGATTCCAGAATCCGCAATGTAGCCGAGATCGCAGAGATCCAAAATGTATCCGAGAGAAAAGAGATCACCAATGTACTGGAGGGGCCGGAGATCCTCAATGTACCCAAGAGCCCAGGGATCCCCCATTGTACCGAAAGACCCGGGATCCCCAATGTACCTGAGAGCCCAGAGATCCACAAATTATCAGAGAGACAAGAGATCCCCAATATACCCGAGAGTCCAGAGATCCCCAAAGTATCTGAGAGCCCAGAGATCGCCAATGTTCCTGAGAGTTCAGAGATCCCCAATGTACTTGAGAGCCTGGACATCCGCAATGTACCTGAGTGCCCAGAGCGCCCCAATGTACCCAAGAGCCCAGGGATCCACAATGTACCTGAGAGCCCGAAGATCCCCAAAGAATTTGAGAGCCCTGAGATCCCCAATGTACCTGAGATTCCAAAGATCCCCAAAATATCTGAGAGACCAGCGATCCCCAATGTTCCTGAGAGTTCAGAGATCCCCAATGTACCCGAGGGTCCAGAGATCCCCAATGTACCCGAGGGTCCAGAGATCCCCAATGTATCCGAGAATCCAGAGATCCCCAATGTACCTGAGAGCCCAGAAATCCCTAATGTACCCCAGAGCCCAGAAAATGCCAATGTAACCGAGAGTCCAGAGATCCCAAATGTACCCGTTACCCAGAGAACCCAATGTACCCGAGAGTCCAGAGATAACCAAAGTATCTGAGAGTGCAGGATCCCCAATATTCCCGAGAGTTCAGAGATCCCCAATGTACCCGAGAGCAAAGAGATCCCTAATGTACCCGAGAGCCCAGAGATCCCCAATGTTCCTGAGAGCCCAGAGATCCCCAATGTTCCTGTGAGTCCAGAGATACCCAATGTACCCGAGAGTCCATAGATCCCCAATGTACCCGAGTGCCCTGAGATCCCCAATGTTCCACAGAGTTCAGAGATCCCTAATGTACCCGAGAGTCCAGAGAACCCCAATGAACCCGAGAGTCTGGAGATCGCTAAAATATGTGAGAGCCCAGATATCCCCAATGACCTCAAGAGCCCAGAGATCCCCAATGTACCTGAGGGTCCACAGATCCCCAAAGTATCTGAGAGACCAGAGATCCCCAATGTTCCTGAGAGTTCAGAGATCCCCAATGTACCCAAGGGTCCAGAGATCCCCAATGTACCCGAGGGTCCAGAGATCCCCAATGTAACCGAGAGCCCAGAGATCCCCAATGTACCCGAGAGCCTGGAGATCCGCAAAGTACGCGAGAGGCCAGGGATCCCCAATGTACCCTAGAGCCCAGAAAACACCAATGTAACCGAGAGTCCAGAGTTCCCCAAAGTACCCGTTACCCAGAGATCCCCAATGTACCCGAGAGTCCAGAGATCACCAAAGTATCTGAGAGCCCAGAGATCCCCAATATTCCCGAGAGTTCAGAGATCCCCAATGTACCCCAGAGCAAAGAGATCCCTAATGTTCCCGAGAGGCAATAGATCCCCAATGTTCCCGAGAGCCCAGAGATCCCCAATGTTCCTGTGGGTCCAGAGATCCCCAATGTACCCGAGAGTCCATAGATCCCCAAAGTACCCGAATGTCCTGAGATCCCCAATGTTCCTCAGAGTTCAGAGATCCCCAATGTACCCGAGGGTCCAGAGATCCCCAATGAACCCGAGAGTCTGGAGATCCCCAAAATATGTGAGAGCCCAGATATCCCCAATGAACCCGAGAGCCCAGAGATCCCCAATGTACCTGAGGGTCCACAGATTCCCAATGTACTCGAGTGCCCGTAACTCCCCAATGTACCCGAGAGGCCTGAGATCCCCAATGTACCCAAGAGACAAGAGATCCCCAATGTGCCCAAGAGACCGGCGATCCCCAATGTATCCTAGAATCCAGAGATCCCCAATGTACCTATGAGCCCAGAAATCCCCAATGTACCTGAGAGTCCAGAAATCCCAAATGTACCCGAGAGTCCAGAGATTCACAATGTATCTAAGAGTCTGGAGAACCCCAATGAACCCGAAAGTCCAGAGATCCCCAATGTATCCGAGTGTACAGATATCCCCAATGTATCTGAGTGTTCAGAGATCCCAAATGTTCCTGAGAGTTCAGAGATCCCCAATGTTCCCGAGAGTCCAGAGATGCCCCATGTTCCTGAGATTCCAGAATCCCCAATGTAGCCGAGATCTCAGAGATCCAAAATGTATATCAGAGATCAGAGATCAAAAATGTACCTGAGGGCCCGGAGGATCCCCAATGTACATGAGAGCCCAGGGATCACCAATTGTACTGAAAGCCCCGAAGATCCCCAATGTACCCGAGACCCCGAATTTCCCCAATGCACCCAAGAGCCCAGAGATCCTCAATGTATCTGAGAGCCCAGAGAACCCAATATTCCTGAGAGTTCAGAGATGCCCAATGTACCCGAGAGTCCAGAGATTCCCAATGCATCTGAGAGCCCAGAGATCCACAATGTTCCTGAGAGTTCAGAGATCCCCAATGTACCCGAGAGTCTAGAGATCCCCAAAGTATCTGAGAGCCCAGAGATCCTGAATGTACCCAAGAGTCCAGAGATCCCAAAAGTATCTGAGAGCCCAGGAATCCCCAATGTTCCTGAGATTTCAGAGATCCCCTATGTACCCGAGAGTCCAGAGATCCTCAAAGTATCTGAGAGCCCAGAGATCCCCAATGTACCCGAGAGTCCAGAGATCCCCAAAGTATCTGAGAGACCAGAGATCCCCAATGTTCATGAGAGTTCAGAGATCCCCAATGTACCCGAGGTTCCAGAGATTTCCAATGTACACGAGGGTCCAGAGATCCCCAATGTAGCCAAGAGCCCAGAGATCCCCAATGTACCCGAGAGTCCAGAGATCCCTAATGTATCCGAGAATCCAGAGATCCCCACTGTACCTGAGAGTCCAGAGATCCCCGATGTATCTGAGAACACAAAGAGGCCCAGTGTACCCGAGAGACCAGAGATCCCCAATGTATCTGAGAGCCCAGAGATCCCCAATATACCCGAGAGTCCAGAGATCCCAAAAGTATCTGAGAGCCCAGATATTGCGAATGTTCCTGAGAGTTCAGAGATGCCCAATGTTCCCGAGAGTCCAGAGATCCCCCATGTTCCTGAGATTCCGGAATCCCCAATGTAGCCGAGATCCCAGAGATCCAAAATGTATCCGAGAGAACAGAGATCACCAATGTACCTGAGTGCCCGGAGATCACCAATGTTCCTGAGAGCCCAGGTATCCCCAATTGTACCGAAACCCCCGGGATCCCCAATATACCCGAGAGCCCTGAGATCCCCAAAGTATATGAGAACCCAGAGATCCCCAATATACCCGAGAGTCCAGAGATCCCCAAAGTATCTGAGAGCCCAGAGATCCCCAATGATCCTGAGAGTTCAGCGATCCTCAATGCATCCGAGAGCCCGGAAATCTGCAATATACCCGAGAGCCCAGATATCCCCAATGAACCCGAGAGCCCAGAGATCACCAATGTACCTGAGGGCCCGGAGATCCCCAATGTACACGAGAGCCCAGGGATCCCCAATTGTACTGAAATCCCCGGAGATCCCCAATGTACCCGAGACCCCGAATTTCCCCAATGCACCCAAGAGCACAGAGATCCTCAATGTATCTGAGAGCCCAGAGATCCCAATATTCCTGAGAGTTCAGAGATGCCCAATGTACCCGAGAGTCCAGAGATTCCCAATGCATCTGAGAGCCCAGAGATCCACAATGTTCCTGAGAGTTCAGAGATCCCCAATGTACCCGAGAGTCTAGAGATCCCCAAAGTATCTGAGAGCCCAGAGATCCCCAATGTACCCAAGAGTCCAGAGATCCCCAAAGTATCTGAGAGCCCAGGAATCCCCAATGATGCTGAGAGTTCAGAGATCCCCAATGTACTCGAGGGTCCAGAGAACCCCAATGTACCCGAGGGTCCAGAGATCCCCAATGTAGACGAGAGCCTAGAGATCCCCAATGTACCCGAGAGCCTGGAGATCTGCAAAGTACGCAAGAGCCCAGGGATTCCCAATGTATCCAAGAATCCATAGATCCCCAGATTTCCAGAGAGCCCGTAGATCCCCAGTGTACCCAAGAGTCCAGAGATCTCCAATGTACCTGAGAGTCCAGAGATCCCCAATGTATCCTAGAATCCAGAGATCCCCAGTGTACCTGAGAGTCCAGAGATCCCTAATGTATCCGAGAATCCAGAGATCCCCAGTGTACCTGAGAGTCCCGAGATCCCCAATGTATCTGAGAGCCCCTAGATCCCCAATGTATCTTAGAACACAAAGAGCCCCAGTGTACCCGAGAGCCCAGAGATCCCCAATGTATCTGAGAGCCCAGAGATCCCCAATATACCCGAGAGTCCAGTGATCCCCAAAGTTTCTGAAAGCCCAGAGATTGCGAATGCTCCGGAGACTTCAGAGATGTCCAATGTACCCGAGGGTCCAGAGATCCCCAATCTACCCGAGAGCCCGGAGATCTGCAATGTAACCAAGTGCCCGGAGCTCCCCAATGCACTCACGAGCCCGGAGATCCCCAATGTACACAAGAGACTGGAGATCCCCAATGTACCCAAGAGACCGGCGATTCCCAATGTATCCTAGAATCCAGAGATCCCCAATGTATCGGCGAGCACAGAAATCCCCAATGTACCTGAGAGCCCAGAAATCCCCCGGGTACGCGACAGTCCAGAGATCCCCAATGTATCTAAGAGTCCGGAGATCCCAAATGTACCTGAGAGTCCAGAGATCCCCAATGTATCCGAGAGTACAGAGATCCCCAATGTATCTGAGAGTTCAGAGATCCCGAATGTTCCTGAGAGTTCAGAGATCCCCAATGTTGCTGAGAGTCCAGAGATCCCCCATGTTCCTGAGATTCCAGAATCCCCAATGTAGCCGAGATCCCAGAGATCCAAAATGTATCCGAGAGACAAGAGATCACCAATGTACCCGAGAGCCCAGGTATCCCCAATTGTACCGAAAGCCCTGGGATCCCCAATGTACCCGAGAGCCTGAGATCCCCAAAATATATGAGAACCCAGAGATCCCCAATATACCCGAGAGTCCAGAGATCCCCCAAGTATCCTAGAGCCTAGAGATCCCGAATGTTCCTCAGAGTTCAGAGATCCTCAATGTACCCGAGAGCCCGGACGTCCGCAATGTAGCCAAGGGCCCGGAGATCCCCAATGTACCCAAGAGCCCAAGGAACCCCAATGTACCTGAGAGCCCGAAGAACCCCAATGTATCCAAGAGCCCGGAGATCCCCAATGTATCCGAGAATCCAGAGATCTCCAGAGTACCCGAGAGCCTGTAGATCCCCAAAGTTCCTGAGACTTCAGAGATCCCCAATGTACCCGAGAGCCCGGAGATCCCCAATGTACCCGCGAGCCCGGAGATCCCCAATGTACCCGAGACCCCGAAATTCCCCAATGTACCCAAGAGCCCGGAGATCCTCAATGTATCTGAGAGCCCAGAGATCCCCAATATTCCTGAGAGTTCAGAGATGCCCAATGTACCCGAGAGTCCACAGTTTCCCAATGCATCTGAGAGCCCAGAGATCCGCAATGTTCCTGAGAGTTCAGAGATCCCCAATGTACCCGAGCGTCCAGAGATCCCCAAAGTATCTGAGAGCCCAGGAATCCCGAATGTTCCTAAGAGTTCAGAGATCCCCTATGTACCCAAGAGACAGAGATCCTCAAAGTACCTGAGAGCCCAGAGATCCCCAATGTACCTGAGAGTCCAGAGATCTGCAAAGTATCTGAGAAACCCGAGATCCCCAATGTTCCTGAGAGTTCAGAGATCCCCAATGTACCCGAGGGTCCAGAGATCCCCAATGTACCCGCGGGTCCAGAGATCCCCAATGTAGCCAAGAGCCCAGAGATCCCCAATATACCCAAGAACCTGGAGATCCGCAATATACGTGAGAGCCCAGGGATTCCCAATGTACCTGAGAGCCCAAAGATCCCCAATGTACACAAGAGCCCGGAGATCCCCAATGTATCCGAGTATCCAGAGATCCCCAGAGTTCCCGAGAGCCCGTAGATCCCCAATGTACCCGAGAGTCCGGAGATCCCCAATGTACCCGAGAGTCCAGAGATCCCCAATGTATCCTAGAATCCAGAGATCCCCAGAAATGCCCAATGTATCTGAGAGTCCCTAGATCCCCAATGTATCTGAGAACCCAAAGAGCCCCAGTGTACCCGAGAGTCCAGAGATCCCAAAAGTATCTGAGAGCCCAGAGTTCGCCAATGTTCCTGAGAGTTCAGAGATGTCCAATGTACCCGAGGATCCAGAGATCCCCAATCTACCAGAGAGTCCGGAGATCTACAATGTAACCAAGGGCCCAGAGCTCCCCAATGTACCTGAGAACCCAGGGATCTGTAATGTACGTGAGAGCCCGAAGATCCCCAATGTACCAAGAGCCCAGAGATCCCCAATGTATCCGAGAATGCAAAGATCCCCAGAGTACCTGAGAGTCCGTTGATCCCAAATGTTCCTGAGAGTTCAGAGAACCCCAGTGTACCCGAGAGCCCAGAGATCCTCAATGTTCCTGAGAGTTCAGAGTTCCCCAATGTACCCAAGAGTCCAGAGATCCCCAATGTATCCGAGTGTACAGAGATCCCCAATGTTTCTGAGAGTTCAGAGATCCCGATTTTTCCTGAGAGTTCAGAGATCCCCAATGTACCCGAGAGTCCAGAGATCCCCAATGTACCCGAGAGTCTGGAGATCCCCAAAATATGTGAGAGCTCAGATATCCCCAATGTACCCGAGAGCCCAGAGATCCCGAATGTTCCTGAGAGTTCAGTTATCCCCTATGTACCCGAGAAAAAAGAGATCCCTAATGTACCTGAGAGCCCGGAAATCCCCAATGTACCCGAGAGCCCGGAGATTCCCAGTATACCCGGGAGTCCAGAGATCCCCAAAGTATCTGAGAGCCCAGAGATCCACAATGTACCCGAGAGCCCGGAGATTCCCAATGTACCCGTTATCCGGGAGATACCCAATGTAACCGAGAGCCCGAAGCTCCCCAATGTACCCGAGAGCCCAGGGATCCCCAATGCACCCGAGAGCCCGAAGATCCCCAAACTACCCAAGTGCCCGGAGATCCCCAATGTACCCGATAGTACGGAGATCCCCAATGTACCTGAGAGTCCAGAGATCCCCAATATATTCTAGAATCCGGAGATCTGCAATGTACCCGAGAATCCAGAGATCCCCAGTGTACCGGAGAATCCGCAGATGCCCACTGTATCCGAGAATCCAGAGATCCCCAAAGTACCTGAGAGCCCAGAAATCCCCAATGTACCCGAGAGCCCAGCAATCGCCAATGTACCCGAGAGTCCAGAGATCCCCAATGTACACGTTAGCACAGAGATCCTCCATGCACCCGAGAGTCGAGAGATCCCCAAAGAATCTGAGAGCCCAGAGATCCCCAAAGTACCTGACAGCCCAGAAATCCCCAGTGTACCCGAGAGTCCAGAGATCCCCAATGTATCTAAGTGACCGGAGATCCCCAATGTACCCAAGAGTCCAGAGATCCCCAATGTAAACGAGTATACAGAGATCCCCAATGTATCTGAGTGTTCAGAAATCCCGAATGTTCCTGAGAGTTCAGAGATCCCCCATGTTCCTAAGTTTCCAGTATCCCCAATGTAGTCGAGATCCCAGAGATCCAAAATGTATCCGAGAGACCAGAGATCCCCAATGTACCTGAGGGCCCAGAGATCCCCAATGTACCCTAGAGCCCAGGGATCCCCAATTGTACCGAAAGCCCCAGGATCCCCAATGTACCCGAGAACCCAGAGATCCCCAAAGTATCTGAAAGCCCAGAGATCCCCAATATACCTGAGAGTCCAGAGATCCCTGAAGTATCTGAGAGCCCAGAGATCCCTAATGCTCCTAAGAGTTCAGAGATCCCCAATGTACCCGACAGCCCGGACATCCACAATGTACCCTAGTGCCCGGAGCTCCCCAATGTACCCAATAGCCCCATGATCCCGAATGTACCTGAGAGCCCGAAGATCCCCAATGCACGAAGAGCCCGGATATTCCCAATGTATCCGAGAATCCAGAGATCTCCAGAGTTCCCGAGAGCCCAGAGATCCCCAATGTTCCTGAGAGTTCAGAGTTCCCAATGTACCCAAGAGCCCGGAGATTCCCAATGTACCCGAGATCCAGGAGATACCAAATGTGACCAAGAGCCCAAAGCTCCCCAATGTTCCCGAGAGCCCAGGGATCCACAATGCACCCGAGAGACCGAAGATCCCCAAAGTACCCAAGTGCCCGGAGATCCCCAATGCACCCGAGAGTACGGAGATCCCCAATGTACCTGAGTGTCCTGAGATCCCCAATGTACCTGAGAGTCAAGAGATCCCCAATGCATCCTAGAATCCGGAGATCCGCAATGTATCCAGGAATCCAGAGATCCCCAGTGTACCGGAGAGTCCAGAGATGCCAAATGTCTCCGAGAATCCTGAGATCCCCAATCTCCCTAATAGCCCAGAAATCCCCAATGTACCCGAGAGCCCAGCAATCGCCAATGTACCCGAGAGACCAGAGATCCCCAATGTACCCGTTAGCCCAGAGATCCCCAAAGTAACCAAGAGTCCAGAGATCCCCAAAGTATCTGAGAGCCCAGAGATCCCCAATATTCCAGAGAGTTCAGGGATCCCCAATGTATCCGGGAGTCCAGAGATCCCCAATGTACCCGAGAGTCCAGAGATCCCCAAAGTATCTGAGAGCCCAGAGATCACCAATATACCCGAGAGCCGAGAGTTCCCCAATGTTCGTGAGAGTTCAGAGATCCCCAATGTATCCGAGAGCCCAGAGATCCCCAATGTTCCTGAGAGTTCAGAGATCCCCAATGTATCCGAGAGCCCAGAGATCCCCAATGTTCCTGAGATTTCAGAGATCCCCAATGAACCCGAGAGCCCAGAGATCCCCAATGTACCCGAGAGTCCATAGATCCCCAAAGTACCCGAGTGCCCAGAGATCGCCAATGTTCCTCAGAGTTCAAGATCCCCAATGTACCCGAGAGTCCATAGATCCCCAAAGTACCCGAGAGTCCAGAGATCCCCAATGAACCCGAGAGCCCAGAGATCCCCAATGTACCTGAGAGCCCGGAGATCCCCAATGTACCCGAGTACCCAGAGATCCCCAATGTTCCTCAGAGTTCAGAGATCCCCAGTGTCCCCGAGGGTCCAGAGATCCCCAATGTACCCGAGAGCCCAGAGATCCCCAATGTACCCGAGAGCACGGAGCTCCCTCATGTACCCAAGAGCCCGTAGATCCCCAATGTACCCGAGAGTCTGGAGATCCCCAATGTACCCGAGACCCCGAATTTCCCCAATGTACCCAAAAGCCCGGATATCCTCAATGTATCTGAGAGCCCAGAGATCCCCAATATACCCGAGAGTCCAGAGATCCGCAAAGTATCTGAGAGCCCAGAGATCCCCAATGTCCCCGAGAGTCCAGAGATCCCCAATGTACCCGAGAGTCCAGAGATCCCGAATGTACCCAAGTGTCCAGAGATCCTCAAATTATCTGAGAGCCCAGGAATCCCCAATGTTCCTAAGAGTTCAGAGATCCCCTATGTACCTGAGAGTCCAGAGATCCTCAAAGTATCTGACAGCCGAGAGATCCCCAATGTACATGACAGTCCAGAGATCCCCAAAGTATCTGAGAGACCAGAGATCCCCAATGTTCCTGAGAGTCCAGAGATCCCAAAAGTATCTGAGAGACCAGAGATCCCCAATGTTCCTGAGAGTTCAGAGATCCCCAATGTACCCGAGGGTTCAGAGATACCCAATGTACCCGAGGGTCCAGAGATCCCCAATGTAGCCGAGAGAGCAGAGATCCCCAATGTACCCAAGAGCCTGGAGATCCCCAATGCATCCGAGAATCCAGAGATCCCCAGAGTTCCCGAGAGCCCATAGATCCCCAATGTACCCGAGAGTCCGGAGATCCCCAATGTACCTGAGAGTCCAGAGATCCCCAATGTATCCTAGAATCCAGAGATCACCAGTGTACCCAAGAGTCCAGAGATCCCTAATGTATCCGAGAATCCAGAGATCCCCAGTGTACCTGAGAGTCCAGAGATCCCTAATGTATCTGAGAGTCCCTAGATCCCCAATCTATCTGAGAACCCAAAGAGCCCCAGTGTACCCGAGAGCCCAGAGATCCCCATTGTATCTGAGAGCCCAGAGATCCCCAATATACCCGAGTGTCCAGAGATCCCCAAAGTATCTGAGAGCCCAGAGATCGCCAATGTTCCTGAGAGTTCAGAGATCCCCAATGTACCCGAGAGTCCAAAGATCCCCAATGTACCCGAGAGTCTGGAGATCCCCAAAATATGTGAGAGCCCAGATATCCCCAATGTACCCGAGAGCCCAGAGATCCCCAATGTTCCTGAGAGTTCAGAGATCCCCAATGTACCCGAGAGCCCAGAGATTCCCAGTGTACTCAGGGGTCCAGAGATCCCCAATGTACCTGAGAGCCCAGAGATCCCCAATGTACCTGATGGTCCACAGATCCCCAATGTATCCTAGAATCCAGAGATCCCCAATGGACCCGCGAGCCCAGAAATCCCCAATGTAAATGAGAGACCAGAAATCCCCAGTGTACCCGAGAGTCCAGAGATCCCCAATGTACCTAAGTGTCCGGAGATCCCCAATGTACACGAGAGTCCAGAGATCGCCAATGTGTCCAAGTGTTTATCGATACCCAATGTATCTGAGAGTTCAGAGATCCCGAATGTTCCTGAGAGTTCAGAGATCCCCAATGTTCCCGAGAGTCCAGAGATCCCCCATGTTCCTGAGATTCCAGAATCCCCATTGTAGCCGAGATCCCAGAGATCCAAAATGTATCCGAGAGACCAGAGATCACCAATGTACCGGAGGGCCCGGAGATCCCCAATGTACCCGAGAGTCCAGGGATCCCCAATTGTACCGAAAGCCCCGGGATCCCCAATGTACCCATGAGCCCAAGATCCCCAATGTACCTGAGTGTCCAGAGATCCGCAATGTATACTACAATCCAGAGATCCCCAGTGTACTCGAGAGTCCAGAGATCCCTAATGTATCCGAGAATCCAGAGATGCCCAGTGTACCTGAGAGTCCAGAGATCCCGAATGTATCTGAGAGCCCAGAGATCCCCAATATACCCGCGAGTCCAGAGATCCCCAAAGTATCTGAGAGCCTAGAGATCCCCAATGTTCCTGAGAGTTCAGAGATCCCCAATGTACCGGAGAGCCCGGACATCCACAATCTACCTGATTGCCTGGAGCTCCCCAATGTAACCAATAGCCCAGGGATCCCGATTGTAACTGAGAGTCCGAAGATCCCCAATGTACCCGAGAGAACAGCGATCCCCAATGTATCCTTGAATCCAGTGATCCCCAATGTACCAGCGAGCCCAGAAATCCCCAATGTAGCCGAGAACCCAGAGATCCAAAATGTATCCGAGAGACCAGAGATCATCAATGCACCTGAGGGCCTGGAGATCCCCAATGTACCCGAGAGCCCAGGGATCCCCAAAGTATCTGAGAGCCCAGAGATCCCCAATATACCTGAGAGTCCAGAGATCCCCAAAGTATCTGAGAGGCCAGAGATCCCCAATGTTTCTGAGAGCTCAGAGATCCCCAATGTACCCGAGAGCCCGGACATCCACAATGTACCCAATAGCCCAGGGATCCCAAATGTACCTGAGAGCCCGAAGATCCCCAATGTACAAAGAGCCCGGATACTCTCATTGTATCCAAGAATACAGAGATCTCCAGAGTACCCGAGAGCCCGTAGATCCCCAATGTTCCTGAGAGTTCAGATGTCCCAATGTACCCGAGAGCCCAGAGATCCCCAAACTTCCTGAGAGTTCAGAGATCCCCAATGTACCCGAGAGCAAAGAGATCCCTAATGTACCCGAGAGACCGGAGATGCCCAATGCACCCAAGAGCCCGGAGATCCTCAATGTATCCGAGAGCCCAGAGACCCCCAATGTTCCTGAGAGTTCAGAATCCCCAATGTACCCAAGAGTCCAGAGATTCCCAATGCATCTGAGAGTCCAGAGATCCCCAATGTACAAAAGAATCCAGAGATCCCCAAAGTATCTGAGAGCCCAGAGATCCCCAATGTAACCGAGATCCCAGAGATCCCCAATGCTCCTGAGATTTCAGAGATCCCCAATGTATCCGAGAGTCCAGAGATCCCCAATATACCCGAGAGTCCATAGATCCCCAATGTACCCGAGTGCCCAGAGATCCCCCATGTTCCTCAGAGTTCAGAGATCCCCAATGTACCCGAGAGCCCAGAGATCCCCAATGTAACTGAGGGTCCACAGATCCCCCATGTCCCCGAGGGTCCAGAGATCCCCAATGTACCCGAGAGCCCAGAGATACACAATGTACCCGAGAGTCCAGAGATTCCCAATGTACCCGAGAGTCCAGAGATCCCCAAAGTATCTGGGAGCCCAGAGATCTGCAATGTACCCGAGAGCCTAGAGATCCCCAATGTTCCTGAGAGTTCAGAGATCCACAATGTACCCGGGATCCAAGAGATCCCCAATGTAACTGAGGGTCCACAGATCCCCCATGTCCCCGAGGGTCCAGAGATCCCCAATGTACCCGAGATCCCAGAGATACACAATGTACCCGAGAGTCCAGAGATCCCCAATGTCCCTGAGAGTCCAGAGATCCCCCATGTCCCCGAGGGTCCAGAGATCCCCAATGTACCCGAGATCCCAGAGATACACAATGTACCCGAGAGCCCAGAGATCCCGAATGTACCCAAGTGTCCTGAGATCCTCAAAGTATCTGAGAGCCCAGGAATTCCCAATGTTCCTAAGAGTTCAGAGATCCCCTATGTACCTGAGAGATCCTCAAAATATCTGACAGCCGAGAGATCCCCAATGAACATGAGAGTCCAGAGATCCCCAAAGTATCTGAGAGACCAGAGATCCCCAATGTTCCTGAGATTCTGTGATCCCCAATGTACACGAGAGCCCAGAGATACACTATGTACCCGAGAGTCCAGAGATCCCCAATGTACCCGAGAGTCCAGAGATCCCCAAAGTATCTGGGAGTCCAGAGATCTGCAATGTACCCGAGAGCCTAGAGATCCCCAATGTTCGTGAGAGTTCAGAGATCCACAATGTACCCGGGAGCCAATAGAACCCCATTGTACCCAAGAGCCCAGAGATCCCCATTATACCCAAGAGCGCTTAGTTCCCCAATGTACCCATTTGCCCGGAGATCCCCAATATACCCGAGAGTCCAGAGATCCCCAAAGTATCTGAGAGCCCAGAGATCACCAATGTTCCTGAGAGTTCAGAGATCCCCAATGTACCGGAGAGCCCGGACATCCACAATCTACCCGATTGCCCGGAGCTCCCCAATATAACCAAAAGCCCAGGGATCCCGAATGTAACTGAGAGCCCGAAGATCCCCAATGTACCTAAGAGACCGGAGATCCCAATGTACCCAAGAGAACGGCGATCCCCAATGTATCCTTGAATCCAGTGATCCCCAATGTACCAGCGAGCCCAGAAATCCTCAATGTAGCCGAGAACCCAGAGATCCAAAATGTATCCGCGAGACCAGAGATCACCAATGTACCTGAGGGCCCGGAGATCCCCAATGTACCCGAGAGCCCAGGGATCCCCAAAGTATCTGAGAGCCAGGAGATCCCCAATATACTTGAGAGTCCAGAGATCCCCAATGTTTCTGAGAGCTCAGAGATCCCCAATTTACCCGAGAGCCCGGACATCCACAATTTACTCAACAGCCCAGGGATCCCAAATGTACCTGAGAGCCCGAAGATCCCCAATGTACAAAGAGCCCGGATACTCTCATTGTATCCAAGAATACAGAGATCTCCAGAGTACCCGAGAGCCCGTAGATCCCCAATGTTCCTGAGAGTTCAGATGTCCCAATGTACCCGAGAGCCCAGAGATCCCCAAACTTCCTGAGAGTTCAGAGATCCCCAATGTACCCGAGAGCAAAGAGATCCCTAATGTACCCGAGAGCCCGGAGATGCCCAATGTACCCAAGAGCCCTGAGATCCTCAATGTATCCGAGAGCCCAGAGACCCCCAATATTCCTGAGAGTTCAGAGATCCCCAATCTACCCAAGAGTCCAGAGATTCCCAATGCATCTGAGAGTCCAGAGATCCCCAATGTACCCGAGTCCAGAGATCCCCAAAGTATCTGAGATTTCAGAGATCCCCAATGTAACCGAGCACCCAGAGATCCCCAATGCTCCTGAGATTTCAGAGATCCCCAATGTATCCGAGAGTCCAGAGATCCCCAATGTACCCGAGAGTCCATAGATCCCCAATGTACCCGAGTGCCCAGAGATCCCCCATGTTCCTCAGAGTTCAGAGATCCCCAATATACCCGAGAGCCCAGAGATCCCCAATGTAACTGAGGGTCCACAGATCTCCCATGTCCCCGAGGGTCCAGAGATCCCCAATGTACCCGAGAACTCAGAGATACACCATGTACCCGACAGTCCAGAGATCCCCAATGTACCCGAGAGTCCAGAGATCCCCAAAGTATGTGGGAGCCCAGAGATCTGCAATGTACCCGAGAGCCTAGAGATCCCCAATGTTCCTGAGAGTTCAGAGATCCACAATGTACCCGGGAGCCAAGAGATCCCCAATGTACCCAAGAGCCCAGAGATCCCCAATATACCCAAGAGCGCTTAGATCCCCAATGTACCCAAGTGCCCGGAGATCCCCACTGTAACCGAGAGTCCAGAGATCCCCAATGTACCTGAGAGTCTTGAGATCCCCAATGTACCTGAGAGTCCAGAGATCCCCAATGTATCCTTGAATCCAGATATCCCCAGCGTACACGAGAGCCCAGAGTTCCCCAATGTACTCGAGTGTCCGGAAATCCCCAATGTATCTTAGAATCCAGAGATCTCCAGTGAACCCGAGGGTCCAGAGATCCAAAAATGTATCCGAGAATCCAGAGTTTCCCAGTGTATCTGAGAGTCCGGAGATCCCCAATGTATCCGAGAATCCAGATATCCGCAATGTACCCGAGAGCAAAGAGATCCGCAATGTTCCTGAGAGCCCAGAGATCTGCAAAGTTCCTGAGAGTTCAGAGATCCCCAATGTGCCCGAGAGTCCAGAGATCCACAATGTATCTGAGAGTCCAGACATCCCCAATGTATCCTTGAATCCAGAGATCCCCAGTGCACCCAGGAGTCGGGAGATACCCAATGTACCCGAGTGTCCAGAAATCCACAATGTATTTTAGAATCCAGAGATCCCCAAAGTAACTGAGAGCCCAGAGATCTGCAATGTACCCGAGAGCCTAGAGATCCCCAATGTTCGTGAGAGTTCAGAGAGCCCCAATGTACCCGAGAGCCCAGAGATCCCCAAAGTTCCTGAGAGTTCAGAGATACACAATGTACCCGAGAGTCCAGAGATCCCCAGTGTAGCCGAGGGTCCTGAGATCCCCGAAGAATCGGGCAGCCTAGAGATCCCCAATGTAGCCGAGCATCCAGAGATCCCCAATGTACCCTGAGAGCCCAGAGATCCCCAATGTACCCGAGAGCCCAGAGATCCCCAATGTTCCTGAGAGTTCAGAGATCCCCAATGTAAGCGAGAGTCCAAAGATCCCCAAAGTACCCGAGAGTCCAGAGATCCCCAAAATTTGTGAGAGCCCAGATATCCCCAATGTACCCGAGAGCTCAGAGATCCCCAATGTTCCTGAGTGTCCACAAATCCCCAATGTCCCCGAGAGTCCAGAGATACCCAATGTACCCGGGAACCCAGAGTCCCCAATGTACCCGAGATCCCAGAGATCCCCAATGTACCCTAGAGCCCGGAGATACCCAATGTACCCAAGAGACCGGCGATCCCCAATGTATCCTAAAATCCAGAGATCCCCAATGTACCCGCGAGGCCAGAAGTCCCCAATGTACTCAAGAGCCCAGAAATCCCCAATGTAACTGAGACTCCAGAGAACCCCAATGTATCCAAGAGTCCGGAGAACCCCAATGAACCCGAGAATCCAGAGAACCCCAATGTATCCGAGAGTACAGAGATCCCTTATGTATCTGAGAGTTCAGAGATCCCCAATGTACCCGAGAGTCCAGAGATCACCCATTTTCCTGAGATTTCAGAAATCCCCAACGTGCCCAAGAGCCCAGAGATCCCCAAAGTAACTGAGGGTCCACAGATCCCCCATGTCTCCGACGGTCCAGGGATCCCCAATATACCTGAGAGCCCAGAGATACACAATGAACCCGAGAGTCCAGAGATCCCCAATGTACCCGAGAGTCCAGAGATCCCCGAAGTATCTGGGAGCCCTGAGATCTGCAATGTACCCGAGAGCCTAGAAATCCCCAATGTTCCTGAGATTTCAGAGATCCACAATGTACCCGGGAGCCAAGAGATCCCCAATGTACCCAAGAGCCCTGAGATTCCCAATATAACCAAAAACCCTTAGATCCCCAATGTACCCAAGTGCCCAGAGATCCCCAATGTAACCGAGAGTCCGGAGATCCCCAATGCACCTGAGAGTTCAGAGATCCCCAATGTTCCTGAGAGTTCAGAGATCGCCAATGTACCCGAGAGCCCAGAGATCCAAAATGTATCCAAGAGACCAGAGTTCCCCAATGTAACTGAGGGCCCGAAGATCCCCAATGTACCCGAGAGCCCACGGATCACCAATTGTACCGAGAGCTCCGGGATCCCCAATGTACCCGAGAGCCCAGAGATCCCCAAAGTACCTACAGACCAGAGATCCCAATGTACCCGAGAGACCAGAGATCCCCAAAGTACCGGAGAGCCCGAAGATGCCCAATGAATGCAAGAGGCCGGCGTTCCCAATGTATTCTAGAATCCAGAGATCCCCAATGTGCCCGCGAGCCCAGAAATCCCCAATGTACCCAAGAGCCCAGAATACCCCAATGTATACGAGAGTCCAGAGATCCCCAATGTATCCAAGAGTCCGGAGATCCCCAATGAACCCGAGAATCCAGAGATCCCCAATGTTCCTGAGAGTTCAGAGATCCCCAATGTACCCGAGAGTTCAGAAATCCCAAAAGTAGCCGAGAGCCCAGAGATCCAAAATGTATCCGAGAGACCAGAGATCACCAATGAACCTGAGGGCCCAGGGATCCCCAATGTACCCGAGAGCCCACGGATCCCCAATTATACCAAGAGCTTTGGGATCCCCAATGTACCTGAGAGCGCAGAGATCCCCAAAGTATCTCAGAGCCCAGAGATTCCCAATATACCCGAGAGTCCAGAGATCCCCAAAGTATCTGAGAGCCCAGAGATCCCCAATGTAACCAAGAGCCCAGAGATCTCCAAAGTACCTAATAGTCCAAAGATCCCCAATGTATCCTAGAATCCAGAGATCACCAGTGTACCCGAGAGTCAGCAGATCCCCAATGTACCCGAATGCCCGGAGATCCCCAATCTACCCAAGGTCCTGGAGATACCCAATGTACCCGAGAGCCTGAAGATCCCCAATGTACCCGAGAGCCCAGGGATCCCCAATGTACCCGAGAGCCCGGAGATCCCCAATCTACCCAAGGTCCCGGAGATACCCAATATACCCGAGAGCCCGCAGATCCTGAATGTACCCGAGAGCCCGAAGATCCCCAATGTACCTGAAAGCCCACGGATCTGCAATGTACCCAAGAGCCCGAAGATCCCCAATGTACCCAAGTGCCCGGAGATCACCAATGTAACCAAGAGCCCGGAGATCCCGAATGTTCCTGAGAATCCTGAGATCCCCAATGTACCTGAGAGTCCAGAGATCCCCAATGTATCCTTGAATCCAGAGATACCCAGCGTAACCGAGAGCCCGGAGATCCCCAATGTACCCGAGTGTCCAGAAATCCCCAATGTACCCTAGAATCCAGAGATCTCCAGTGTATCTGAGAGTCCGGAGATCCCCAATGTATCTGAGATTTCAGAGATCCCCAACGAACCTGAGAGTCCAGAGATCCCCAATGTATCCGAGAGCCCAGAGATCCAAAATGTAGCCAAGAGACCAGAGATCACCAAAGTACCTGAGGGCCCAGAGATCCCCAATGTACACGAGAGCCCAGGGATTCCCAATTGTACCAAGAGCCCCGGGATCCCAAATGTACCCGTGAGCCCAGAGATCCCCAAAGTATCTGAGAGCCCAGAGATCCCCAATATACCCGAGAGTCCAGATATCCCCAAAGTATCTGAGAGCCCACAGATCCCCAATGTTCCTGTGAGTGCAGAGATCCCCAATGTACCCGACGGTCCAGAGATCCCAAATGATCCCGAGAGCCCAGAGATCTGCAATGTACCTGGGTACCCGGAGCATGCCAATGTACCTGAGAGCCCAGGGATCTCCATTGTGCCTGAGAGCCCGAAGATCCCCAATGTACCCAAGAACCCGAAGATCCCCAATGTACCCAAGTGCCCGGAGATCCCCAAAGTATCCGAGAATCCAGAGATCCCCAGAGTACACGAGAGCCTGTAGATCCCCAATGTTCCTGAGAGTTCAGAGATCCCCAATGTACCCGAGAGCCCAGAGATCCCCAATGTTCCTGAGAGTTCAGAGATCCCAAATGTACCCGAGAGCAAGGTTATCCCTACTGTACCCGAGAGCCCAAAGATCCCCAATGTACCTGAGAGCCCAGAGATTCCCAATGTACCCGAGACACCGAAGATCCCCAATGCACCCAAGAGCACAGAGATCCACAATGTATCTGAGAGCCCAGAGATCCACAATGTATCTGAGAGCCCAGAGATCTCCAGTGTACCTGAGAGCCCAGAGATGCGCAATGTTCTTGTGAGTTCAGAGATCCCCAATGTACCCGAGAGTCCAGAGATCCCCAAAATATCTGAGAGCCCAGAGATCCCCAATGAACCCGAGAGTCCTGCGATCCCCAAAGTATCTGAGAGACCAGACATCCCCAACGTTCCTGAGAGTTCGGAGATCCCCAATGTACCTGAGGGTCCAGAGATCCCCAATGTAGCTGAGAGTCAATAGGTCCCCAATGTATTAGATATTCCAGAGATCCCCAATGTATCTGAGAGCCCATAGTTACCCAATTTCTCAGAGAGCCCAGAGATCCCCAATGTACCCGAGTTTCCAGAAATCCCCAATGTACCCTAGAATCCAGAGATCTCCAGTGTATCTGAGAGTCCGGAGATCCCCAATGTATCTGAGATTTCAGAGATCCCCAACATACCTGAGAGTCCAGAGATCCCCAATGTATCCGAGAGCCCAGAGATCCAAAATGTAGCCAAGAGACCAGAGATCACCAAAGTACCTGAGGGCCCAGAGATCCCCAATGTACACGAGAGCCCGGGGATTCCCAATTGTACCGAGAGCCAAGAGATCCCCAATGTACCCAAGAGCCCAGAGATCCCCAATATACCCAAGAGCGCTTATATCCCCAATGTACCCAAGTGCCCGGAGATGCCCAATGTAACCGAGAGTCCAGAGATCCCCAATGTACCTGAGAGTCTTGAGATCCCCAATGTACCTGAGAGTCCAGAGATCCCCAATGTATCCTTGAATCCAGATATCCCCAGTGTACACGAGAGCCCAGAGTTCCCCAATGTACTCGAGTGTCCGGAAATCCCCAATGTATCTTAGAATCCAGAGATCTCCAGTGAACCCGAGGGTCCAGAGATCCCCAATGTATCCGAGAATCCAGAGTTTCCCACTGTATCTGAGAGTCCGGAGATCCCCAATGTATCTGAGATTTCAGAGATCCCCAACGTACCTGAGAGTCCAGAGATCCCCAATGTATCCGAGAGCCCAGAGATCCAAAATGTTGCCAAGAGACCAGAGATCACCAAAGTACCTGAGGGCCCAGAGATCCCCAATGTACACGAGAGCCCAGGGATTCCCAATTGTACCGAGAGCCCCGGGATCCCAAATGTACCCGTGAGCCCAGAGATCCCCAAAGTATCTGAGAGCCCAGAGATCCCCAATATACCCGAGAGTCCAGAGATCCCCAAAGTATCTGAGAGCCCACAGATCCCCAATGTTCCTGTGAGTGCAGAGATCCCCAATGTACCCGACGGTCCAGAGATCCCAAATGATCCCGAGAGCCCAGAGATCTGCAATGTACCTGGGTACCCAGAGCACGCCAATGTACCTGAGAGCCCAGGGATCTCCATTGTGCCTGAGAGCCCGAAGATCCCCAATGTACCCAAGAACCCGAAGATCCCCAATGTACCCAAGTGCCCGGAGATCCCCAAAGTATCCGAGAATCCAGAGATCCCCAGAGTACACGAGAGCCTGTAGATCCCCAATGTTCCTGAGAGTTCAGAGATCCCCAATGTACCCGAGAGCCCAGAGATCCCCAATGTTCCTGAGAGTTCAGAGATCCCAAATGTACCCGAGAGCAAGGTTATCCCTACTGTACCCGAGAGCCCATAGATCCCCAATGTACCTGAGAGCCCAGAGATTCCCAATGTACCCGAGACACCGACGATCCCCAATGCACCCAAGAGCACAGAGATCCACAATGTATCTGAGAGCCCAGAGATCCACAATGTATCTGAGAGCCCAGAGATCTCCAGTGTACCTGAGAGCCCAGAGATGCGCAATGTTCTTGTGAGTTCAGAGATCCCCAATGTACCCGAGAGTCCAGAGATCCCCAAAATATCTGAGAGCCCAGAGATCCCCAATGAACCCGAGAGTCCTGCGATCCCCAAAGTATCTGAGAGACCAGACATCCCCAACGTTCCTGAGAGTTCGGAGATCCCCAATGTACCTGAGGGTCCAGAGATCCCCAATGTAGCTGAGAGTCAATAGGTCCCCAATGTATTAGATATTCCAGAGATCCCCAATGTATCTGAGAGCCCATAGTTACCCAATTTCTCAGAGAGCCCAGAGATCCCCAATGTACCCGAGTTTCCAGAAATCCCCAATGTACCCTAGAATCCAGAGATCTCCAGTGTATCTGAGAGTCCGGAGATCCCCAATGTATCTGAGATTTCAGAGATCCCCAACATACCTGAGAGTCCAGAGATCCCCAATGTATCCGAGAGCCCAGAGATCCAAAATGTAGCCAAGAGACCAGAGATCACCAAAGTACCTGAGGGCCCAGAGATCCCCAATGTACACGAGAGCCCGGGGATTCCCAATTGTACCGAGAGCCAAGAGATCCCCAATGTACCCAAGAGCCCAGAGATCCCCAATATACCCAAGAGCGCTTATATCCCCAATGTACCCAAGTGCCCGGAGATGCCCAATGTAACCGAGAGTCCAGAGATCCCCAATGTACCTGAGAGTCTTGAGATCCCCAATGTACCTGAGAGTCCAGAGATCCCCAATGTATCCTTGAATCCAGATATCCCCAGTGTACACGAGAGCCCAGAGTTCCCCAATGTACTCGAGTGTCCGGAAATCCCCAATGTATCTTAGAATCCAGAGATCTCCAGTGAACCCGAGGGTCCAGAGATCCCCAATGTATCCGAGAATCCAGAGTTTCCCACTGTATCTGAGAGTCCGGAGATCCCCAATGTATCTGAGATTTCAGAGATCCCCAACGTACCTGAGAGTCCAGAGATCCCCAATGTATCCGAGAGCCCAGAGATCCAAAATGTAGCCAAGAGACCAGAGATCACCAAAGTACCTGAGGGCCCAGAGATCCCCAATGTACACGAGAGCCCAGGGATTCCCAATTGTACCGAGAGCCCCGGGATCCCAAATGTACCCGTGAGCCCAGAGATCCCCAAAGTATCTGAGAGCCCAGAGATCCCCAATATACCCGAGAGTCCAGAGATCCCCAAAGTATCTGAGAGCCCACAGATCCCCAATGTTCCTGTGAGTGCAGAGATCCCCAATGTACCCGACGGTCCAGAGATCCCAAATGATCCCGAGAGCCCAGAGATCTGCAATGTACCTGGGTACCCGGAGCACGCCAATGTACCTGAGAGCCCAGGGATCTCCATTGTGCCTGAGAGCCCGAAGATCCCCAATGTACCCAAGAACCCGAAGATCCCCAATGTACCCAAGTGCCCGGAGATCCCCAAAGTATCCGAGAATCCAGAGATCCCCAGAGTACACGAGAGCCTGTAGATCCCCAATGTTCCTGAGAGTTCAGAGATCCCCAATGTACCCGAGAGCCCAGAGATCCCCAATGTTCCTGAGAGTTCAGAGATCCCAAATGTACCCGAGAGCAAAGTTATCCCTACTGTACCCGAGAGCCCATAGATCCCCAATGTACCTGAGAGCCCAGAGATTCCCAATGTACCCGAGACACCGAAGATCCCCAATGCACCCAAGAGCACAGAGATCCACAATGTATCTGAGAGCCCAGAGATCCACAATGTATCTGAGAGCCCAGAGATCTCCAGTGTACCTGAGAGCCCAGAGATGCGCAATGTTCTTGTGAGTTCAGAGATCCCCAATGTACCCGAGAGTCCAGAGATCCCCAAAATATCTGAGAGCCCAGAGATCCCCAATGAACCCGAGAGTCCTGCGATCCCCAAAGTATCTGAGAGACCAGACATCCCCAACGTTCCTGAGAGTTCGGAGATCCCCAATGTACCTGAGGGTCCAGAGATCCCCAATGTAGCTGAGAGTCAATAGGTCCCCAATGTATTAGATATTCCAGAGATCCCCAATGTATCTGAGAGCCCATAGTTACCCAATTTCTCAGAGAGCCCAGAGATCCCCAATGTACCCGAGTTTCCAGAAATCCCCAATGTACCCTAGAATCCAGAGATCTCCAGTGTATCTGAGAGTCCGGAGATCCCCAATGTATCTGAGATTTCAGAGATCCCCAACATACCTGAGAGTCCAGAGATCCCCAATGTATCCGAGAGCCCAGAGATCCAAAATGTAGCCAAGAGACCAGAGATCACCAAAGTACCTGAGGGCCCAGAGATCCCCAATGTACACGAGAGCCCGGGGATTCCCAATTGTACCGAGAGCCAAGAGATCCCCAATGTACCCAAGAGCCCAGAGATCCCCAATATACCCAAGAGCGCTTATATCCCCAATGTACCCAAGTGCCCGGAGATGCCCAATGTAACCGAGAGTCCAGAGATCCCCAATGTACCTGAGAGTCTTGAGATCCCCAATGTACCTGAGAGTCCAGAGATCCCCAATGTATCCTTGAATCCAGATATCCCCAGTGTACACGAGAGCCCAGAGTTCCCCAATGTACTCGAGTGTCCGGAAATCCCCAATGTATCTTAGAATCCAGAGATCTCCAGTGAACCCGAGGGTCCAGAGATCCCCAATGTATCCGAGAATCCAGAGTTTCCCACTGTATCTGAGAGTCCGGAGATCCCCAATGTATCTGAGAGCCCAGAGATCCAAAATGTAGCCAAGAGACCAGAGATCACCAAAGTACCTGAGGGCCCAGAGATCCCCAATGTACACGAGAGCCCAGGGATTCCCAATTGTACCGAGAGCCCCGGGATCCCAAATATACCCGTGAGCCCAGAGATCCCCAAAGTATCTGAGAGCCCAGAGATCCCCAATATACCCGAGAGTCCAGAGATCCCCAAAGTATCTGAGAGCCCACAGATCCCCAATGTTCCTGTGAGTGCAGAGATCCCCAATGTACCCGACCGTCCAGAGATCCCAAATGATCCCGAGAGCCCAGAGATCTGCAATGTACCTGGGTACCCGGAGCACGCCAATGTACCTGAGAGCCCAGGGATCTCCATTGTGCCTGAGAGCCCGAAGATCCCCAATGTACCCAAGAGCCCGAAGATCCCCAATGTACCCAAGTGCCCGGAGATCCCCAAAGTATCCGAGAATCCAGAGATCCCCAGAGTACACGAGAGCCTGTAGATCCCCAATGTTCCTGAGAGTTCAGAGATCCCCAATGTACCCGAGAGCCCAGAGATCCCCAATGTACCTGAGAGCCCAGAGATCCCCAATGTACCCGAGACACCGAAGATCCCCAATGCACCCAAGAGCACAGAGATCCACAATGTATCTGAGAGCCCAGAGATCCCCAAAATATCTGAGAGCCCAGAGATCCCCAATGAACCCGAGAGTCCTGCGATCCCCAAAGTATCTGAGAGACCAGAGATCCCCAATTTTCCTGAGAGTTCGTAGATCCCCAATGTACCTGGGGGTCCAGAGATCCCCATGTAGCTGAGAGTCAAGAGGTCCCCAATGTATAAGATATTCCAGAGATCCCCAGTGTATCTGAGAGCACATAGTTACCCAATTTCTCAGAGAGCCCAGCGATCACCACTGTTCCTGAGAGTCCGGAGATCCCCAATGTACCCGAATGTCCAGAGATCCCCCATATACCCGAGAGTCTAGAGACTCCCAATGTACCTGAAAGTCCGGAGATCCCCAATGTGCCTGAGAGTCCAGAGATCCCCCATGTTCCTGAGAGTTCAGAGATCCCCAATGTGCACGAGAGTCCAGAGATCCCCAATGTAGCCAAAAGCCCAGTGATTCCCAATGTACCTGACAGCCTGATGATCCCCAGTGTACCCGAGTCTCCAGAAATCCCCAATGTATACGAGAGCCCAGAGATCCCCAATGTACCTGAAAGCCCAGAGATCCCCAATGAACCCGAGAGCCTGGAGATCCCCCGTGTACCCAAGAGCCCGAAGATCTCCAATGTACCTGAGAGCCCACGGATCCCCAATGTACACAAGAGCCTGAAGATCCTCAGTGTACCCAAGTGCCCAGAGATCCCCAGTGTAACCGAGAGTCCGGAGATCCCCAATGTACCTGAGTGTCCGGAAATTCCCAATGTATCTTAGAATCCAGAGATCCCCAGTGGATCTGAGAGCCCAGAGATCCCCAATGTATCCGAGAATCCAGAGATCCGCAATGTACCCGAGAGCCCAGAAATCCCCAATGCACCCGAGAGTCCAGAGATCCCCAATGTATCTCAGAGCCCAGAGATCCGCAATGTACCCAAGAGCCTAGAGATCCCCAATGTTCCTGAGAGTTCAGAGGTCCCCAATGTACCCGCGAGTCCAGAGATCCCCAATGTTCTTGAGAGTTCAGAGATACAAAATTTACCCGAGAGTCCAGAGATCCCCAATGTGCCCGACAGCCCAGTCATCCCCAATGCATCTGAGGGTCCAGAGATCCCCAACGTTCCCCAGGGTCATGAGATCCCCAATGTACACGACAGCCCAGAGATCCCCAAAGTACCCAAGAGACCAGAGATCATCAATGTACCCGAGCGTCCAGAGATCCCCAATGTACCCGAGTCCAGAGTTCCCCAAAGTATCTGAGAGCCCAGAGATCCCCAATGTACCCGAGTGCCCAGAGACCCCCTATGTTCCTGAGAGTTCAGAGATCCCCAATGTACCCGAGAGTCCAGAGATCACCAATGTACCCGAGAGTCTGGAGATCCCCAAAATATGTGAGAGCCCAGATATCCCCAAGGTAACTGAGAGCCCAGAGATTCCCAATGTACCTGAGGGTCCACAGATCCCCTAAGACCCCAGGGTCCAGAGTTCCTCAAAGTAACCAAGAACCCAGAGATCCCCAATGTACCCGAAGCCCAGAGATCCCCAAAGTACCCGAGAGCCCGGAGATCTCCAATGTACCCGAGAGCCCGAAGATCCCCAATGCACCCAAGAGACCGGCAATCCCCAAAGTATCCTAGAATCCAGAGATCCCCAATGTAACCGTGAGCCCATAAATCCCCAAAGTACCCGTGAGCCCAGAATACCCCAATGTAATCATGAGTCCAGAGATCCCCAATGTATCCAAGAGTCCGGAGATCCCCAATGAACCCGAGAATCCAGAGATCCCCAATGTATCCAAGAGTACAGAGATCCCCAATGTATCTCAGAGCCCAGAGATCCGCAATGTACCCAAGAGCCTAGAGATCCCCAATGTTCCTGAGAGTTCAGAGGTCCCCAATGTACCCGCGAGTCCAGAGATCCCCAATGTTCTTGAGAGTTCAGAGATACAAAATTTACCCGAGAGTCCAGAGATCCCCAATGTGCCCGACAGCCCAGTCATCCCCAATGCATCTGAGGGTCCAGAGATCCCCAACGTTCCCCAGGGTCATGAGATCCCCAATGTACACGACAGCCCAGAGATCCCCAAAGTACCCAAGAGACCAGAGATCATCAATGTACCCGAGAGTCCAGAGATCCCCAATGTACCCGAGTCCAGAGTTCCCCAAAGTATCTGAGAGCCCAGAGATCCCCAATGTACCCGAGTGCCCAGAGATCCCCTATGTTCCTGAGAGTTCAGAGATCCCCAATGTACCCGAGAGTCCAGAGAACACCAATGTACCCGAGAGTCTGGAGATCCCCAAAATATGTGAGAGCCCAGATATCCCCAAGGTAACTGAGAGCCCAGAGATTCCCAATGTACCTGAGGGTCCACAGATCCCCTAAGACCCCAGGGTCCAGAGTTCCTCAAAGTAACCAAGAACCCAGAGATCCCCAATGTACCCGAAGCGCAGAGATCCCCAAAGTACCCGAGAGCCCGGAGATCTCCAATGTACCCGAGAGCCCGAAGATCCCCAATGCACCCAAGAGACCGGCAATCCCCAATGTATCCTAGAATCCAGAGATCCCCAATGTAACCGTGAGCCCATAAATCCCCAAAGTACCCGTGAGCCCAGAATACCCCAATGTAATCATGAGTCCAGAGATCCCCAAAATATCTGAGAGCCCAGAGATCCTCAATGAACCCGAGAGTCCTGCGATCCCCAAAGTATCTGAGAGACCAGAGATCCCCAATGTTCCTGAGAGTTCGGAGATCCCCAATGTACCTGAGGGTCCAGAGATCCCCAATGTATCTGAGAGCCCATAGTTACCCAATTTCTCAGAGAGCCCAGAGATCGCCAATGTTCCTGAGAGTACGGAGATCCGCAATGTACCCAAATGTCCAGAGATCCCACATGTACCCGAGAGTCTAGAGACTCCCAATGTACCTGATAGTCCAGAGATCCCACATGTTCCTGAGAGTTCAGAGATCCCCAATGTACACGAGAGTCCAGAGATCCCCAATGTAGTTGAGAGTCAAGAGGTCCCCAATGTATCAGATATTTCAGAGATACCCAATGTAGCTGAGAGTCCAGATATCCCCAATGAATCCGAGAATCCAGAGATCCCCAATGTATCTGATAGCCCAAGGATCCCCAATGTACCCAAGAGCCCGGAGATCCCCATTGTACTCGAGAATTCAGAGATCCCCAATGTAGCCAAAAGCCCAGTGATTCCCAATGTACCTGACAGCCTGATGATCCCCAATGTACCCGAGTCTCCGGAAATCCCCAATGTATCCGAGAGCCCAGAGATCCCCAATGTACCTGAGAGCACAGGGCTCCCCAATGTACCTGAGAGTCCTGAGATCCCCAATGTACCTGAGAGTCCAGAGAACCCCAATGTATCCTTGAATCCAGAGATCCCCAGCGTACCTGAGAGACCGGAGATCCCCATTGTACCTGAGTGTCCGGATATCCCCAATGTATCTTAGAATCCAGAGATCCCCAGTGTATCTGAGAATCCTGCGATCCCCAATGTATCTGAGAGACCAGAGATCCCCAATGTTCCTGAGAGTTCTGAGATCCCCAATGTACCTGAGGGTCCAGAGATCCCCAAGGTATCTGAGAGTCCATAGTTACCCAATTTCTCAGAGAGCCCAAAGATCACCAATCTTCCTGAGAGTCTGGAAATCCCCAATGTACCCGAATGTCCAGAGATCCCCCATGTACCCGAGAGTCTAGAGACTCCCAATGTACCTGAGAGCCCGGAGATCCTCCATGTACCTGAGAATCCAGAGATCCCCCATGTTCCTGAGAGTTCAGAGATCCCCAATGTACCCAAGGTCCCGGAGATACCCAATGTACCCAAGAGTCGGCAGATCCCCAATGTAACCAAGAGCCCGGTGATCCCCAATGTACCCACATGCCCGAAGATCCCCATTGTACACAAGTGCCCGGAGATCCCCAATGTAACTGAGAGTCCGGAGATCCCCAATGTACCTGAGAGCCCTGAGATCCCCAATGTACCCGAGAGCCCGGAGATCCCCAATGTACCTGAGTGTCCGGAAATCCCCAATGTATCTTAGAATCCAGAGATCCCCAGTGGATCTGAGAGCCCGGAGATCCCCAATGTATCCCAGAATCCAGAGATCCGCAATGTACCCGAGAGCCCAGAAATCCCCAATGTACCCGAGAGTCCAGAGATCCCCAAAGTATCTGAGAGCCCAGAGATCAGCAATGTACCCGAGAGCCTAGAGATCCCCAATGTTCCTGAGAGTTCAGAGGTCCCCAACGTACCCGCGAGTCCAGAGATCCCCAATGTATCCAAGAGTCCGGAGATCCCCAATGAACCCAAGAATCCAGAGATCCCCAATGTATCCAAGAGTACAGAGATCCCCAGAGTACCCGTAAGCCCATAGATCCCCAATGTACCCGAGCGTCCAGATTCCTCCAATGTACCTGAGAGTCCAAAGATCCCCAATGTATCCTAGAATCCGGTGATCACCAGTGTACCCAAGAGTCGGCAGATACCCAATGTAACCAAGAGGCCGGATATCCCCAATGCACCCGAGAGCCCAGAGATCCCCAGTGTACCGAAACACCGAAGATCTCCAATGCACCCAAGAGCCCGGAGATCCCCAATGTACCCAAGTGCCTGGAGATCCCCAATGTATCCGGGAATGCAGAGAACCCCAGAGTACACGAGAGCTTGTAGCTCCCCAATGTTCCTGAGAGTTCAGAGATCCCCAATGTACCCGAGAGCCCAGAGATCCACAATGTTCCTGAGAGTTCAGAGATCCCCAATGTACCAGAGAGCAAAGATATCCCTACTGTACCCGAGAGCCCGGAGATACCCAATGCACCCAAGAGCCCAGAGATCCACAATGTATCTGAGAGCCCAGAGATCCACAATGTATCTGAGAGCCCAGAGATCTCCAGTGTACCCGAGAGCCCACAGATGCCCAATGTTCTTGTGAGTTCAGAGATCCCCAATGTACCCGAGAGTCCAGAGATCCCCAAAATATCTGAGAGCCCAGAGATCCTCAATGAACCCGAGAGTCCTGCGATCCCCAAAGTATCTGAGAGACCAGAGATCCCCAATGTTCCTGAGAGTTCGGAGATCCCCAATGTACCTGAGGGTCCAGAGATCCCCAATGTATCTGAGAGCCCATAGTTACCCAATTTCTCAGAGAGCCCAGAGATCGCCAATGTTCCTGAGAGTACGGAGATCCGCAATGTACCCAAATGTCCAGAGATCCCACATGTACCCGAGAGTCTAGAGACTCCCAATGTACCTGATAGTCCGGAGATCCCCAATGTGCCTGATAGTCCAGAGATCCCCCATGTTCCTGAGAGTTCAGAGATCCCCAATGTACACGAGAGTCCAGAGATCCCCAATGTAGTTGAGAGTCAAGAGGTCCCCAATGTATCAGATATTTCAGAGATACCCAATGTAGCTGAGAGTCCAGATATCCCCAATGAATCCGAGAATCCAGAGATCCCCAATGTATCTGATAGCCCAAGGATCCCCAATGTACCCGAGAGCCCGGAGATCCCCATTGTACTCGAGAATTCAGAGATCCCCAATGTAGCCAAAAGCCCAGTGATTCCCAATGTACCTGACAGCCTGATGATCCCCAATGTACCCGAGTCTCCGGAAATCCCCAATGTATCCGAGAGCCCAGAGATCCCCAATGTACCTGAGAGCACAGGGCTCCCCAATGTACCTGAGTGTCCTGAGATCCCCAATGTACCTGAGAGTCCAGAGAACACCAATGTATCCTTGAATCCAGAGATCCCCAGCGTACCTGAGAGACCGGAGATCCCCATTGTACCTGAGTGTCCGGATATCCCCAATGTATCTTAGAATCCAGAGATCCCCAGTGTATCTGAGAATCCTGCGATCCCCAATGTTCCTGAGAGTTCTGAGATCCCCAATGCACCTGAGGGTCCAGAGATCCCCAAGGTATCTGAGAGCCCATAGTTACCCAATTTCTCAGAGAGCCCAAAGATCACCAATCTTCCTGAGAGTCCGGAAATCCCCAATGTACCCGAATGTCCAGAAATCCCCCATGTACCCGAGAGTCTAGAGACTCCCAATGTACCTGAGAGCCCGGAGATCCTCCATGTACCTGAGAATCCAGAGATCCCCCATGTTCCTGAGAGTTCAGAGATCCCCAATGTACCCAAGGTCCCGGAGATACCCAATGTACCCAAGAGTCGGCAGATCCCCACTGTAACCAAGAGCCCAGTGATCCCCAATGTACCCACGTGCCCGAAGATCCCCATTGTACACAAGTGCCCGGAGATCGCCAATGTAACTGAGAGTCCGGAGATCCCCAATGTACCTGAGAGCCCTGAGATCCCCAATGTACCCGAGAGCCCGGAGATCCCCAATGTACCTGAGTGTCCGGAAATCCCCAATGTATCTTAGAATCCAGAGATCCCCAGTGAATCTGAGAGCCCGGAGATCCCCAATGTATCCCAGAATCCAGAGATCCGCAATGTACCCGAGAGCCCAGAAATCCCCAATGTACCCGAGAGTCCAGAGATCCCCAAAGTATCTGAGAGCCCAGAGATCCCCAATGTACCCGAGAGCCTAGAGATCCCCAATGTTCCTGAGAGTTCAGAGGTCCCCAACGTACCCGCGAGTCCAGAGATCCCCAATGTATCCAAGAGTCCGGAGATCCCCAATGAACCCAAGAATCCAGAGATCCCCAATGTATCCAAGAGTACAGAGATCCCCAGAGTACCCGTAAGCCCATAGATCCCCAATGTACCCGAGAGTCCAGAGTCCTCCAATGTACCTGAGAGTCCAAAGATCCCCAATGTATCCTAGAATCCGGTGATCACCAGTGTACCCAAGAGTCGGCAGATACCCAATGTAACCAAGAGGCCGGATATCCCCAATGTACCCGAGAGCCCAGAGATCCCCAGTGTACCGAAACACTGAAGATCTCCAATGCACCCAAGAGCCCGGAGATCCCCAATGTACACAAGTGCCTGGAGATCCCCAATGTATCCGGGAATGCAGAGAACCCCAGAGTACACGAGAGCCTGTAGCTCCCCAATGTTCCTAGAGAGTTCAGAGATCCCCAATGTACCCGAGAGCCCAGAGATCCACAATGTTCCTGAGAGTTCAGAGATCCCCAATGTACCGAAGAGCAAAGATATCCCTACTGTACCCGAGAGCCCGGAGATACCCAATGCACCCAAGAGCCCAGAGATCCACAATGTATCTGAGAGCCCAGAGATCCACAATGTATCTGAGAGCCCAGAGATCTCCAGTGTACCCGAGAGCCCACAGATGCACAATGTTCTTGTGAGTTCAGAGATCCCCAATGTACCCGAGAGTCCAGAGATCCCCAAAATATCTGAGAGCCCAGAGATCCTCAATGAACCCGAGAGTCCTGCGATCCCCAAAGTATCTGAGAGACCAGAGATCCCCAATGTTCCTGAGAGTTCGGAGATCCCCAATGTACCTGAGGGTCCAGAGATCCCCAATGTATCTGAGAGCCCATAGTTACCCAATTTCTCAGAGAGCCCAGAGATCGCCAATGTTCCTGAGAGTACGGAGATCCGCAATGTACCCAAATGTCCAGAGATCCCACATGTACCCGAGAGTCTAGAGACTCCCAATGTACCTGATAGTCCGGAGATCCCCAATGTGCCTGATAGTCCAGAGATCCCCCATGTTCCTGAGAGTTCAGAGATCCCCAATGTACACGAGAGTCCAGAGATCCCCAATGTAGTTGAGAGTCAAGAGGTCCCCAATGTATCAGATATTTCAGAGATACCCAATGTAGCTGAGAGTCCAGATATCCCCAATGAATCCGAGAATCCAGAGATCCCCAATGTATCTGATAGCCCAAGGAACCCCAATGTACCCAAGAGCCCGGAGATCCCCATTGTACTCGAGAATTCAGAGATCCCCAATGTAGCCAAAAGCCCAGTGATTCCCAATGTACCTGACAGCCTGATGATCCCCAATGTACCCGAGTCTCCGGAAATCCCCAATGTATCCGAGAGCCCAGAGATCCCCAATGTACCTGAGAGCACAGGGCTCCCCAATGTACCTGAGAGTCCTGAGATCCCCAATGTACCTGAGAGTCCAGAGAACCCCAATGTATCCTTGAATCCAGAGATCCCCAGCGTACCTGAGAGACCGGAGATCCCCATTGTACCTGAGTGTCCGGATATCCCCAATGTATCTTAGAATCCAGAGATCCCCAGTGTATCTGAGAATCCTGCGATCCCCAATGTATCTGAGAGACCAGAGATCCCCAATGTTCCTGAGAGTTCTGAGATCCCCAATGTACCTGAGGGTCCAGAGATCCCCAAGGTATCTGAGAGTCCATAGTTACCCAATTTCTCAGAGAGCCCAAAGATCACCAATCTTCCTGAGAGTCTGGAAATCCCCAATGTACCCGAATGTCCAGAGATCCCCCATGTACCCGAGAGTCTAGAGACTCCCAATGTACCTGAGAGCCCGGAGATCCTCCATGTACCTGAGAATCCAGAGATCCCCCATGTTCCTGAGAGTTCAGAGATCCCCAATGTACCCAAGGTCCCGGAGATACCCAATGTACCCAAGAGTCGGCAGATCCCCAATGTAACCAAGAGCCCGGTGATCCCCAATGTACCCACGTGCCCGAAGATCCCCATTGTACACAAGTGCCCGGAGATCCCCAATGTAACTGAGAGTCCGGAGATCCCCAATGTACCTGAGAGCCCTGAGATCCCCAATGTACCCGAGAGCCCGGAGATCCCCAATGTACCTGAGTGTCCGGAAATCCCCAATGTATCTTAGAATCCAGAGATCCCCAGTGGATCTGAGAGCCCGGAGATCCCCAATGTATCCCAGAATCCAGAGATCCGCAATGTACCCGAGAGCCCAGAAATCCCCAATGTACCCGAGAGTCCAGAGATCCCCAAAGTATCTGAGAGCCCAGAGATCAGCAATGTACCCGAGAGCCTAGAGATCCCCAATGTTCCTGAGAGTTCAGAGGTCCCCAACGTACCCGCGAGTCCAGAGATCCCCAATGTATCCAAGAGTCCGGAGATCCCCAATGAACCCAAGAATCCAGAGATCCCCAATGTATCCAAGAGTACAGAGATCCCCAGAGTACCCGTAAGCCCATAGATCCCCAATGTACCCGAGAGTCCAGAGTCCTCCAATGTACCTGAGAGTTCAAAGATCCCCAATGTATCCTAGAATCCGGTGATCACCAGTGTACCCAAGAGTCGGCAGATACCCAATGTAACCAAGAGGCCGGATATCCCCAATGTACCCGAGAGCCCAGAGATCCCCAGTGTACCGAAACACCGAAGATCTCCAATGCACCCAAGAGCCCGGAGATCCCCAATGTACCCAAGTGCCTGGAGATCCCCAATGTATCCGGGAATGCAGAGAACCCCAGAGTACACGAGAGCTTGTAGCTCCCCAATGTTCCTGAGAGTTCAGAGATCCCCAATGTACCCGAGAGCCCAGAGATCCACAATGTTCCTGAGAGTTCAGAGATCCCCAATGTACCAGAGAGCAAAGATATCCCTACTGTACCCGAGAGCCCGGAGATACCCAATGCACCCAAGAGCCCAGAGATCCACAATGTATCTGAGAGCCCAGAGATCCACAATGTATCTGAGAGCCCAGAGATCTCCAGTGTACCCGAGAGCCCACAGATGCACAATGTTCTTGTGAGTTCAGAGATCCCCAATGTACCCGAGAGTCCAGAGATCCCCAAAATATCTGAGAGCCCAGAGATCCTCAATGAACCCGAGAGTCCTGCGATCCCCAAAGTATCTGAGAGACCAGAGATCCCCAATGTTCCTGAGAGTTCGGAGATCCCCAATGTACCTGAGGGTCCAGAGATCCCCAATGTATCTGAGAGCCCATAGTTACCCAATTTCTCAGAGAGCCCAGAGATCGCCAATGTTCCTGAGAGTACGGAGATCCGCAATGTACCCAAATGTCCAGAGATCCCACATGTACCCGAGAGTCTAGAGACTCCCAATGTACCTGATAGTCCAGAGATCCCCAATGTGCCTGATAGTCCAGAGATCCCCCATGTTCCTGAGAGTTCAGAGATCCCCAATGTACACGAGAGTCCAGAGATCCCCAATGTAGTTGAGAGTCAAGAGGTCCCCAATGTATCAGATATTTCAGAGATACCCAATGTAGCTGAGAGTCCAGATATCCCCAATGAATCCGAGAATCCAGAGATCCCCAATGTATCTGATAGCCCAAGGATCCCCAATGTACCCGAGAGCCCGGAGATCCCCATTGTACTCGAGAATTCAGAGATCCCCAATGTAGCAAAAAGCCCAGTGATTCCCAATGTACCTGACAGCCTGATGATCCCCAATGTACCCGAGTCTCCGGAAATCCCCAATGTATCCGAGAGCCCAGAGATCCCCAATGTACCTGAGAGCACAGGGCTCCCCAATGTACCTGAGTGTCCTGAGATCCCCAATGTACCTGAGAGTCCAGAGAACACCAATGTATCCTTGAATCCAGAGATCCCCAGCGTACCTGAGAGACCGGAGATCCCCATTGTACCTGAGTGTCCGGATATCCCCAATGTATCTTAGAATCCAGAGATCCCCAGTGTATCTGAGAATCCTGCGATCCCCAATGTATCTGAGAGACCAGAGATCCCCAATGTTCCTGAGAGTTCTGAGATCCCCAATGCACCTGAGGGTCCAGAGATCCCCAAGGTATCTGAGAGCCCATAGTTGCCCAATTTCTCAGAGAGCCCAAAGATCACCAATCTTCCTGAGAGTCCGGAAATCCCCAATGTACCCGAATGTCCAGAGATCCCCCATGTACCCGAGAGTCTAGAGACTCCCAATGTACCTGAGAGCCCGGAGATCCTCCATGTACCTGAGAATCCAGAGATCCCCCATGTTCCTGAGAGTTCAGAGATCCCCAATGTACCCAAGGTCCCGGAGATACCCAATGTACCCAAGAGTCGGCAGAAACCCACTGTAACCAAGAGCCCAGTGATCCCCAATGTACCCACGTGCCCGAAGATCCCCATTGTACACAGGTGCCCGGAGATCCCCAATGTAACTGAGAGTCCGGAGATCCCCAATGTACCTGAGAGCCCTGAGATTCCCAATGTACCCGAGAGCCCGGAGATCCCCAATGTACCTGAGTGTCCGGAAATCCCCAATGTATCTTAGAATCCAGAGATCCCCAGTGAATCTGAGAGCCCGGAGATCCCCAATGTATCCCAGAATCCAGAGATCCGCAATGTACCCGAGAGCCCAGAAATCCCCAATGTACCCGAGAGTCCAGAGATCCCCAAAGTATCTGAGAGCCCAGAGATCCGCAATGTACCCGAGAGCCTAGAGATCCCCAATGTTCCTGAGAGTTCAGAGGTCCCCAACGTACCCGCGAGTCCAGAGATCCCCAATGTATCCAAGAGTCCGGAGATCCCCAATGAACCCAAGAATCCAGAGATCCCCAATGTATCCAAGAGTACAGAGATCCCCAGAGTACCCGTAAGCCCATAGATCCCCAATGTACCCGAGAGTCCAGAGTCCTCCAATGTTCCTGAGAGTCCAAAGATCCCCAATGTATCCTAGAATCCGGTGATCACCAGTGTACCCAAGAGTCGGCAGATACCCAATGTAACCAAGAGGCCGGATATCCCCAATGTACCCGAGAGCCCAGAGATCCCCAGTGTACCGAAACACTGAAGATCTCCAATGCACCCAAGAGCCCGGAGATCCCCAATGTACACAAGTGCCTGGAGATCCCCAATGTATCCGGGAATGCAGAGAACCCCAGAGTACACGAGAGCCTGTAGCTCCCCAATGTTCCTGAGAGTTCAGAGATCCCCAATGTACCCGAGAGCGCAGAGATCCACAATGTTCCTGAGAGTTCAGAGATCCCCAATGTACCGAAGAGCAAAGATATCCCTACTGTACCCGAGAGCCCGGAGATACCCAATGCACCCAAGAGCCCAGAGATCCACAATGTATCTGAGAGCCCAGAGATCCACAATGTATCTGAGAGCCCAGAGATCTCCAGTGTACCCGAGAGCCCACAGATGCACAATGTTCTTGTGAGTTCAGAGATCCCCAATGTACCCGAGAGTCCAGAGATCCCCAAAATATCTGAGAGCCCAGAGATCCTCAATGAACCCGAGAGTCCTGCGATCCCCAAAGTATCTGAGAGACCAGAGATCCCCAATGTTCTTGTGAGTTCAGAGATCCCCAATGTACCCGAGAGTCCAGAGATCCCCAAAATATCTGAGAGCCCAGAGATCCTCAATGAACCCGAGAGTCCTGCGATCCCCAAAGTATCTGAGAGACCAGAGATCCCCAATGTTCCTGAGAGTTCGGAGATCCCCAATGTACCTGAGGGTCCAGAGATCCCCAATGTATCTGAGAGCCCATAGTTACCCAATTTCTCAGAGAGCCCAGAGATCGCCAATGTTCCTGAGAGTACGGAGATCCGCAATGTACCCAAATGTCCAGAGATCCCACATGTACCCGAGAGTCTAGAGACTCCCAATGTACCTGATAGTCCGGAGATCCCCAATGTGCCTGATAGTCCAGAGATCCCCCATGTTCCTGAGAGTTCAGAGATCCCCAATGTACACGAGAGTCCAGAGATCCCCAATGTAGTTGAGAGTCAAGAGGTCCCCAATGTATCAGATATTTCAGAGATACCCAATGTAGCTGAGAGTCCAGATATCCCCAATGAATCCGAGAATCCAGAGATCCCCAATGTATCTGATAGCCCAAGGATCCCCAATGTACCCGAGAGCCCGGAGATCCCCATTGTACTCGAGAATTCAGAGATCCCCAATGTAGCCAAAAGCCCAGTGATTCCCAATGTACCTGACAGCCTGATGATCCCCAATGTACCCGAGTCTCCGGAAATCCCCAATGTATCCGAGAGCCCAGAGATCCCCAATGTACCTGAGAGCACAGGGCTCCCCAATGTACCTGAGTGTCCTGAGATCCCCAATGTACCTGAGAGTCCAGAGAACACCAATGTATCCTTGAATCCAGAGATCCCCAGCGTACCTGAGAGACCGGAGATCCCCATTGTACCTGAGTGTCCGGATATCCCCAATGTATCTTAGAATCCAGAGATCCCCAGTGTATCTGAGAATCCTGCGATCCCCAATGTTCCTGAGAGTTCTGAGATCCCCAATGCACCTGAGGGTCCAGAGATCCCCAAGGTATCTGAGAGCCCATAGTTACCCAATTTCTCAGAGAGCCCAAAGATCACCAATCTTCCTGAGAGTCCGGAAATCCCCAATGTACCCGAATGTCCAGAAATCCCCCATGTACCCGAGAGTCTAGAGACTCCCAATGTACCTGAGAGCCCGGAGATCCTCCATGTACCTGAGAATCCAGAGATCCCCCATGTTCCTGAGAGTTCAGAGATCCCCAATGTACCCAAGGTCCCGGAGATACCCAATGTACCCAAGAGTCGGCAGATCCCCACTGTAACCAAGAGCCCAGTGATCCCCAATGTACCCACGTGCCCGAAGATCCCCATTGTACACAGGTGCCCGGAGATCGCCAATGTAACTGAGAGTCCGGAGATCCCCAATGTACCTGAGAGCCCTGAGATCCCCAATGTACCCGAGAGCCCGGAGATCCCCAATGTACCTGAGTGTCCGGAAATCCCCAATGTATCTTAGAATCCAGAGATCCCCAGTGAATCTGAGAGCCCGGAGATCCCCAATGTATCCCAGAATCCAGAGATCCGCAATGTACCCGAGAGCCCAGAAATCCCCAATGTACCCGAGAGTCCAGAGATCCCCAAAGTATCTGAGAGCCCAGAGATCCCCAATGTACCTGAGAGCCTAGAGATCCCCAATGTTCCTGAGAGTTCAGAGGTCCCCAACGTACCCGCGAGTCCAGAGATCCCCAATGTATCCAAGAGTCCGGAGATCCCCAATGAACCCAAGAATCCAGAGATCCCCAATGTATCCAAGAGTACAGAGATCCCCAGAGTACCCGTAAGCCCATAGATCCCCAATGTACCCGAGAGTCCAGAGTCCTCCAATGTACCTGAGAGTCCAAAGATCCCCAATGTATCCTAGAATCCGGTGATCACCAGTGTACCCAAGAGTCGGCAGATACCCAATGTAACCAAGAGGCCGGATATCCCCAATGTACCCGAGAGCCCAGAGATCCCCAGTGTACCGAAACACTGAAGATCTCCAATGCACCCAAGAGCCCGGAGATCCCCAATGTACACAAGTGCCTGGAGATCCCCAATGTATCCGGGAATGCAGAGAACCCCAGAGTACACGAGAGCCTGTAGCTCCCCAATGTTCCTAGAGAGTTCAGAGATCCCCAATGTACCCGAGAGCCCAGAGATCCACAATGTTCCTGAGAGTTCAGAGATCCCCAATGTACCGAAGAGCAAAGATATCCCTACTGTACCCGAGAGCCCGGAGATACCCAATGCACCCAAGAGCCCAGAGATCCACAATGTATCTGAGAGCCCAGAGATCCACAATGTATCTGAGAGCCCAGAGATCTCCAGTGTACCCGAGAGCCCACAGATGCACAATGTTCTTGTGAGTTCAGAGATCCCCAATGTACCCGAGAGTCCAGAGATCCCCAAAATATCTGAGAGCCCAGAGATCCTCAATGAACCCGAGAGTCCTGCGATCCCCAAAGTATCTGAGAGACCAGAGATCCCCAATGTTCCTGAGAGTTCGGAGATCCCCAATGTACCTGAGGGTCCAGAGATCCCCAATGTATCTGAGAGCCCATAGTTACCCAATTTCTCAGAGAGCCCAGAGATCGCCAATGTTCCTGAGAGTACGGAGATCCGCAATGTACCCAAATGTCCAGAGATCCCACATGTACCCGAGAGTCTAGAGACTCCCAATGTACCTGATAGTCCGGAGATCCCCAATGTGCCTGATAGTCCAGAGATCCCCCATGTTCCTGAGAGTTCAGAGATCCCCAATGTACACGAGAGTCCAGAGATCCCCAATGTAGTTGAGAGTCAAGAGGTCCCCAATGTATCAGATATTTCAGAGATACCCAATGTAGCTGAGAGTCCAGATATCCCCAATGAATCCGAGAATCCAGAGATCCCCAATGTATCTGATAGCCCAAGGAACCCCAATGTACCCAAGAGCCCGGAGATCCCCATTGTACTCGAGAATTCAGAGATCCCCAATGTAGCCAAAAGCCCAGTGATTCCCAATGTACCTGACAGCCTGATGATCCCCAATGTACCCGAGTCTCCGGAAATCCCCAATGTATCCGAGAGCCCAGAGATCCCCAATGTACCTGAGAGCACAGGGCTCCCCAATGTACCTGAGAGTCCTGAGATCCCCAATGTACCTGAGAGTCCAGAGAACCCCAATGTATCCTTGAATCCAGAGATCCCCAGCGTACCTGAGAGACCGGAGATCCCCATTGTACCTGAGTGTCCGGATATCCCCAATGTATCTTAGAATCCAGAGATCCCCAGTGTATCTGAGAATCCTGCGATCCCCAATGTATCTGAGAGACCAGAGATCCCCAATGTTCCTGAGAGTTCTGAGATCCCCAATGTACCTGAGGGTCCAGAGATCCCCAAGGTATCTGAGAGTCCATAGTTACCCAATTTCTCAGAGAGCCCAAAGATCACCAATCTTCCTGAGAGTCTGGAAATCCCCAATGTACCCGAATGTCCAGAGATCCCCCATGTACCCGAGAGTCTAGAGACTCCCAATGTACCTGAGAGCCCGGAGATCCTCCATGTACCTGAGAATCCAGAGATCCCCCATGTTCCTGAGAGTTCAGAGATCCCCAATGTACCCAAGGTCCCGGAGATACCCAATGTACCCAAGAGTCGGCAGATCCCCAATGTAACCAAGAGCCCGGTGATCCCCAATGTACCCACGTGCCCGAAGATCCCCATTGTACACAAGTGCCCGGAGATCCCCAATGTAACTGAGAGTCCGGAGATCCCCAATGTACCTGAGAGCCCTGAGATCCCCAATGTACCCGAGAGCCCGGAGATCCCCAATGTACCTGAGTGTCCGGAAATCCCCAATGTATCTTAGAATCCAGAGATCCCCAGTGGATCTGAGAGCCCGGAGATCCCCAATGTATCCCAGAATCCAGAGATCCGCAATGTACCCGAGAGCCCAGAAATCCCCAATGTACCCGAGAGTCCAGAGATCCCCAAAGTATCTGAGAGCCCAGAGATCAGCAATGTACCCGAGAGCCTAGAGATCCCCAATGTTCCTGAGAGTTCAGAGGTCCCCAACGTACCCGCGAGTCCAGAGATCCCCAATGTATCCAAGAGTCCGGAGATCCCCAATGAACCCAAGAATCCAGAGATCCCCAATGTATCCAAGAGTACAGAGATCCCCAGAGTACCCGTAAGCCCATAGATCCCCAATGTACCCGAGAGTCCAGAGTCCTCCAATGTACCTGAGAGTCCAAAGATCCCCAATGTATCCTAGAATCCGGTGATCACCAGTGTACCCAAGAGTCGGCAGATACCCAATGTAACCAAGAGGCCGGATATCCCCAATGTACCCGAGAGCCCAGAGATCCCCAGTGTACCGAAACACCGAAGATCTCCAATGCACCCAAGAGCCCGGAGATCCCCAATGTACCCAAGTGCCTGGAGATCCCCAATGTATCCGGGAATGCAGAGAACCCCAGAGTACACGAGAGCTTGTAGCTCCCCAATGTTCCTGAGAGTTCAGAGATCCCCAATGTACCCGAGAGCCCAGAGATCCACAATGTTCCTGAGAGTTCAGAGATCCCCAATGTACCAGAGAGCAAAGATATCCCTACTGTACCCGAGAGCCCGGAGATACCCAATGCACCCAAGAGCCCAGAGATCCACAATGTATCTGAGAGCCCAGAGATCCACAATGTATCTGAGAGCCCAGAGATCTCCAGTGTACCCGAGAGCCCACAGATGCACAATGTTCTTGTGAGTTCAGAGATCCCCAATGTACCCGAGAGTCCAGAGATCCCCAAAATATCTGAGAGCCCAGAGATCCTCAATGAACCCGAGAGTCCTGCGATCCCCAAAGTATCTGAGAGACCAGAGATCCCCAATGTTCCTGAGAGTTCGGAGATCCCCAATGTACCTGAGGGTCCAGAGATCCCCAATGTATCTGAGAGCCCATAGTTACCCAATTTCTCAGAGAGCCCAGAGATCGCCAATGTTCCTGAGAGTACGGAGATCCGCAATGTACCCAAATGTCCAGAGATCCCACATGTACCCGAGAGTCTAGAGACTCCCAATGTACCTGATAGTCCAGAGATCCCCAATGTGCCTGATAGTCCAGAGATCCCCCATGTTCCTGAGAGTTCAGAGATCCCCAATGTACACGAGAGTCCAGAGATCCCCAATGTAGTTGAGAGTCAAGAGGTCCCCAATGTATCAGATATTTCAGAGATACCCAATGTAGCTGAGAGTCCAGATATCCCCAATGAATCCGAGAATCCAGAGATCCCCAATGTATCTGATAGCCCAAGGATCCCCAATGTACCCGAGAGCCCGGAGATCCCCATTGTACTCGAGAATTCAGAGATCCCCAATGTAGCCAAAAGCCCAGTGATTCCCAATGTACCTGACAGCCTGATGATCCCCAATGTACCCGAGTCTCCGGAAATCCCCAATGTATCCGAGAGCCCAGAGATCCCCAATGTACCTGAGAGCACAGGGCTCCCCAATGTACCTGAGTGTCCTGAGATCCCCAATGTACCTGAGAGTCCAGAGAACACCAATGTATCCTTGAATCCAGAGATCCCCAGCGTACCTGAGAGACCGGAGATCCCCATTGTACCTGAGTGTCCGGATATCCCCAATGTATCTAAGAATCCAGAGATCCCCAGTGTATCTGAGAATCCTGCGATCCCCAATGTATCTGAGAGACCAGAGATCCCCAATGTTCCTGAGAGTTCTGAGATCCCCAATGCACCTGAGGGTCCAGAGATCCCCAAGGTATCTGAGAGCCCATAGTTGCCCAATTTCTCAGAGAGCCCAAAGATCACCAATCTTCCTGAGAGTCCGGAAATCCCCAATGTACCCGAATGTCCAGAGATCCCCCATGTACCCGAGAGTCTAGAGACTCCCAATGTACCTGAGAGCCCGGAGATCCTCCATGTACCTGAGAATCCAGAGATCCCCCATGTTCCTGAGAGTTCAGAGATCCCCAATGTACCCAAGGTCCCGGAGATACCCAATGTACCCAAGAGTCGGCAGAAACCCACTGTAACCAAGAGCCCAGTGATCCCCAATGTACCCACGTGCCCGAAGATCCCCATTGTACACAGGTGCCCGGAGATCCCCAATGTAACTGAGAGTCCGGAGATCCCCAATGTACCTGAGAGCCCTGAGATTCCCAATGTACCCGAGAGCCCGGAGATCCCCAATGTACCTGAGTGTCCGGAAATCCCCAATGTATCTTAGAATCCAGAGATCCCCAGTGAATCTGAGAGCCCGGAGATCCCCAATGTATCCCAGAATCCAGAGATCCGCAATGTACCCGAGAGCCCAGAAATCCCCAATGTACCCGAGAGTCCAGAGATCCCCAAAGTATCTGAGAGCCCAGAGATCCGCAATGTACCCGAGAGCCTAGAGATCCCCAATGTTCCTGAGAGTTCAGAGGTCCCCAACGTACCCGCGAGTCCAGAGATCCCCAATGTATCCAAGAGTCCGGAGATCCCCAATGAACCCAAGAATCCAGAGATCCCCAATGTATCCAAGAGTACAGAGATCCCCAGAGTACCCGTAAGCCCATAGATCCCCAATGTACCCGAGAGTCCAGAGTCCTCCAATGTTCCTGAGAGTCCAAAGATCCCCAATGTATCCTAGAATCCGGTGATCACCAGTGTACCCAAGAGTCGGCAGATACCCAATGTAACCAAGAGGCCGGATATCCCCAATGTACCCGAGAGCCCAGAGATCCCCAGTGTACCGAAACACTGAAGATCTCCAATGCACCCAAGAGCCCGGAGATCCCCAATGTACACAAGTGCCTGGAGATCCCCAATGTATCCGGGAATGCAGAGAACCCCAGAGTACACGAGAGCCTGTAGCTCCCCAATGTTCCTGAGAGTTCAGAGATCCCCAATGTACCCGAGAGCGCAGAGATCCACAATGTTCCTGAGAGTTCAGAGATCCCCAATGTACCGAAGAGCAAAGATATCCCTACTGTACCCGAGAGCCCGGAGATACCCAATGCACCCAAGAGCCCAGAGATCCACAATGTATCTGAGAGCCCAGAGATCCACAATGTATCTGAGAGCCCAGAGATCTCCAGTGTACCCGAGAGCCCACAGATGCACAATGTTCTTGTGAGTTCAGAGATCCCCAATGTACCCGAGAGTCCAGAGATCCCCAAAATATCTGAGAGCCCAGAGATCCTCAATGAACCCGAGAGTCCTGCGATCCCCAAAGTATCTGAGAGACCAGAGATCCCCAATGTTCTTGTGAGTTCAGAGATCCCCAATGTACCCGAGAGTCCAGAGATCCCCAAAATATCTGAGAGCCCAGAGATCCTCAATGAACCCGAGAGTCCTGCGATCCCCAAAGTATCTGAGAGACCAGAGATCCCCAATGTTCCTGAGAGTTCGGAGATCCCCAATGTACCTGAGGGTCCAGAGATCCCCAATGTATCTGAGAGCCCATAGTTACCCAATTTCTCAGAGAGCCCAGAGATCGCCAATGTTCCTGAGAGTACGGAGATCCGCAATGTACCCAAATGTCCAGAGATCCCACATGTACCCGAGAGTCTAGAGACTCCCAATGTACCTGATAGTCCGGAGATCCCCAATGTGCCTGATAGTCCAGAGATCCCCCATGTTCCTGAGAGTTCAGAGATCCCCAATGTACACGAGAGTCCAGAGATCCCCAATGTAGTTGAGAGTCAAGAGGTCCCCAATGTATCAGATATTTCAGAGATACCCAATGTAGCTGAGAGTCCAGATATCCCCAATGAATCCGAGAATCCAGAGATCCCCAATGTATCTGATAGCCCAAGGATCCCCAATGTACCCGAGAGCCCGGAGATCCCCATTGTACTCGAGAATTCAGAGATCCCCAATGTAGCCAAAAGCCCAGTGATTCCCAATGTACCTGACAGCCTGATGATCCCCAATGTACCCGAGTCTCCGGAAATCCCCAATGTATCCGAGAGCCCAGAGATCCCCAATGTACCTGAGAGCACAGGGCTCCCCAATGTACCTGAGTGTCCTGAGATCCCCAATGTACCTGAGAGTCCAGAGAACACCAATGTATCCTTGAATCCAGAGATCCCCAGCGTACCTGAGAGACCGGAGATCCCCATTGTACCTGAGTGTCCGGATATCCCCAATGTATCTTAGAATCCAGAGATCCCCAGTGTATCTGAGAATCCTGCGATCCCCAATGTTCCTGAGAGTTCTGAGATCCCCAATGCACCTGAGGGTCCAGAGATCCCCAAGGTATCTGAGAGCCCATAGTTACCCAATTTCTCAGAGAGCCCAAAGATCACCAATCTTCCTGAGAGTCCGGAAATCCCCAATGTACCCGAATGTCCAGAAATCCCCCATGTACCCGAGAGTCTAGAGACTCCCAATGTACCTGAGAGCCCGGAGATCCTCCATGTACCTGAGAATCCAGAGATCCCCCATGTTCCTGAGAGTTCAGAGATCCCCAATGTACCCAAGGTCCCGGAGATACCCAATGTACCCAAGAGTCGGCAGATCCCCACTGTAACCAAGAGCCCAGTGATCCCCAATGTACCCACGTGCCCGAAGATCCCCATTGTACACAAGTGCCCGGAGATCGCCAATGTAACTGAGAGTCCGGAGATCCCCAATGTACCTGAGAGCCCTGAGATCCCCAATGTACCCGAGAGCCCGGAGATCCCCAATGTACCTGAGTGTCCGGAAATCCCCAATGTATCTTAGAATCCAGAGATCCCCAGTGAATCTGAGAGCCCGGAGATCCCCAATGTATCCCAGAATCCAGAGATCCGCAATGTACCCGAGAGCCCAGAAATCCCCAATGTACCCGAGAGTCCAGAGATCCCCAAAGTATCTGAGAGCCCAGAGATCCCCAATGTACCCGAGAGCCTAGAGATCCCCAATGTTCCTGAGAGTTCAGAGGTCCCCAACGTACCCGCGAGTCCAGAGATCCCCAATGTATCCAAGAGTCCGGAGATCCCCAATGAACCCAAGAATCCAGAGATCCCCAATGTATCCAAGAGTACAGAGATCCCCAGAGTACCCGTAAGCCCATAGATCCCCAATGTACCCGAGAGTCCAGAGTCCTCCAATGTACCTGAGAGTCCAAAGATCCCCAATGTATCCTAGAATCCGGTGATCACCAGTGTACCCAAGAGTCGGCAGATACCCAATGTAACCAAGAGGCCGGATATCCCCAATGTACCCGAGAGCCCAGAGATCCCCAGTGTACCGAAACACTGAAGATCTCCAATGCACCCAAGAGCCCGGAGATCCCCAATGTACACAAGTGCCTGGAGATCCCCAATGTATCCGGGAATGCAGAGAACCCCAGAGTACACGAGAGCCTGTAGCTCCCCAATGTTCCTAGAGAGTTCAGAGATCCCCAATGTACCCGAGAGCCCAGAGATCCACAATGTTCCTGAGAGTTCAGAGATCCCCAATGTACCGAAGAGCAAAGATATCCCTACTGTACCCGAGAGCCCGGAGATACCCAATGCACCCAAGAGCCCAGAGATCCACAATGTATCTGAGAGCCCAGAGATCCACAATGTATCTGAGAGCCCAGAGATCTCCAGTGTACCCGAGAGCCCACAGATGCACAATGTTCTTGTGAGTTCAGAGATCCCCAATGTACCCGAGAGTCCAGAGATCCCCAAAATATCTGAGAGCCCAGAGATCCTCAATGAACCCGAGAGTCCTGCGATCCCCAAAGTATCTGAGAGACCAGAGATCCCCAATGTTCCTGAGAGTTCGGAGATCCCCAATGTACCTGAGGGTCCAGAGATCCCCAATGTATCTGAGAGCCCATAGTTACCCAATTTCTCAGAGAGCCCAGAGATCGCCAATGTTCCTGAGAGTACGGAGATCCGCAATGTACCCAAATGTCCAGAGATCCCACATGTACCCGAGAGTCTAGAGACTCCAAATGTACCTGATAGTCCGGAGATCCCCAATGTGCCTGATAGTCCAGAGATCCCCCATGTTCCTGAGAGTTCAGAGATCCCCAATGTACACGAGAGTCCAGAGATCCCCAATGTAGTTGAGAGTCAAGAGGTCCCCAGTGTATCAGATATTTCAGAGATACCCAATGTAGCTGAGAGTCCAGATATCCCCAATGAATCCGAGAATCCAGAGATCCCCAATGTATCTGATAGCCCAAGGAACCCCAATGTACCCAAGAGCCCGGAGATCCCCATTGTACTCGAGAATTCAGAGATCCCCAATGTAGCCAAAAGCCCAGTGATTCCCAATGTACCTGACAGCCTGATGATCCCCAATGTACCCGAGTCTCCGGAAATCCCCAATGTATCCGAGAGCCCAGAGATCCCCAATGTACCTGAGAGCACAGGGCTCCCCAATGTACCTGAGAGTCCTGAGATCCCCAATGTACCTGAGAGTCCAGAGAACCCCAATGTATCCTTGAATCCAGAGATCCCCAGCGTACCTGAGAGACCGGAGATCCCCATTGTACCTGAGTGTCCGGATATCCCCAATGTATCTTAGAATCCAGAGATCCCCAGTGTATCTGAGAATCCTGCGATCCCCAATGTATCTGAGAGACCAGAGATCCCCAATGTTCCTGAGAGTTCTGAGATCCCCAATGTACCTGAGGGTCCAGAGATCCCCAAGGTATCTGAGAGTCCATAGTTACCCAATTTCTCAGAGAGCCCAAAGATCACCAATCTTCCTGAGAGTCTGGAAATCCCCAATGTACCCGAATGTCCAGAGATCCCCCATGTACCCGAGAGTCTAGAGACTCCCAATGTACCTGAGAGCCCGGAGATCCTCCATGTACCTGAGAATCCAGAGATCCCCCATGTTCCTGAGAGTTCAGAGATCCCCAATGTACCCAAGGTCCCGGAGATACCCAATGTACCCAAGAGTCGGCAGATCCCCAATGTAACCAAGAGCCCGGTGATCCCCAATGTACCCACGTGCCCGAAGATCCCCATTGTACACAAGTGCCCGGAGATCCCCAATGTAACTGAGAGTCCGGAGATCCCCAATGTACCTGAGAGCCCTGAGATCCCCAATGTACCCGAGAGCCCGGAGATCCCCAATGTACCTGAGTGTCCGGAAATCCCCAATGTATCTTAGAATCCAGAGATCCCCAGTGGATCTGAGAGCCCGGAGATCCCCAATGTATCCCAGAATCCAGAGATCCGCAATGTACCCGAGAGCCCAGAAATCCCCAATGTACCCGAGAGTCCAGAGATCCCCAAAGTATCTGAGAGCCCAGAGATCAGCAATGTACCCGAGAGCCTAGAGATCCCCAATGTTCCTGAGAGTTCAGAGGTCCCCAACGTACCCGCGAGTCCAGAGATCCCCAATGTATCCAAGAGTCCGGAGATCCCCAATGAACCCAAGAATCCAGAGATCCCCAATGTATCCAAGAGTACAGAGATCCCCAGAGTACCCGTAAGCCCATAGATCCCCAATGTACCCGAGAGTCCAGAGTCCTCCAATGTACCTGAGAGTCCAAAGATCCCCAATGTATCCTAGAATCCGGTGATCACCAGTGTACCCAAGAGTCGGCAGATACCCAATGTAACCAAGAGGCCGGATATCCCCAATGTACCCGAGAGCCCAGAGATCCCCAGTGTACCGAAACACTGAAGATCTCCAATGCACCCAAGAGCCCGGAGATCCCCAATGTACACAAGCGCCTGGAGATCCCCAATGTATCCGGGAATGCAGAGAACCCCAGAGTACACGAGAGCCTGTAGCTCCCCAATGTTCCTGAGAGTTCAGAGATCCCCAATGTACCCGAGAGCCCAGAGATCCACAATGTTCCTGAGAGTTCAGAGATCCCCAATGTACCGGAGAGCAAAGATATCCCTACTGTACCCGAGAGCCCGGAGATACCCAATGCACCCAAGAGCCCAGAGATCCACAATGTATCTGAGAGCCCAGAGATCCACAATGTATCTGAGAGCCCAGAGATCTCCAGTGTACCCGAGAGCCCACAGATGCACAATGTTCTTGTGAGTTCAGAGATCCCCAATGTACCCGAGAGTCCAGAGATCCCCAAAATATCTGAGAGCCCAGAGATCCTCAATGAACCCGAGAGTCCTGCGATCCCCAAAGTATCTGAGAGACCAGAGATCCCCAATGTTCCTGAGAGTTCGGAGATCCCCAATGTACCTGAGGGTCCAGAGATCCCCAATGTATCTGAGAGCCCATAGTTACCCAATTTCTCAGAGAGCCCAGAGATCGCCAATGTTCCTGAGAGTACGGAGATCCGCAATGTACCCAAATGTCCAGAGATCCCACATGTACCCGAGAGTCTAGAGACTCCCAATGTACCTGATAGTCCGGAGATCCCCAATGTGCCTGATAGTCCAGAGATCCCCCATGTTCCTGAGAGTTCAGAGATCCCCAATGTACATGAGAGTCCAGAGATCCCCAATGTAGCTGAGAGTCAAGAGGTCCCCAATGTATTAGATATTCCAGAGATACCCAATGTAGCTGAGAGTCCAGAGATCCCCAATGAATCCGAGAATCCAGAGGTCCCCAATGTATCTGATAGCCCAAGGATCCCCAATGTACCCGAGAGCCCGGAGATCCCCATCGTACTGGAGAATTCAGAGATCCCCAATGTAGCCAAAAGCTCAGTGATTCCCAATGTACCTGACAGCCTGATGATCCCCAATGTACCCGAGTCTCCGGAAATCCCCAATGTATCCGAGAGCCCAGAGATCCCCAATGTACCTGAGAGCACAGGGATCCCCAATGTACCTGAAAGTCCAGAGATCCCCAATGTAACTGAGAGTCCAGAGATCTCCAATGTATCCAAGATACCGGTGATCCCCAATATATCCCAGAATCCAGAGATCCCCAATGTTCTCCGTGAGCCCAGAAATCCCCAATGTACACGATTGCCCAGACTACCCCAATGTAGCCGAGAGTCCAGAGATCCCCAATGTATCCAAGAGTCTGGAGATCCCCAATGAACCCGAGAATCCAGAGATCCCCAATGTATCCAAGAGTACAGAGATCCCCAATGTATCTGAGAGTTAAGAGATCCCCAATGTTCCTGAGAGTTCAGAGATCCCCAATGTACCTGAGAGTCCTGAGATCCCCAATGTACCTGAGAGTCCAGAGATCCCCAATGTATGCTTGAATCCAGAGATCCCCAGTGTACCCGAGAGCCCAGATATCCCCAATGTACCCAAGTGTCCAGAAATCACCAATGTATTTTAGAATCCAGAGATCCCCAAAGTAACTGAGAGCCCAGAGATCCGCAATGTACCTGAGAGCCTAGAGATCTCCAATGTTCCCGAGAATCCAGAGATCCCCAATGCATCCAAGAGTCCGGAGATCCCCAATGAACCCGAGATTCCAGAGATTGCCAATGTATCCGAGAGTGCAGAGATCCCCAATGTATCTGAGAATTCAGAGATCCCCAATGTTCCTGAGAGATCAGAGATCCCTAATGGACCCGAGAGCCCGTAGATCCCCAATGTACCCGAGCGTCCAGAGATCCCCAATGCACCCGAGAGTCCAGAGATCCCCAAAGTATCCGAGACCCCAGAGATCCACAATGTATCTGATAGACCAGAGATCCCCAATGTACCCGAGAGCCCAGAGATCCGCAATGTTCCTGAGAGTTCAGAGATCCCCAATGCACCCAAGAGTCCAGAGATCCCCAAAGTATCTGAGAGCCCAGATATCACCAATGTTCCTGAGTGTTCGGAGATCCCTAATGTACCTGAGAGCCCAGAGAACCCAAAGTATCTGAGAGCACAGAGATCCACAATGTACCCGAGAGTCCAGAGATCCCGAATGTATCTGAGAGACCAGAGGTCCCCAATGTTCCTGAGAGTGCAGAGATACAAAATTTACCCAAGAGTCCAGATATCCCCAATGTACCCGAGCGTCCAGAGATCCCCAAAGTATCGGGGAGCCCAGAGATCCCCAATGTACACGACAGCCCAGACGTCCCCAATGCACCTGAGGGTCCAGAGATCCCCAACGTACCCAAGGGTCCTCAGATCCCCAATGTACCGAGAGCCCTAAGATCCCCAAAGTATCCAAAGAGACCAGAGATCATTAATGTACCCGAGAGTCCAGAGATCCCCAATATACCCGAGTCCAGAGATCCCCAATGTACACGAGAGACCGGAGATCCCCAAAATATGTGAGAGCCCAGACATCCCCAATGAACCCGAGTGTCCAGAGATCCCCAATGTTCCTGAGGGTCCACAAATCCCCAATGTCCCCGAGAGCCCGAAGATCCCCAATGTTCCCAAGAGACCGGCGATCCCCAATTTATCCTAGAATCCAGAGATCCCCAATGTACCCATGAGCCCAGAAATCGCCAATGTACCCGATTGCCCAGAATACCCCAATGTAGCCGAGAGTCCAGAGATCCCCAATGCATCCAAGAGTCCGGAGATCCCCAATGAACCCGAGATTCCAGAGATTGCCAATGTATCCGAGAGTGCAGAGATCCCCAATGTATCTGAGAGTTCAGAGATCCCCAATGTTCCTGAGAGATCAGAGATCCCTAATGGACCCGAGATCCCGTAGATCCCCAATGTACCCGAGCATCCAGAGATCCCCAATGTATGCAAGTGTCCGGAGATCCCCGATGAACCTGAGAATCCAGAGATCCCCAATGTATCCAAGAGTACAGAGATCCCCAATGTATCTGAGAGTTCAGAGATCCCCAATGTTCCTGAGAGTTCAGAGATTCCCAATGTACCTGAGAGTCCTGAGATCCCCAATTTACCTGAGAGTCCAGAGAACCCCAATGTATCCTTGAATCCAGAGATCCCCAGTATACCCGAGAGCCCAGATATCCCCAATGTACCCGAGTGTCCAGAAATCCACAATGTATTTTAGAATCCAGAGATCCCCAAAGTAACTCAGAGCCCAGAGATCCGCAATGTACCTGAGAGCCTAGAGATCCCCCATGTTCCCGAGAATCCAGAGATCCCCAATGCATCCAAGTGTCCGGAGATCCCCAATGAACCCGAGAATCCAGAGATTGCCAATGTATCCGAGAGTGCAGAGATCCCCAATGTATCTGAGAGTTCAGAGATCCCCAAAGTTCCTGAGAGTTCAGAGATCCCCAATGTACCCGAGAGCCCAGAGATCCGCAATGTTCCTGAGAGTTCAGAGATCCCCAATGTACCCAAGAGTCCAGAGATCCCCAAAGTATCTGAGAGCCCAGAGATCACCAATGTTCCTGAGTGTTCGGAGATCCCTAATGTCCCCGAGAGCCCAGAGAACCCAAAGTATCTGAGAGCACAGAGGTCCACAATGTAACCGAGAGTCCAGAGATCCCCAATGTATCTGAGAGACCAGAGATCCCCAATGTTCCTGAGAGTGCAGAGATACAAAATTTACCCGAGAGTCCAGATATCCCCAATGTACCCGAGCGTCCAGAGATCCCCAAAGTATCGGGGAGCCCAGAGATCCCCAATGTACATGACAGCCCAGAAGTCCCCAATGCACATGAGGGTCCAGAGATCCCCAATGTACACAAGGGTCCTGAGATCCCCAATGTACCGAGAGCCCCGAGATCCCCAAAGTATCCAAGAGACCAGAGATCATCAATGTACCCGAGAGTCCAGAGATCCCCAATATACCCGAGTCCAGAGATCCCAAAAGTATCTGAGAGCCCAGATATCCCCAATGTACCCGAGAGCCCAGAGATCCCCAATGTACACGAGAGACCGGAGATCCCCAAAATATGTGAGAGCCCAGACATCCCCAATGAACCCGAGTGTCCAGAGATCCCCAATGTTCCTGAGGGTCCACAGATCCCCAATGTCCCCGAGAGCCTGAAGATCCCCAATGTTCCCAAGAGACCGGCGATCCCCAATTTATCCTAGAATCCAGAGATCCCCAATGTACCCATGAGCCCAGAAATCGCCAATGTACCCGATTGCCCAGAATGCCCCAATGTAGCCGAGAGTCCAGAGATCCCCAATGCATCCAAGAGTCCGGAGATCCCCAATGAACCCGAGATTCCAGAGATTGCCAATGTATCCGAGAGTGCAGAGATCCCCAATGTATCTGAGAGTTCAGAGATCCCCAATGTTCCTGAGAGATCAGAGATCCCTAATGGACCCGAGATCCCGTAGATCCCCAATGTACCCGAGCGTCCAGAGATCCCCAATGTACCCGAGAGTCTGAAGATCCCCAATGTTCCCAAGAGACCGGCGATCCCCAATTTATCCTAGAATCCAGAGATCCCCAATGTACCCATGAGCCCAGAAATCGCCAATGTACCCGATTGCCCAGAATACCCCAAAGTACCCGAGAGTCCAGAGATCCCCAATGTATCCAAGAGTCCGGAGAACCCCAATGAACCCGAGAATCCAGAGATCCCCAATGTATCCGAGAGCCCAGAGCTCCCCAATGTAGCCGAGAGCCCAGAGATCGAAAATGTATCCGAGAGACCAGAGATCACCAATGTACCTGAGGGCCAGGAGATTCCCAACGTACCCAAAGGTCCTGAGATCCCCAATGTACCGAGAGCCCAGAGATCCCCAAAGTACCCAAGAGACTAGAGATCATCATTGTACCCGAGAGTCCAGAGATCTCCAATATACCTGAGTCCAGAGATCCCCAAAGTATCTGAGAGCCCAGAGATCCCCAAAGTACCCGAGAGCCCAGAGATCCCCAATGTACCCGAGAGACCAGAGATCCCCAAAGTACGTGAGAGCCCAGATATCCCTAATGTACCCGAGAGCCCAGAGATCCCCAATGTACATGAGGGTCCACAGAATCCCAATGTCTCCAAGAGCCCGAAGATCCCCAATGTACCCAAGAGACCGGTGATCCCCAATGTATTCCAGAATCCAGAGATCCCCAATGTACCCATGATCCCAGAAATCCCCAATGTACACGATTGCCCAGATTACCCCGATGTAGCCGAGAGTCCAGAGATCCCCAAAGTATGCAAGTGTCCGGAGATCCCCGATGAACCTGAGAATCCAGAGATCCCCAATGTATCCAAGAGTACAGAGATCCCCAATGTATCTGAGAGTTCAGAGTTCCCCAATGTTCCTGAGAGTTCAGAGATTCCCAATGTACCTGAGAGTCCTGAGATCCCCAATGTACCTGAGAGTCCAGAGAACCCCAATGTATCCTTGAATCCAGAGATCCCCAGTGTACCCGAGAGCCCAGATATCCCCAATGTACCCGAATGTCCAGAAATCCCCAATGTATTTTAGAATCCAGAGATCCCCAAAGTAACTGAGAGCCCAGATATCCGCAATGTACCTGAGAATCCAGAGATCCCCAATGCATCCAAGTGTCCGGAGATCCCCAATGAACCCGAGAATCCAGAGATTGCCAATGTATCCGAGAGTGCAGAGATCCCCAAAGTATCTGAGAGTTCAGAGATCCCCAATGTTCCTGAGAGATCAGAGATCCCTAATGGACCCGAGAGCCTGTGGATCCCCAAAGTTGCCGAGAGCCCAGGGATCCCCAATGTACCCGAGCGTCCAGAGATTCCCAATGTACCCGAGAGTCCAGAGATCCCCAAAGTATCCGAGATCCCAGAGATCCACAATGTATCTGATAGACCAGAGATCCCCAATGTACCCGAGAGCCCAGAGATCCGCAATGTTCCTGAGAGTTCAGAGATCCCCAATGTACCCAAGAGTCCAGAGATCCCCAAAGTATCTGAGAGCCCAGAGATCACCAATGTTCCTGAGTGTTCGGAGATCCCTAATGTCCCCGAGAGCCCAGAGAACCCAAAGTATCTGAGAGCACAGAGGTCCACAATGTAACCGAGAGTCCAGAGATCCCCAATGTATCTGAGAGACCAGAGATCCCCAATGTTCCTGAGAGTGCAGAGGTACAAAATTTACCCGAGAGTCCAGATATCCCCAATGTACCCGAGCGTCCAGAGATCCCCAAAGTATCGGGGAGCCCAGAGATCCCCAATGTACATGACAGCCCAGAAGTCCCCAATGCACATGAGGGTCCAGAGATCCCCAACGTACCCAAGGGTCCTGAGATCCCCAATGTACCGAGAGCCCCGAGATCCCCACAGCATCCAAGAGACCAGAGATCATCAAAGTACCCGAGAGTCCAGAGATCCCCAATATACCAGAGTCCAGAGATCCCAAAAGTATCTGAGAGCCCAGAGATCCCCAATGTACCCGAGAGCCCAGAGATCCCCAATGTACACGAGAGACCGGAGATCCCCAAAATATGTGAGAGCCCAGACATCCCCAATGAACCCGAGTGTCCAGAGATCCCCAATGTTCCTGAGGGTCCACAGATCCCCAATGTCCCCGAGAGCCCGAAGATCCCCAATGTTCCCAAGAGACCGGCGATCCCCAATTTCTCCTAGAATCCAGAGATCCCCAATGTACCCATGAGCCCAGAAATCGCCAATGTACCCGATTGCCCAGAATACCCCAAAGTACCCGAGAGACCATAAATCCCCATTGTATCCAAGAGTCCGGAGATCCCCAATGAACCTGAGAATCCAGAGATCCCCAATGTATCCGAGAGCCCAGAGATCCCCAATGTACCCGTGAGCCCAGAAATCCCCAATGTACACGATTGCCCAGACTACCCCAATGTAGCCGAGAGTCCAGAGATCCCCAATGTATCCAAGAGTCCGGAGATCCCCAATGAACCCGAGAATCCAGAGATCCCCAATGTATCCAAGAGTACAGAGATCCCCAATGTATCTGAGAGGTCAGAGATCCCCAATGTTCCTGAGAGTTCAGAGATCCCCAATGTACCTGAGAGTCCTGAGATCCCCAATGTACCTGAGAGTCCAGAGATCCCCAATGTATCCTTGAATCCAGAGATCCCCAGTGTACCCGAGAGCCCAGATATCCCCAATGTACTCGAGTGTCCAGAAATCCCCAATGTATTTTAGAATCCAGAGATCCCCAAAGTAACTGAGAGCCCAGATATCCGCAATGTACCTGAGAGCCTAGAGATCCCCAATGTTCCCGAGGATCCAGAGATCCCCAATGCATCCAAGAGTCTGGAGATCCCCAATGTACATGAGGGTCCACAGAATCCCAATGTCCCCAAGAGCCCGAAGATCCCCAATGTACCCAAGAGACCAGTGATCCCCAATGTATCCCAGAATCCAGAGATCCCCAATGTACCCGTGAGCCCAAAAATCCCCAATGTACACGATTGCCCAGACTACCCCAATGTAGCCGAGAGTCCAGAGATCCCCAATGTATCCAAGAGTCCGGAGATCCCCAATGAACACGAGAATCCAGAGATCCCCAATGTATCCGAGAGTACAGAGATCCCCAATGTATCTGAGAGTACAGAGATCCCCAATGTTCCTGAGATTTCAGAGATCCCCAATGTACCTGAGAGTCCTGAGATCCCCAATGTACCTGAGAGTCCAGAGATCCCCAATGTATCCTTGAATCCAGAGATCCCCAGTGTACCCGAGAGCCCAGATATCCCCAATGTAACCGAGTGTCCGGAATCCCCAACGTATCTTAGAATCCAGATATACCCAGAGTATCAGAGAGTCCGGAGATCCCCAATGTATCTGAGAGTTCAAAGATCCCCAATATTCCTGAGAATTCAGAGATCGACAATGTACCCGAGAGTCCGGAGATCCCCCATGTTCCTGAGATTTCAGAGATCCCCAACATTCCCGAGAGGCCAGAGATCCCCAATGTAGTCGAGAGCCCAGAGATCCAGAATGTATCCGAGAGACCAGAGATCACCAATTGACCTGAGGGCCCGGAGATCCCCAATGTACACAAGAGCCCAGGGATCCCCAATTGTACCGAGAGACCCGAGATCCCAAATATACCCGAGAGCCCAGATATCCCCAAAGTATCTGAGAGCCCAGAGATCCCCAATATACCCGAGAGTCCAGAGATCCCCAAAGTATCTGATAGCCCAGATATCCCCAATGTTCCTGAGAGTGCAGAGAACCCCAATGTACCCGAGGGTCCAGAGATCCCCAATGTCCCCGAGAGACCAGATATCATCAATATACCCGAGAGTCCAGAGATCCCCAATGTACCCGAGTCCAGATATCCCCAAAGTTACTGAGGGCCCAGAGATCCCCAATGTACCCGAGAGCCCAGCGAATCCCAATGTTCCTGAGAGTTCAGAGATCCCCAATGTACCCAAGAGTGCAGACATCCCCAATGTACCCGAGAATCTGGAGATCCCCAAAATATGTGAGAGCACAGATATCCCCAATGTACCCGAGAGCCTAGAGTTCCCCATGTACCTGAGGGTCCACAGATCCCCAATGTCCCCAAGGGACCAGAGATCCTCAATGTGCTCGGGAACCCAAAGATCCCCAATGTACCCGAGAGCCCAGAGTTCCCCAATGTACCCGAGAGTCCAGAGATCCCCAAAGAACCTGAGAGCCCAGAGATCCCCAATGTTCCTGAGAGTCCGGAGATCCCCAATGTACCTGAGAGCCCGGAGATCCGCAATGTTCCCGAGTACCAGGAGCTCCCCAATGTATACGAGAGCCCAGGGATTCCCAATGTACCTGAGAGCCCAAATATCCCCAATGTACCCAAGAGTCCACAGACCCAATGTATCCTTGAATCCAGAGATCCCCAGTGTACCCGAGAGCCCGGAGATCCCCAATGTACCCGAGTGTCCGGAAATCCCTAAAGTATCTTAGAATCCAGAGATCTCCAGTGAACCCGAGAGTCCAGAGAACCCCAATTTATCCGAGAATCCAGAGTTCCCCAGTGTATCTGAGAGTCCAGAGATCCCCAATGTATCTGAGAATCCAGATATCCGCAATGTACCCGAGAGCCCAGAGATCCGCAATGTACCTGAGAGTCCAGAGATCCCCAATGCATCCTTGAATCCAGAGATCCCCAGTGTATCTGAGAGTCCCGAGATCCCCAATGTATCTGAGAGTTCAGAGATCCCCAATGTTCCTGAGAGTTCAGAGATCCCCAATGTATCTGAGAGACCAGAGATCCCCAATGTTCCTGAGAGTGCAGAGATACAAAATTTACCCGAGGGTCCAGAGATCCCCAATGTACCCAAGGGTCCTGAGATCCCCAATGTACTGAGAGCCCAGAGATCCCCAAAGTACCCAAGAGACCAGAGATCATCAATGTACCTGAGAGTCCAGAGATCCACAGTATACCCGAGTCCAGAGATCCCCAAAGTATCTGAGAGCCCAGAGATCCCCAATGTACCCGAGAGCCCAGAAATCCCCAATGTACACGAGAGACCGGAGATCCCCAAAATATGTGAGAGCCCAGAAATCCCCAAGGTACCCGAGTGTCCAGAGATCCCCAATGAACCTGAGGGTCCACAGATCCCCAAGGTCCCCGAGAGCCTGAAGATCCCCAATGTTCCCAAGAGACCGGCGATCCCCAATTTATCCTAGAATCCAGAGATCCCCAAAGTACCCATGAGCCCAAAAATCGCCAATGTACCCGATTGCCCAGAATAACCCAATGTACCCGAGAGTCCAGAGATCCCCAATGTATCCTAGAGTCCGGAGGTCCCCAATGAACCCGAGAATCCAGAGATCCCCAATGTATTCGAGAGCCCAGAGATCCCCAATGTAGCCGAGAGCCCAGAGATCGAAAATGTATCCGAGAGACCAGAGATCATCAATGTTCTTGAGGGCCCGGAGATTCCCAATGCACCTGAGGGTCCAGAGATCCCATACATACCCAAAGGTCCTGAGATCCCCAATGTACCGAGAGCAGAGAGATCCCCAAAGTACCCAAGAGACCAGAGATCATCATTGTACCCGAGAGTCCAGAGATCTCCAATATACCCGAGTCCAGAGATTCCCAAAGTATCTGAGAGCCCAGAGATCCCCAATGTACCCGAGAGCCCAGGGAACCCCAATGTACCCGAGAGACCGGAGATCCCCAAGTATGTGTGAGCCCAGATATCCCTAATGTACCCGAGAGCCCAGAGATCCCCAATGTACATGAGGGTCCACAGATCCCTTATGTCCCCAAGAGCCCGAAGATCCCCAATGTACCCAAGAGACCAGTGATCCCCAATGTATCCCAGAATCCAGAGATTCCCAATGTACCCGTGAGCCCAGAAATCCCCAATGTACCCGATTGCCCAGACTACCCCAATGTAGCTGAGAGTCCAGAGATCCCCAATGTATCCAAGAGTCCGGAGATCTCCAGTGAACCCGAGAATCCAGAGATCCCCAATGTATCCGAGAGTACAGAGATCCCCAATGTATCTGAGAGTTCAGAGATCCCCAATGTTCCTGAGAGTTCAGAGATCCCCAATGTACCCGAGAGTCCAGAGATCCCCAATGTACCCGAGTCCAGAGATCCCCAATGTAACTGAGAGCCCTGAGATGCCCAATGTACCCGAGAGCCCAGAGATCCCCAATGTTCCTGAGAGTTCCGAGATCCCCAATGTACCCGGGAGTCCAGAGATCCCCAATGTACCCGAGAGTCCGGAGATCCCCAAAATATGTGAGAGCCCAGATATCCCCAATGTACCCGAGAGCCCAGAGATCCCAAATGTACCTGAGGGTCCACAGATCCCCAATGTCCCCGAGGGTCCACAGATCCCCAATGTCCCCGAGGGTCCAGAGATCCTCAATGTACCCGAGAACCCAGAGATCCCCAATGTACCCGAGAGCCCAGAGATCCCCAATGTACCTGAGAGCACGGAGATCCCCAATGTACCTGAGAGCCCGAAGATCCCAATGTAGCCAAGAGACCGGCCATCCCCAATGAACCCGAGAGCCCAGAGCAATGTACCTGAGAGTCCGAAGATCCCCAATGTATCCTAGAATAAAGAGATCACCAGTGTGCCCGAGAGTCCGCAGATCCCCAATGTACCCAAGAACCCAGAGATCCCCAATGTACCCAAGGTCCCAGAGATAACCAATGTACCCGAGAGCCTGAAGATCCCCAATGTACCCGTGAGCACAGGGATCCCCAATGTACCTGAAAGCCCAGAGATCCCCAATGAACCCAAGAGCCCGGAAAACCCCAATGTACACGAGAGCCCGAAGATCCCCAATGTACCTGAGAACCCACGGATCCACAATGTACCCAAAAACCCGAAGATCCCCAATGTACCCAAGTACCCAGAGATCCCCAATGTAACCGAGAGTCCGGAGATCCCCAATGAACCTGAGAGTCCTGAGATCCCCAATGTACCTGAGAGTCCAGTGATCCCCAATGTATCCTTGAATCCAGAGATCCCCAGTGCACCTGAGAGCCCAGAGATCCCCAGCGTGCCCTAGTGTCCGGAATCCCCAACGTATCTTAGAATCCAAAGATCCCCAGAGTATCAGAGAGTCCGGAGATCCCCAATGTATCTGAGAGTTCAGAGATCCCCAATATTCCTGAGAGTTCAGAGATCGACAATGTACCCGAGAGTCCAGAGATCCCCCATGTTCCTGAGATTTCAGAGATCCCCAAGGTACCCGAGAGTCCAGAGATCCCCAATGTAGCCGAGAGCCCAGAGATCCAAAATGTATCCGAGAGACCAGAGATCACCAATTGACCTGAGGGCCCGGAGATCCCCAATGTACACAAGAGCCCAGGGATCCCCAATTGTACAGAGAGACCCGTGATCCCCAATGTACCCGAGAACCCAGATATCTCCAAATTATCTGAAAGCCCAGAGATCCCCAATATACCAGAGAGTCCAGAGATCCCCAAAGTATCTGAGAGCCCAGATATCCCCAATGTTCCTGATAGTGCAGAGAACCCCGATGTACCCGAGGGTCCAGAGATCCCCAATGTCACCGAGAGAACAGAGATCATCAATATACCCGAGAGTCCAGATATCCCCAATGTACCCAAGTCCAGATATCCACAAAGTATCTGAGGGCCCAGAGATCCCCAATGTACCCGAGAGCCCAGCAATCCCCAATGTTCCTGAGAGTTCAGAGATCCCCAATGTACCCAAGAGTGCAGAGATCCCCAATGTACCCGAGAATCCGGAGATCCACAAAATATGTGAGAGCCCAGATATCCCCAATGTAACTGAGAGACCAGAGATCCCCATGTACCTGAGGGTCCACAGATCCCCAATGTCCCTGAGGGACCAGAGATCCTCAATGTACCCGGGAACCCAAAGATCCCCAATGTACCCGAGAGCCCAGAGTTCCCTAATGTACCCGAGAGCCCGGAGATCTCCAATGTACTCGAGAGACCCGCGATCTCCAATGTATCCTAGAATCCCGAGATCCCCAATGTACCCGTGAGCCCAGAAATCCCCAATGTACCCGAGAGCCAAGAATACCCCAATGTACCCGAGAGTCCAGAGATCCCCAATGTATCCAAGAGACCGGAGATCCCCAATGAATCCGAGAATCCAGAGACCCCCAATGTATCCGAGAGTACAGAGATCCCCAATTTATCTGAGAGTTCAGACATCCCAAGAGTACCCGAGAGCATGTAAATACCCAATGTACCCGAGAGCCTAGAGAACTCCAATGTACCTGAGAATCCAAAGATCCCCAATGTATCCTAGAATCCAGAGATCACCAGTGAACCTGAGAGTTCGTATATCCCCAATGTACCCAAGAACCCAGAGATCCCCAATGTACCCTGGGATCTGGAGATACCCAATGTTGCTGAGAGCCTGAAGATCCCCAATGTACCCGAGAGCCCAGGGATCCCCAATGTACCTGAAAGCCCAGAGATCCCTAATGAAACCGAGAGCCCAGAGATCCCAAATGTACCCGAGAGCCCGAAGATCCCCAATATACATGAGAGCCCACGGATGCCCAAAGTACCCAAGATCCCAAAGATCCCCAATGTACCCAAGTGCCCGGAGATCCCCAATGTAACTGAGAGTCCGGAGATCCCCAATGTACCTGAGAGTCCTGAGATCCCCAATGCACCTGAGAGTCCAGAGATTCCCAATGTACCTGAGAGCCCAAATATCCCCAATGTACCCAAGAGTCCAGAGACCCAATGTATCCTTGAATCCAGAGATCCCCAGTGTATCTGAGAGTCCAGAGATCCCCAATGTATCTGAGAGTTCAGAGATGTTCAATGTTCCTGAGAGTTCAGAGATCCACAATGTACCCGAGAGTCCAGAGATCCCCCATGTTCCTGAGATTTCAGAGATCCCCAACGTACCCGAGAGTCCAGAGATGGCCAATGTAGCCGAGAGCCCAGAGATCCAAAATGTATCCGAGAGACCAGAGATCACCAATGTACCTGAGGGCCCGGAGATACCCAATCTACACGAGAGCCTACGAATCCCCAATTGTACCGAGAGCCCCGGGATCCCAAATGTACCCGAGTGCCCAGAGATCCCTGAAGAATCTGTGAGCAAAGAGATCCCCAATATACCCGAGAGTCCAGAGATCCCCAATGTACCCGTGAGCCAAGAGATCCGCAATGTTCCCAAATGCCAGGAGCTCCCCAATGTACCCGAGAGCCCAGGGATTGCCAATCTACCTGAGAGGCCAAATATCTCCAATGTACCCAAGAGCCCGGAGATCCCCAATGTATCCTTGAATCCAGAGATCCCCAGAGTACCCGAGAGCCCGTAGATCCTCAATGTAGCCGAGAGCCCAGAGATCTCCAATGTACCTGAGAGTCCAAAGATCCACAATGTATCCTAGAATCCAGAGATCACCAGTGTACCCGAGAGTCGGCAGATCCCCAATGTCCCCGAGAGCTCAGAGAACCGCAATGTACCCAAGGTCCCGGAGATACCCAATGTACCCGAGAGCCTGAAGATCCCCAATGTCCCCGAAAGCCCAAGGATCCCCAATGTACCTGAAATCCCAGAGATCCCCAATGAGCCCGAGAGCCCGGAGATACCCAGCGTACACGAGAGTCCGAAAATCCCCAATGTACCTGATTGCCCATGGATCCCCAAAGTACCCAAGTGCCCGGAGATCCCCAATGTAACCGAGAGTCCGGAGATCCCCAATGTACCTGAGAGTGTGGACATCCCCAATGTTCCTGAGAGTTCAGAGATCCTGAATGTACCCGAGAGTCCAGAGATCCCCCATGTTCCTGAGATTTCAGAGATCCCCAATGTAACCGAGAGTCCAGAGATCCCCAATGTAGCCTAGAGCCCAGAGATCCAAAATGTATCCGAGAGACCGGAGATCACCAATGAACCTGAGGGCCCGGAGATCCCCAATGTATACAAGAGCCTTGGGATCCCCAAATGTACCGAGAGCCCTGGGATCCCAAATGTACCTGAGAGCCCAGAGATCCACAAAGAATCTGAGAGCCCAGATATCGCCAATGTACCTGAAAGCCCAGAGATCCCCAATGAACCCGAGAGTCTGGAGATCCCCAATGAACCCAAGAGCCCGAAGTTCCCCAATGTACGTAAGTGCCCATGGATCCCCAATGTACCCAAGAGCCCGAAGATCCCCAACTTACCCAAATGCCTGGATATCCCCAAAGTAACCGAGAGTCCAGAGATCCCCAATGTACCTGAGAACCCACGGATCCACAATGTACCCAAAAACCCGAAGATCCCCAATGTACCCAAGTACCCAGAGATCCCCAATGTAACCGAGAGTCCGGAGATCCCCAATGAACCTGAGAGTCCTGAGATCCCCAATGTACCTGAGAGTCCAGTGATCCCCAATGTATCCTTGAATCCAGAGATCCCCAGTGCACCTGAGAGCCCAGAGATCCCCAGCGTGCCCTAGTGTCCGGAATCCCCAACGTATCTTAGAATCCAAAGATCCCCAGAGTATCAGAGAGTCCGGAGATCCCCAATGTATCTGAGAGTTCAGAGATCCCCAATATTCCTGAGAGTTCAGAGATCGACAATGTACCCGAGAGTCCAGAGATCCCCCATGTTCCTGAGATTTCAGAGATCCCCAAGGTACCCGAGAGTCCAGAGATCCCCAATGTAGCCGAGAGCCCAGAGATCCAAAATGTATCCGAGAGACCAGAGATCACCAATTGACCTGAGGGCCCGGAGATCCCCAATGTACACAAGAGCCCAGGGATCCCCAATTGTACAGAGAGACCCGTGATCCCCAATGTACCCGAGAACCCAGAGATCCCCAAAGTATCTGAGAGCCCAGATATCCCCAATGTTCCTGATAGTGCAGAGAACCCCGATGTACCCGAGGGTCCAGAGATCCCCAATGTCACCGAGAGAACAGAGATCATCAATATACCCGAGAGTCCAGATATCCCCAATGTACCCAAGTCCAGATATCCACAAAGTATCTGAGGGCCCAGAGATCCCCAATGTACCCGAGAGCCCAGCAATCCCCAATGTTCCTGAGAGTTCAGAGATCCCCAATGTACCCAAGAGTGCAGAGATCCCCAATGTACCCGAGAATCCGGAGATCCGCAAAATATGTGAGAGCCCAGATATCCCCAATGTAACTGAGAGACCAGAGATCCCCATGTACCGGATGGTCCACAGATCCCCAATGTCCCTGAGGGACCAGAGATCCTCAATGTACCCGGGAACCCAAAGATCCCCAATGTACCCGAGAGCCCAGAGTTCCCTAATGTACCCGAGAGCCCGGAGATCTCCAATGTACTCGAGAGACCCGCGATCTCCAATGTATCCTAGAATCCCGAGATCCCCAATGTACCCGTGAGCCCAGAAATCCCCAATGTACCAGAGAGCCAAGAATACCCCAATGTACCCGAGAGTCCAGAGATCCCCAATGTATCCAAGAGACCGGAGATCCCCAATGAATCCGAGAATCCAGAGACCCCCAATGTATCCGAGAGTACAGAGATCCCCAATTTATCTGAGAGTTCAGACATCCCAAGAGTACCCGAGAGCATGTAAATACCCAATGTACCCGAGAGCCTAGAGAACTCCAATGTACCTGAGAATCCAAAGATCCCCAATGTATCCTAGAATCCAGAGATCACCAGTGAACCTGAGAGTTCGTATATCCCCAATGTACCCAAGAACCCAGAGATCCCCAATGTACCCTGGGATCTGGAGATACCCAATGTTGCTGAGAGCCTGAAGATCCCCAATGTACCCGAGAGCCCAAGGATCCCCAATGTACCTGAAAGCCCAGAGATCCCTAATGAAACCGAGAGCCCAGAGATCCCAAATGTACCCGAGAGCCCGAAGATCCCCAATATACATGAGAGCCCACGGATGCCCAAAGTACCCAAGATCCCAAAGATCCCCAATGTACCCAAGTGCCCGGAGATCCCCAATGTAACTGAGAGTCCGGAGATCCCCAATGTACCTGAGAGTCCTGAGATCCCCAATGCACCTGAGAGTCCAGAGATTCCCAATGTACCTGAGAGCCCAAATATCCCCAATGTACCCAAGAGTCCAGAGACCCAATGTATCCTTGAATCCAGAGATCCCCAGTGTATCTGAGAGTCCAGAGATCCCCAATGTATCTGAGAGTTCAGAGATGTTCAATGTTCCTGAGAGTTCAGAGATCCACAATGTACCCGAGAGTCCAGAGATCCCCCATGTTCCTGAGATTTCAGAGATCCCCAACGTACCCGAGAGTCCAGAGATGGCCAATGTAGCCGAGAGCCCAGAGATCCAAAATGTATCCGAGAGACCAGAGATCACCAATGTACCTGAGGGCCCGGAGATACCCAATCTACACGAGAGCCTACGAATCCCCAATTGTACCGAGAGCCCCGGGATCCCAAATGTACCCGAGTGCCCAGAGATCCCTGAAGAATCTGTGAGCAAAGAGATCCCCAATATACCCGAGAGTCCAGAGATCCCCAATGTACCCGTGAGCCAAGAGATCCGCAATGTTCCCAAATGCCAGGAGCTCCCCAATGTACCCGAGAGCCCAGGGATTGCCAATCTACCTGAGAGGCCAAATATCCCCAATGTACCCAAGAGCCCGGAGATCCCCAATGTATCCTTGAATCCAGAGATCCCCAGAGTACCCGAGAGCCCGTAGATCCTCAATGTAGCCGAGAGCCCAGAGATCTCCAATGTACCTGAGAGTCCAAAGATCCCCAATGTATCCTAGAATCCAGAGATCACCAGTGTACCCGAGAGTCGGCAGATCCCCAATGTCCCCGAGAGCTCAGAGAACCGCAATGTACCCAAGGTCCCGGAGATACCCAATGTACCCGAGAGCCTGAAGATCCCCAATGTCCCCGAAAGCCCAAGGATCCCCAATGTACCTGAAATCCCAGAGATCCCCAATGAGCCCGAGAGCCCGGAGATACCCAGCGTACACGAGAGTCCGAAAATCCCCAATGTACCTGATTGCCCATGGATCCCCAAAGTACCCAAGTGCCCGGAGATCCCCAATGTAACCGAGAGTCCGGAGATCCCCAATGTACCTGAGAGTGTGGACATCCCCAATGTTCCTGAGAGTTCAGAGATCCTGAATGTACCCGAGAGTCCAGAGATCCCCCATGTTCCTGAGATTTCAGAGATCCCCAATGTAACCGAGAGTCCAGAGATCCCCAATGTAGCCTAGAGCCCAGAGATCCAAAATGTATCCGAGAGACCGGAGATCACCAATGAACCTGAGGGCCCGGAGATCCCCAATGTATACAAGAGCCTTGGGATCCCCAAATGTACCGAGAGCCCTGGGATCCCAAATGTACCTGAGAGCCCAGAGATCCACAAAGAATCTGAGAGCCCAGATATCGCCAATGTACCTGAAAGCCCAGAGATCCCCAATGAACCCGAGAGTCTGGAGATCCCCAATGAACCCAAGAGCCCGAAGTTCCCCAATGTACGTAAGTGCCCATGGATCCCCAATGTACCCAAGAGCCTGAAGATCCCCAACTTACCCAAATGCCTGGATATCCCCAAAGTAACCGAGAGTCCAGAAATCCCCAATGTACCTGAGAGTCCTGAGATCCCCAATGTACCTGAGAGTCCAGAGATCTCCAATGTATATTTGAATCCAAGATCCCCAGTGTACCCGAGAGCCCGGAGATCCCCAATGTACCCGAGTGTTCGGAAATCCCTAACGTATCTTAGAATCCAGAGATCCCCAGTGTATCTGAGAGTCCAGAGATCACCAATGTATCTGAGCGGTCAGAGATCCCCAATGGTCCTGAGAGTTTAGAGATCCCCAATGTACCCGAGAGTCCAGAGATCATCGATGTACCTGAGATTTCAGAGATCCCCAACGTACCCGAGAGTCCAGAGATCCCCAATTCTATCGAGAGCCCAGGGATGCACAAAGTATCTGAGAGCGCAGATATCCCCAAAGTATCTGAGAGCCCAGAGATCCCCAATGTTCCTGAGAGTCCAGAGATCCCCAATGTACCCGAGAGCCGGGAGCTCCCCAATGCACCCGAGAGCCCAGGGATTCCCAATGTACCTGAGAGCCCAAATATCCCCAATGTACCCAAGAGCCCGGAGATTCCCAATGTATCCGAGAATCCAGAGATCCCCATAGTACCTGAGAGCCCGTAGATCCCCAATGTACCCGAGAGCCCAGAGATCTCCAATGTACCTGAGAATCCAAAGATCCCAATTGTATCCTAGAATCCAGAGATCACCAGTGTACCCGAGAGTTGGCAGATCCCCAATGGACCCGAGAGCCCGGAGATCCCCAATGTACCAAAAGACCAGGAGATACACAATGTACCCGAGAGCCCAGTGATCCCCAATGTACCTGAAAGCCCAGAGATCCACAATGAACCCAAGAGCCTGGAGATCCCCAATGTACCCGAGAGCCGCAAGATCCCCAATGTACCTGAGAGCCCATGGATCCCCAATGTACCCAAGAGCCTGAAGATCCCCAATGTACCCAAGTGCCCGGAGATCCCAATTGTAACCGAGAGTCCGGAGATGCCCAATGTACCTGACAGTCCTGAGATCCCCAATGTACCTGAGAGTCCAGAGATCCCCACTGTACCCGAGAGCCTGGAGATCCCCTATGTACCCGAGTGTCCGGAAATCCCCAATGTATCTTAGAATCCAGAGATCCCCAGTGTATATGAGAGTCCGGAGATCCCCAATATATCTGAGAGTGCACAGATCACCAATGTGCCTGAGGGCCCGAGAGATCCCCAATGTACACGAGAGCCCAGAGATCCCCAAAGTATCTGAGAGTCCAGAGATCTCCAATATACCCGAGAGTCCAGGGATCCCCAAAGTATCTACGAGCCCAGAGATCCCCAATGTTCCTGAGAGTGCAGAGAACCCCAATGGAACCGAGGGTCCAGAGATCCCCAATGTACCCGAGAGACCAGAGATCATCAATATACCCGAGAGTCCAGAGATCCCCAATGTACCCGAGTCCAGAGATCCCCAAAGTATCTGAAGGCCCAAAGATCCCCGACGTACCCGAGAGCCCAGAGAACCCCAATGATCCTGAGAATTCAGAGATCCCCAATGTACCCGAGAGTGCAGAAATCCCCAATGTACCCGAGAATCCGGAGATCCCCAAAATATGTGAGAGCCCAGTTATCCCCAATGTAACCGAGAGACCAGAGATCCCCATGTTCCTGAGGGTCCACAGATCCCCAATGTCCCCGAGGGTCCAGAGATCCTCAATGTGCTCGGGAACCCAGAGATCCCCAATGTACCCGGGAGCCCAGAGTTCCCCAATGTACCCGAGAGCCCGGAGATCCCCAATGTACCCGAGGGCCCGAAGATCCCCAGTGTATCCAAGAGTCCGGAGATCCCCAATGAGCCAGAGAATCCAGAGATCCCCAATATATCCGAGAGTACAGAGATCCCCAATGTATCTGAGAGTTCAGAAATCCCCAATGTTCCTGAGAGTTCAGAGATCCCCAATGTACCCGAGAGTCCAGACATCCCCAATGTAGCCAAGATCCCAGAGATCCAAAATGTATCCGAGAGACCAGAGATCACCAATCTACCTGAGGACCCGGGGATTCCCAATGTACCCGAGAGCCCAAGGATCCCCAATTGTACCGAGAGCTCCGGGATCACCAATGTACCCGAGAGCCCAGGGATCCCCAAAGTATCTGAGAGCCCAGAGATCGCCAATATACCTGCGAGTCCAGAGATCCCCAAAGTATCTGAGAGCCCAGAGATCCCCAATGTTCCTGAGAGTCCAGAGATCCCCAAAGTACCTGACAGCCCGGAGAACCGTAATGTACCCGAGTGCCAGGAGCTCCCCAATGTACCCGAGAGCCCAGGGATTCCCAATGTATCTGAGAGCCCAAATATCCCCAATGTAACCAAGAGCCCAGAGATCCCCAATGTATCCGAGAATCCAGAGATCCCAAGCGTACCTGAGAGCACGTAAATGCCCAATGTACCCGAGAGCCCAGAGATCTCCAATGTACCTGAGAGTCCAAAGATACCCAATGTATCCTAGAATCCAGAGATCACCAATGTACCCGAGAGTCCGCAGATCCCCAGTGTACCCGAGAGCCTGGAGATCTCCAATGTACACGAGTGCCCAGGGATCCCGAATGTACCTGAAAGCCCAGAGATCCCCAATGAACCTGAGAGCCCGGAGATTCCCAATGTACCCGAGAGCCGCAAGATCCCCAAAGTACCTGAGAGCCCATGGATCCCAAATGTACCCAAGAGCCCGAAGATCCCCAATGTACCCAAATGCCCAGAGATCCCAATTGTAACCGAGAGTCTGGAGATGCCCAATGTACCTGACAGTCCTGAGATCCCCAATGTACCTGAGAGTCCAGAGATCCCCACTGTACCCGAGAGCCTGGAGATCCCCAATGTACCCGAGTGTCCGGAAATCCCCAATGTATCTTAGAATCCAGAGATCCTCAGTGTATCTGAGAGTCCGGAGATCCCCAATATATCTGAGAGTTCAGAGATCACCAATGTGCCGGAGGGCCCGAGAGATCCCCAATGTACACGAGAGCCCAGAGATCACCAAAGTATCTGAGTGTCCAGAGATCTCCAATATACCCGAGAGTCCAGGGATCCCCAAAGTATCTATGAGCCCAGAGATCCCCAATGTTCCTGAGAGTGCAGAGAACCCCAATGGAACCGAAGGTCCAGAGATCCCCAATGTACCCGAGAGACCAGAGATCATCAATATACCCGAGAGTCCAGAGATCCCCAATGTACCCGAGTCCAGAGATCCCCAAAGTATCTGAGGGCCCAAAGATCCCCGACGTACCCGAGAGCCCAGAGAACCCCAATGATCCTGAGAATTCAGAGATCCCCAATGTACCCGAGAGTGCAGAAATCCCCAATGTACCCGAGAATCCGGAGATCCCCAAAATATGTGAGAGCCCAGTTATCCCCAATGTAACCGAGAGACCAGAGATCCCCATGTACTTGAGGGTCCACAGATCCCCAATGTCCCCGAGGGTCCAGAGATCCTCAATGTGCTCGGGAACCCAGAGATCCCCAATGTACCCGGGAGCCCAGAGTTCCCCAATGTACCCGAGAGCCCAGAGATCCCCAATGTACCCGAGGGCCCGAAGATCCCCAGTGTATCCAAGAGTCTGGAGATCCCCAATGAGCCCGAGAATCCAGAGATCCCCAATCTATCCGAGAGTACAGAGATCCCCAATGTATCTGAGAGTTCAGAAATCCCCAATGTTCCTGAGAGTTCAGAGATCCCCAATGTACCCGAGAGTGCAGACATCCCCTATGTAGCCAAGATCTCAGAGATCCAAAATGTATCCGAGAGACCAGAGATCACCAATCTACCTGAGGTCCCGGGGATTCCCAATGTACCCGAGAGCCCAAGGATCCCCAATTGTACCGAGAGCTCCGGGATCCCCAATGTACCCGTGATCCCAGGGATCCCCAAAGTATCTGAGAGCCCAGAGATCGCCAATATACCTGCGAGTCCAGAGATCCCCAAAGTATCTGAGAGCCCAGAGATCCCCAATGTTCCTGAGAGTCCAGAGATCCCCAAAGTACCTGACAGCCCGGAGAACCGCAATGTATCCGAGTGCCAGGAGCTCCCCAATGTACCCGAGAGCCCAGGGATTCCCAATGTATCTGAGAGCCCAAATATCCCCAATGTAACCAAGAGCCCAGAGATCCCCAATGTATCCGAGAATCCAGAGACCCCAAGCGTACCTGAGAGCACGTAAATGCCCAATGTACCCGAGAGCCGAGAGATCTCCAATGTACCTGAGAGTCCAAAGATACCCAATGTACCCGAGAGCCTGGAGATCTCCAATGTACCCAAGGTCCTGGAGATACCCAATGTACCTGAGAGCCTGAAGATCCCCAATTTACACGAGTGCCCAGGGATCCCCAATGTACCTGAAAGCCCAGAGATCCCCAATGAACCCGAGAGCTCGGAGATCCCCAATGTACCCGAGAGCCCGAAGATCCCCAATGTACGTGAGAGCTCACGGATCCCAAATTTACCCAAGAGCCCGAAGATCCCCAATGTACCCAAGTGCACGGAGATCCCCAATGTACACGAGAGTCCGGAGATCCCCAAAGCATCTGAGAGCCCAGAGATCTGCAATGTACCAGAGAGCCTAGAGATCCCCAATTTCCTGAGCGTTCAGAGATCCCCAATGTACCCGAGAGCCCAGAGATTCCCAATATTCCTGAGAGTTCAGAGATACACAATGTACCTGAGTGTCCAGAGATCCCCAATGTACCTGAGTGACCAGAGATCCACAATGTACCCGAGAGACCCGAGATCCCCAATAAACCCGAGAGCCTGAAGATCCCCAATGTACCCAAGAGACCGGTGTTCCCCAATGTATCCTAGAATCCAGAGATCCCCAATGTACCTTCGAGCGCAGAAATCCCCAATGAACCTGAGAGCCCAGAATACCCCAATGTAAGCGAGAGTCCAGAGATCCCCAATGTATCCAAGAGTCCAGAGATCCCCAATGAACCAGAGAATCCAGAGATCCCCATTGTATCCGAGAGTACAGAGATCCCCAATGTATCTGAGAGTTCAAAGATACCCAATGTTCCTGAGAGTTCAGAGATCCCCAATGTACCCGAGAGTACTGAGATCCCCAATGTACCTAAGAGCCCGGAGATCCGCAATGTTCCCAAGTGCCAGGAGCTCCCCAATGTACCCGAGAGCCCAGGGATTCCCAATGTACCTGAGAGCCCAAATATCCCCAATTTACCCAAGAGCCCGGTGATCCCGAATGTATCCGAGAATCCAGAGATCCCCAGAGTACCCGAGAGCCCATAGATCCCCAATGTACCCGAGAGCCCAGAGATCTCCAATGTACCTGAGAGTCCAAAGATCCCCAATGTATCCTAGAATCCAGAGATCACCAGTGTACCCGAGAGTCCACAGAACCCCAATGTCCCCGAAAGCCCAGAGATCCCCAATGTACCCAAGGTCCCGGAGATACCCAATGTACCCGAGAGCCTGAAGAGCCCGAGAGCCCGGAGATACCCAGCGTACCAGAGAGCTCGAAAATGCCCAAAGTACCTGAGAGCCCATGGATCCCCAATCTACCCAAGTGCCCGGAGATCCCCAATGTAACCGAGAGTCCGGAGATCCCTAAAGTACCTGAGAGTGCGGAGATCCCCAATGTACCTGAGAGTCCGGAGATCCCCAATGTATCTGAGAGTTCAGAGATCCCCAATGTTCCTGAGAGTTCAGAGATCCCCAACTGTACCTGAGAGTGCAAAGATCCCCCATATTCCTGAGATTTCAGAGATCCCCAACGTACCCAAGAGTCCAGAGATCCCCAATGTAGCCTAGAGCCCAGAGATCCAAAATGGATCCGCGAGACCAGAGATCACCAATGAGCCTGTGGGCCCAGAGATCCCCAATGTATACAAGAGCCTTCGGATCCCCAATTGTACCGAGAGCCCTGGGATCCCAAATGTACCCGAGAGCCCAGGGATCCATAAAGTATCTGAGAGCCCAGGGATCCCCAATGTACCTGAAAGCCCAGAGATCGCCAATGTACCCAAGAGCCCGAAGATCCACAATGTACCCAAGTGCCCGGAGATCCCCAATGTAACCGAGAGTCCAGAGATCCCCAAAGTACCTGAGAGTCCTGAGATCCCCAATGTACCTGAGAGTCCAGAGATCCCCAATGTAGCCTTGAATCCAGAGATCCCTAGTGTACCTGAGAGCCCAGAGATCCCCAATGCACCCGAGTGTCCAGAAATCCCCTACGTATCTTAGAATCCAGAGATCCCCAGTGTATCTGAGAGTCCAGAGATCACCAATGTATCTGAGCGGTCAGAGATCCCCAATGGTCCTGAGAGTTTAGAGATTCCCAATGTACCCGAGAGTCCAGAGATCATCCATGTACCTGAGATTTCAGAGATCCCCAGCGTACCCGAGAGTCCAGAGATCCCCAATGTAGCCGAGAGCCCAGAGATCCAAAATGTATCCGAGAGACCAGAGATCACCAATGTACCTGAGGGCCCGCAGATCCCCAATGTACACGAGAGCCCAGGGATCCCCAATTGTATCGAGAGCCCAGGGATGCAAAAAGTATCCGAGAGCGCAGATATCCCCAAAGTATCTGAGAACGCAGAGATCCCCAATATCCCCGAGAATCCAGAGATTCCCAAAGTATCTGAGAGCCCAGAGATCCCCAATGTTCCTGAGAGTCCAAAGATCCCCAATGTACCCGAGAGCCCGGAGATCCGCAATGTTCCCGAGTGCCAGGAGCTCCCCAATGTACCCGAGAGCCCAGGGATTCCCAATGTACCTGAGAGCCCAAATATCCCCAATGTACCCAAGAGCCCGGAGATCCCCAATGTATCCGAGAATCCAGAGATCCCCAGAGTACCCGAGAGCCCATAGATCCCCAATGTACCCGAGAGCCCAGAGATCTCCAATGTACCTGAGAATCCAAAGATCCCAATTGTATCCTAGAATCCAGAGATCACCAGTGTACCCGAGAGTCAGCAGATCCCCAATGGACCCGAGAGCCCGGAGATCCCCAATGTACCAAAAGACCCGGAGATACCCAATGTACCCGAGAGCCCAGTGATCCCCAATGTACCTGAAAGCCCAGAGATCCCCAATGAACCTGAGAATCCAAAGATCCCAATTGTATCCTAGAATCCAGAGATCACCAGTGTACCCGAGAGTCAGCAGATCCCCAATGGACCCGAGAGCCCGGAGATCCCCAATTTACCAAAAGACCCGGAGATAGCCATTGTACCCGAGAGCCCAGTGATCCCCAATGTACCTGAAAGCCCAGAGATCCACAATGAACCCAAGAGCCTGGAGATCCCCAATGTACCCGAGAGCCGCAAGATCCCCAATGTACCTGAGAGCCCACGGATCCCCAATGTACCCAAGAGCCCGAAGATCCCCAATGTACCCAAGTGCCCGGAGATCCCAATTGTAACTGAGAGTCCGGAGATGCCCAATGTACCCGAGAGCCTGGAGATCCCGAATGTACCCGAGTGTCCGGGAATCCCCAATGTATCTTAGAATCCAGAGATCCCCAGTGTATCTGAGAGTCCGGAGATCCCCAATATATCTGAGAGTTCAGAGATCCCCAATGTACCTGAGAGTCCAGAGATTCCCAAAGTTCCTGAGATTTCAGAGAACCTCAATGTACCCGAGAGTTCAGAGATCCCCAGTGTATCTGAGAGTTCAGAGATCACCAACGTGCCTGAGGGCCCGAGAGATCCCCAATGTACACGAGAGCCCAGAGATCTCCAATATACCCGAGAGTCCAGGGATCCCCAAAGTATCTACGAGCCCAGAGATCCCCAATATTCCTGAGAGTGCAGAGAACCCCAATGGAACCGAGGGTCCAGAGATCCCCAATGTACCGGAGAGACCAGAGATCATCAATATACCCGAGAGTCCAGAGATCCCCAATGTACCCGAGTCCAGAGATCCCCAATGTATCTGAGCGGTCAGAGATCCCCAATGGTCCTGAGAGTTTAGAGATTCCCAATGTACCCGAGAGTCCAGAGATCATCCATGTACCTGAGATTTCAGAGATCCCCAGCGTACCCCACAGTCCAGAGATCCCCAATGTAGTCGAGAGCCCAGAGATCCAAAATGTATCCGAGAGACCAGAGATCACCAATGTACCTGAGGGCCAGCAGATCCCCAATGTACACGAGAGCCCAGGGATCCCCAATTGTATCGAGAGCCCAGGGATGCAAAAAGTATCCGAGAGCGCAGATATCCCCAAAGTATCTGAGAGCGCAGAGATCCCCAATATCCCCAAGAGTCCAGAGATCCCCAAAGTATCTGAGAGCCCAGAGATCCCCAATATTCCTGAGAGTCCAGAGATCCCCAATGTACCCGAGAGCCCGGAGATCCGCAATGTTCCCGAGTGCCAGGAGCTCCCCAATGTACCTGAGAGCCCAGGGATTCCCAATGTACCTGAGAGCCCAAATATCCCCAATGTACCCAAGAGCCCGGAGATCCCCAATGTATCCGAGAATCCAGAGATCCCCAGAGTACCCGAGAGCCCATAGATCCCCAATGTACCCGAGAGCCCAGAGATCTCCAATGTACCTGAGAATCCAAAGATCTCAATTGTATCCTAGAATCCAGAGATCACCAGTGTACCCGAGAGTTGGCAGATCCCCAATGGACCCGAGAGCCCGGAGATCCCCAATGTACCAAAAGACCCGGAGATCCCCAATGTACCCGAGAGCCCAGTGATCCCCAATATACCTGAAAGCCCAGAGATCCCCAATGAACCCAAGAGCCTGGAGATCCCCAATGTACCCGAGAGCCGCAAGATCCCCAATGTACCTGAGAGCCCACGGATCCCCAATGTACCCAAGAGCCCGAAGATCCCCAATGTACCCAAGTGCCCGGAGATCCCAATTGTAACCGAGAGTCCGGAGATGCCCAATGTACCTGAGAGTCCAGAGATCCCCACTGTACCCGAGAGCCTGGAGATCCCCAATGTACCCGAGTGTCCGGAAATCCCCAACGTATCTTAGAATCCAGAGATCCCCAGTATATCTGAGAGTCCGGAGATCCCCAATATATCTGAGAGTTCAGAGATCCCCAATGTACACGAGAGTCCAGAGATTCCCAAAGTTCCTGAGATTTCAATGTACCCGAGAGTTCAGAGATTCCCAATGTTTCTGAGAGTTCAGAGATCACCAATGTGCCTGAGGGCCCTAGAGATCCCCAATGTACACGAGAGCCCAGAGATCCCCAAAGTATCTGAGAGTCCAGAGATCTCCAATATACCCGAGAGTCCAGGGATCCCCAAAGTATCTACGAGCCCAGAGATCCCCAATGTTCCTGAGAGTGCAGAGAACCCCAATGGACCCGAGGGTCCAGAGATCCCCAATGTACCCGAGTCCAGAGATCCCCAAAGTATCTGAGGGCCCAGAGATCCCCGACGTACCCGAGAGCCCAGAGAACCCCAATGATCCTGAGAATTCAGAGATCCCCAATGTACCCGAGCGTGCATAAATCCCCAATGTACCCAAGAATCCGGAGATCCCCAAAATATGTGAGAGCCCAGATATCCCCAATGTAACCGAGAGACCAGAGATCCCCATGTACCTGAGGGTCCACAGATCCCCAATGTCCCCAAGGGTCCAGAGATCCTCAATGTGCTCGGGAACCCAGAGATCCCCAATGTACCCGGGAGCCCAGAGTTCACCAATGTACCCGAGAGCCCGGAGATCCCCAATGTACCCAAGGGCCCGAAGATCCCCAGTGTATCCAAGAGTCCGGAGATCCCCAATGAGCCCGAGAATCCAGGGATCCCCAATCTATCCGAGAGTACAGAGATCCCCAATGTATCTGAGAGTTCAGAAATCCCCAATGTTCCTGAGAGTTCAGAGATCCCCAATGTACCCGAGAGTCCAGACATCCCCAATGTAGCCAAGATCCCAGAGTTCCAAAATGTATCCGAGAGACCAGAGATCACCAATCTACCTGAGGACCCGGGGATTCCCAATGTACCCGAGAGCCCAAGGATCCCCAATTGTACCGAGAGCTCCGGGATCTCCAATGTACCCGAGAGCCCAGGGATCCCCAAAGTATCTGAGAGCCCATAGATCGCCAATATACCTGCGAGTCCAGAGATCCCCAAAGTATCTGAGAGCCCAGAGATCCCCAATGTTCCTGAGAGTCCAGAGATCCCCAAAGTACCTGAGAGCCCGGAGAACCGCAATGTACCCGAGTGCCAGGAGCTCCCCAATGTACCCGAGAGCCCAGGGATTCCCAATGTATCTGAGAGCCCAAATATCCCCAATGTAACCAAGAGCCCAGAGATCCCCAATGTAACCGAGAATCCAGAGATCCCAAGCGTACCTGAGAGCCCGTAAATGCCCAATGTACCCGAGAGCCCAGAGATCTCCAATGTACCTGAGAGTCCAAAGATACCCAATGTATCCTAGAATCCAGAGATCACCAATGTACCCGAGAGTCCGCAGATCCCCAATGTACCCGAGAGCCTGAAGATCTCCAATGTACCCTAGGTCCCGGAGATACCCAATGTACCCGAGAGCCTGAAGATCCCCAATGTACACGAGTGCCCAGAGATCCCCAATGTACCTGAAAGCCCACAGATCCCCAATGAACCCGAGAGCCCGGAGATCCCCAATGTACCCGAGAGCCCGAAGATCCCCAATGTACGTGAGAGCTCACGGATCCCAAATTTACCCAAGAGCCCGAAGATCCCCAATGTACCCAAGTGCACGGAGATCCCCAATGTACACGAGAGTCCAGAGATCCCCAAAGCATCTGAGAGCCCAGAGATCTGCAATGTACCAGAGAGCCTAGAGATCCCCAATTTCCTGAGCGTTCAGAGATCCCCAATGTACCCGAGAGCCCAGAGATTCCCAATATTCCTGAGAGTTCAGAGATACACAATGTACCTGAGTGTCCAGAGATCCCCAATGTACCTGAGTGACCAGAGATCCACAATGTACCCGAGAGACCCGAGTTCCCCAATATACCCGAGAGCCCGAAGATCCCCAATGTACCCAAGAGACCGGTGTTCCCCAATGTATCCTAGAATCCAGAGATCCCCAATGTACCTTCGAGCCCAGAAATCCCCAATGAACCCGAGAGCCCAGAATACCCCAATGTAAGCGAGAGTCCAGAGATCCCCAATGTATCCAAGAGTCCGGAGATCCCCAATGAACCCGAGAATCCAGAGATCCCCAATGTATCCGAGAGTACAGAGATCCCCAATGTATCTGAGAGTTCAAAGATCCCCAATGTTCCTGAAAGTTCAGAGATCCCCAATGTACCCGAGAGTCCTGAGATCCCCAATGTACCTGAGAGCCCAGAGATCCGCAATGTTCCCGAGTGCCAGGAGCTCCCCAATGTACCCGAGAGCCCAGGGATTCCCAATGTACCTGAGAGCCCAAATATCCCCAATGTACCCAAGAGCCCGGAGATCCCCAATGTATCCGAGAATCCAGAGATCCCCAGAGTACCCGAGAGCCCATAGATCCCCAATGTACCTGAGAGCCCAGAGATCTCCAATGAACCTGAGAGTCCAAAGATCCCCAATGTATCCTAGAATCCTGAGATCACCAGTGTACCCGAGAGTCCGCAGAACCCCAATGTCCCCGAAAGCCCAGAGATCCCCAATGTACCCAAGGTCCCGGAGATACCCAATGTACCCGAGAGCCTGAAGATCCCCAATGAGCCCAAGAGCCCGGAGATACCCAGCGTACCCGAGAGCTTGAAAATGCCCAAAGTACCTGAGAGCCCATGGATCCCCAATGTACCCAAGTGTCCGGAGATCCACAATGTAACCGAGAGTCTGGAGATCCCCAACGTACCTGAGAGTGCGGAGATCCCCAATGTACCTGAGAGTCCGGAGATCCCCAATGTATCTGAGAGTTCAGAGATCCCCAATGTTCCTGAGAGTTCAGAGATCCCCAAATGTACGCAAGAGTGCAGAGATCCCCCATATTCCTGAGATTTCAGAGATCCCCAATGTACCCAAGAGTCCAGAGATCCCCAATGTAGCCTAGAGCCCAGAGATCCAAAATGTATCCGAGAGACCAGAGATCCCCAATGTATACAAGAGCCTTGGGATCCCCAATTGTACCGAGAGCCCTGGGATCCCAAATGTACCCGAGAGCCCAGGGATCCATAAAGTATCTGAGAGACCAGGGATCCCCAATGTACCTGAAAGCCCAGAGATCGCCAATGTACCCAAGAGCCCGAAGATCCACAATGTACCCAAGTGCCCAGAGATCCCCAATGTAACCGAGAGTCCAGAGATCCCCAAAGTACCTGAGAGTCCTGAGATCCCCAATGTACCTGAGAGTCCAGAGATCCCCAATGTAGCCTTGAATCCAGAGATCCCTAGTGTACCTGAGAGCCCGGAGATCCCCAAAGCACCCGAGTGTCCGGAAATCCCCTACTTATCTTAGAATCCAGAGATCCCCAGTGTATCTGAGAGTCCAGAGATCACCAATGTATCTGAGCGGTCAGAGATCCCCAATGGTCCTGAGAGTTTAGAGATTCCCAATGTACCCGAGAGTCCAGAGATCATCCATGTACCTGAGATTTCAGAGATCCCCAGCGTACCCGACAGTCCAGAGATCCCCAATGTAGCCGAGAGCCCAGAGATCCAAAATGTATCCGAGAGACCAGAGATCACCAATGTACCTGAGGGCCCGCAGATCCCCAATGTACACGAGAGCCCAGGGATCCCCAATTGTATCGAGAGCCCAGGGATGCAAAAAGTATCCGAGAGCGCAGATATCCCCAAAGTATCTGAGAGCGCAGAGATCCCCAATATCCCCGAGAGTCCAGAGATCCCCAAAGTATCTGAGAGCCCAGAGATCCCCAATGTTCCTGAGAGTCCAGAGATCCCCAATGTACCCGAAAGCCCGGAGAACCGCATTGTTCCCGAGTGCCAGGAGCTCCCCAATGTACCCGAGAGCCCAGGGATTCCCAATATACCTGAGAGCCCAAATATCCCCAATGTACCCAAGAGCCCGGAGATCCCCAATGTATCCGAGAATCCAGAGATCCCCAGAGTACCTGAGAGCCCGTAGATCCCCAATGTACCCGAGAGCCCAGAGATCTCCAATGTACCTGAGAATCCAAAGATCCCAATTGTATCCTAGAATCCAGAGATCACCAGTGTACCCGAGAGTCAGCATATCCCCAATGGACCCGAGAGCCCGGAGATCCCCAATGTACCAAAAGACCCGGAGATACCCAATCTACCCGAGAGCCCAGTAATCTCCAATGTACCTGAAAGCCCAGAGATCCCCAATGAACCCAAGAGACTGGAGATCCCCAATGTTCCCGAGAGTCGCAAGATCCCCAATGTACCTGAGAGCCCATGGATCCACAATGTACCCAAGAGCCCGATGATCCCCACTGTACCCAAGTGCCCGGAGATCCCAATTGTAACCGAGAGTCCGGAGATGCCCAATGTACCTGACAGTCCTGAGATCCCCAATGTACCTGAGAGTCCAGAGATCCCCACTGTACCCAAGAGTCCAGAGATCCCCAATGTAGCCTAGAGCCCAGAGATCCAAAATGTATCCGCGAGACCAGAGATCACCAATGAGCCTGTGGGCCCAGAGATCCCCAATGTATACAAGAGCCTTGGGATCCCCAATTGTACCGAGAGCCCTGGGATCCCAAATGTACCCGAGAGCCCAGGGATCCATAAAGTATCTGAGAGCCCAGGGATCCCCAATGTACCTGAAAGCCCAGAGATCGCCAATGTACCCAAGAGCCCGAAGATCCACAATGTACCCAAGTGCCCGGAGATCCCCAATGTAACCGAGAGTCCAGAGATCCCCAAAGTACCTGAGAGTCCTGAGATCCCCAATGTACCTGAGAGTCCAGAGATCCCCAATGTAGCCTTGAATCCAGAGATCCCTAGTGTACCTGAGAGCCCAGAGATCCCAAATGCACCCGAGTGTCCGGAAATCCCCTACGTATCTTAGAATCCAGAGATCCCCAGTGTATCTGAGAGTCCAGAGATCACCAATGTATCTGAGCAGTCAGAGATCCCCAATGGTCCTGAGAGTTTAGAGATCCCTAAAGTACCCGAGAGTCCAGAGATCATCCATGTACCTGAGATTTCAGAGATCCCCAGCGTACCCGAGAGTCCAGAGATCCCCAATGTAGCCGAGAGCCCTCAGATCCAAAATGTATCCGAGAGACCAGAGATCACCAATGTACCTGAGGGCCCGCAGATCCCCAATGTACACGAGAGCCCAGGGATCCCCAATTGTATCGAGAGCCCAGGGATGCAAAAAGTATCCGAGAGCGCAGATATCCCCAAAGTATCTGAGAGCGCAGAGATCCCCAATATCCCCGAGAGTCCAGAGATCCCCAAAGTATCTGAGAGCCCAGAGATCCGCAATGTTCCTGAGAGTCCAGAGATCCCCAATGTACCCGAGAGCCCGGAGAACCGCAATGTTCCCGAGTGCCAGGAGCTCCCCAATGTACCCGAGAGCCCGGGAATTCCCAATGTACCTGAGAGCCCAAATATCCCCAATGTACCCAAGAGCCCGGAGATCCCCAATGTACCCGAGAGCCCAGAGATCTCCAATGTACCTGAGAATCCAAAGATCCCAATTGTATCCTAGAATCCAGAGATCACCAGTGTACCCGAGAGTCGGCATATCCCCAATGGACCCGAGAGCCCGGAGATCCCCAATGTACCAAAAGACCCGGAGATACCCAATGTACCCGAGAGCCCAGTGATCTCCAATGTACCTGAAAGCCCAGAGATCCCCAATGAACCCAAGAGCCTGGAGATCCCCAATGTACCCGAGAGCCTGGAGATCCCCAATGTACCCGAGTGTCCGGAAATCCCCAATGAACCTTAGAATCCAGAGATCCCCAGTGTATCTGAGAGTCTGGAGATCCCCAATATATCTGAGAGTTCTGGGATTCCCAATGTACCCGAGAGTCCAGAGATTCCCAAAGTTCCTGAGATTTCAGAGTACCCCAATTTACCCGAGAGTTCAGAGATCCCCAATGTATCTGACAGTCCAGAGATCACCAATGATCCTGAGGGCCCGAGAGATCCCCAATTGTACTGATAAACCCGGGATCCGAAATGTACCCGAGAGCCCAGAGATCCCCAAAGTATCTGAGAGCCCAGAGACCCCCAATGTTCCTGAGAGTGCAGAGAACCCCAATTGAACCGAGGGTCCAGAGATCCCCAATGTACCCGAGAGACCAGAAATCATCAATATAGCCGAGAGACCAGAGATCCCCAATGTACCCGAGTCCAGAGTTCCCCAACGTATCTGTGGGCCCACTGATCCCCAACATACCCGAGAGCCCAGAGATCCCCAATGTACCCAAGGGTGCAGAGATCCCCAATGTACCCGAGAATCCAGAGATCCCCAAAATATGTGAGAGCCCAGATATCCCCAATGTAACCGAGAGACCAGAGATCCCCATGTACCTGAGGGTCCACAGATCCCCAATGTCCCCGAGGGTCCAGAGATCCTCAATGTACCCGGGAACCCGGAGATCCCCAATGTACCCGAGAGCCCAAAGATCCCCAATGTACCCGTGAGCCCAGAAATCCAAAATGTACCCGTGAGCCCAGAATACCCCAATGTACACGAGAGTCCAAAGATCCTCAATGTATCCAAGAGTCCGGAGATCCCCAATGTACCCGAGAATCCAGAGATCCCCAATGTATCCGAGAGTACAGGGATCCCCAATGTATCTGAGAGTTCAGACATACCCAATGTTCCTGAGCGTTCAGAGATCCCCAATGTACCTGAGAGTCCAGACATCCCCAAAGTAGCCAAGAGCCCAGATATTCAAAATGTATCCGAGAGACCAGAGATCTCCAATGTACCTGAGAATCCAAAGATCCCAATTGTATCATAGAATCCAGAGATCACCAGTGTACCTGAGAGTCGGCAGATCCCCAATGGACCCGAGAGCCCGGAGATTCTCAATGTACCAAAAGACCCGGAGATACCCAATTTACCCGAGAGCCCAGTGATCCCCAATGTACCTGAAAGGCCAGAGATCCCGAATGAACCCAAGAGCCTTGAGATCCCCAGTGTACCCGAGAGCCGCAAGATCCCCAATGTACCTGAGAGCCAACGGATCCCCAATGTACCCAAGAGCCCGAAGATCCCCAATGTACCCAAGTGCCCGGAGATCCCAATTGTAACTGAGAGTCCGGAGATGCCCAATGTACCTGACAGTCCTGAGATCCCCAATGTACCTGAGAGTCCAGAGATCCCCACTGTACCCGAGAGCCTGGAGATCCCCAGTGTACCCGAGTGTCCGGAAATCCCCAATGTATCTTAGAATCCAGAGATCCCCAGTGTATCTGAGAGTCTGGAGATCCCCAATATATCTGAGAGTTCTGGGATCCCCAATGTACCCGAGAGTCCAGAGATTCCCAAAGTTCCTGAGATTTCAGAGTACCCCAATGTACCCGAGAGTTCAGAGATCCCCAATGTATCTGACAGTCCAGAGATCACCAATGAACCTGAGGGCCCGAGAGATCCCCAATTGTACTGAGAGACTCGGGATCTGAAATGTACCCGAGAGCCCAGAGATCCCCAAAGTATCTGAGAGCCCAGAGACCCCCAATGTTCCTGAGAGTGCAGAGAACCCCAATTGAACCGAGGGTCCAGAGATCCCCAATGTACCCGAGAGACCAGAAATCATCAATATAGCCGAGAGACCAGAGATTCCCAATGTACCCGAGTCCAGAGTTCCCCAACGTATCTGTGGGCCCACTGATCCCCAACATACCCGAGAGCCCAGAGATCCCCAATGTACCCAAGGGTGCAGAGATCCCCAATGTACCCGAGAATCCAGAGATCCCCAAAATATGTGAGAGCCCAGATATCCCCAATGTAACCGAGAGACCAGAGATCCCCATGTACCTGAGGGTCCACAGATCCCCAATGTCCCCGAGGGTCCAGAGATCCTCAATGTACCCGGGAACCCGGAGATCCCCAATGTACCCGAGAGCCCAAAGATCCCCAATGTACCCGTGAGCCCAGAAATCCAAAATGTACCCGTGAGCCCAGAATACCCCAATGTACACGAGAGTCCAAAGATCCTCAATGTATCCAAGAGTCCAGAGATCCCCAATGTACCCGAGAATCCAGAGATCCCCAATGTATCCGAGAGTACAGAGATCCCCAATGTATCTGAGAGTTCAGACATACCCAATGTTCCTGAGCGTTCAGAGATCCCCAATGTACCTGAGAGTCCAGACATCCCCAAAGTAGCCAAGAGCCCAGATATTCAAAATGTATCCGAGAGACCAGAGATCTCCAATGTACCTGAGAATCCAAAGATCCCAATTGTATCATAGAATCCAGAGATCACCAGTGTACCTAAGAGTCGGCAGATCCCCAATGGACCCGAGAGCCCGGAGATTCCCAATGTACCAAAAGACCCAGAGATACCCAATTTACCCGAGAGCCCAGTGATCCCCAATGTACCTGAAAGCCCAGAGATCCCCAATGAACCCAAGAGCCTTGAGATCCCCAGTGTACCCGAGAGCCGCAAGATCCCCAATGTACCTGAGAGCCCACGGATCCCCAATGTACCCAAGAGCCCGAAGATCCCCAATGTACCCAAGTGCCCGGAGATCCCAATTGTAACTGAGAGTCCGGAGATGCCCAATGTACCTGACAGTCCTGAGATCCCCAATGTACCTGAGAGTCCAGAGATCCCCACTGTACCCGAGAGCCTGGAGATCCCCAATGTACCCGAGTGTCCGGAAATCCCCAATGTATCTTAGAATCCAGAGATCCCCAGTGTATCTGAGAGTCTGGAGATCCCCAATATATCTGAGAGTTCTGGGATCCCCAATGTACCTGAGAGTCCAGAGATTCCCAAAGTTCCTGAGATTTCAGAGTACCCCAATGTACCCGAGAGTTCAGAGATCCCCAATGTATCTGACAGTCCAGAGATCACCAATGAACCTGAGGGCCCGAGAGATCCCCAATTGTACTGAGAGACCCGGGATCCGAAATGTACCCGAGAGCCCAGAGATCCCCAAAGTATCTGAGAGCCCCGAGACCAACAATGTTCCTGAGAGTGCAGAGAACCCCAATTGAACCGAGGGTCCAGAGATCCCCAATGTACCCGAGAGACCAGAAATCATCAATATAGCCGAGAGACCAGAGATCCCCAATGTACCCGAGTCCAGAGTTCCCCAACGTATCTGTGGGCCCACTGATCCCCAACATACCCGAGAGCCCAGAGATCCCCAATGTACCCAAGGGTGCAGAGATCCCCAATGTACCCGAGAATCCAGAGATCCCCAAAATATGTGAGAGCCCAGATATCCCCAATGTAACCGAGAGACCAGAGATCCCCATGTACCTGAGGGTCCACAGATCCCCAATGTCCCCGAGGGTCCAGAGATCCTCAATGTACCCAGGAACCCGGAGATCCCCAATGTACCCGAGAGCCCAAAGATCCCCAATGTACCCGTGAGCCCAGAAATCCAAAATGTACCCGTGAGCCCAGAATACCCCAATGTACACGAGAGTCCAAAGATCCTCAATGTATCCAAGAGTCCGGAGATCCCCAATGTACCCGAGAATCCAAAGATCCCCAATGTATCCGAGAGTACAGAGATCCCCAATGTATCTGAGAGTTCAGACATACCCAATGTTCCTGAGCGTTCAGAGATCCCCAATGTACCTGAGAGTCCAGACATCCCCAATGTAGCCAAGAGCCCAGATATTCAAAATGTATCCGAGAGACCAGAGATCTCCAATGTACCTGAGAATCCAAAGATCCCAATTGTATCATAGAATCCAGAGATCACCAGTGTACCTAAGAGTCGGCAGATCCCCAATGGACCCGAGAGCCCGGAGATTCCCAATGTACCAAAAGACCCGGAGATACCCAATTTACCCGAGAGCCCAGTGATCCCCAATGTACCTGAAAGCCCAGAGATCCCCAATGAACCCAAGAGCCTTGAGATCCCCAGTGTACCCGAGAGCCGCAAGATCCCCAATGTACCTGAGAGCCCACGGATCCCCAATGTACCCAAGAGCCCGAAGACCCCCAATGTACCCAAGTGCCCGGAGATCCCAATTGTAACTGAGAGTCCGGAGATGCCCAATGTACCTGACAGTCCTGAGATCCCCAATGTACCTGAGAGTCCAGAGATCCCCACTGTACCCGAGAGCCTGGAGATCCCCAATGTACCCGAGTGTCCGGAAATCCCCAATGTATCTTAGAATCCAGAGATCCCCAGTGTATCTGAGAGTCTGGAGATCCCCAATATATCTGAGAGTTCTGGGATCCCCAATGTACCCGAGAGTCCAGAGATTCCCAAAGTTCCTGAGATTTCAGAGTACCCCAATGTACCCGAGAGTTCAGAGATCCCCAATGTATCTGACAGTCCAGAGATCACCAATGAACCTGTTGGCCCGAGAGATCCCCAATTGTACTGAGAGACCCGGGATCCGAAATGTACCCGAGAGCCCAGAGATCCCCAAAGTATCTGAGAGCCCAGAGACCAACAATGTTCCTGAGAGTGCAGAGAACCCCAATTGAACCGAGGGTCCAGAGATCCCTAATGTACCCGAGAGACCAGAAATCATCAATATACCCGAGAGACCAGAGATCCCCAATGTACCCGAGTCCAGAGTTCCCCAACGTATCTGTGGGCCCACTGATCCCCAACATACCCGAGAGCCCAGAGATCCCCAATGTACCCAAGGGTGCAGAGATCCCCAATGTACCCGAGAATCCGGAGATGCCCAAAATATGTGAGAGCCCAGATATCCCCAATGTAACCGAGAGACCAGAGATCCCCATGTACCTGAGGGTCCACAGATCCCCAATGTCCCCGAGGGTCCAGAGATCCTCAATGTACCCGGGAACCCGGAGATCCCCAATGTACCCGAGAGCCCAAGATCCCCAATGTACCCGTGAGCCCAGAAATCCAAAATGTACCCGTGAGCCCAGAATACCCCAATGTACACGAGAGTCCAAAGATCCTCAATGTATCCAAGAGTCCGGAGATCCCCAATGTACCCGAGAATCCAGAGATCCCCAATGTATCCGAGAGTACAGAGATCCCCAATGTGTCTGAGAGTTCAGACATCCCCAATGTTCCTGAGCGTTCAGAGATCCCCAATGTTTCTTAGAGTCCAGACATCCCCAATGTAGCCAAGAGCCCAGATATTCAAAATGTATCCGAGAGACCAGAGATCACCAATCCACCTGAGGTCCCGGGGATTCCCAATGTACCCGAGAGCGCAAGGATCCCCAATTGTACCGAGAGCTCCGGGATCCCCAATGTACCTGAGAGCCCAGAGATCCCCAAAGTATCTGAGAGCCCAGAGATCCCCAATATACCCGTGAGTCCAGAGATCCCCAAAGTATCTTAGAGCACAGAGATCCCCAATGTTCCTGAGAGTCCAGAGATCCCAAATGAACCCTAGAGCCCGGAGAACCGCAATGTACCCGAGTGCCAGGAGCTCCCCAATGTACCCGAGACCCCGGCGATTCCCAATGTACCTGTGAGTCCAAATATCCCCAATGTACCCAAGAGCCCAGAGATAACCAATGTATCTGAGAATCCAGAGATCCCAAGAGTACGCGAGAGCCTGTAGATCCCTAATGTACCCGAGAGCCGAGAGATCTCCAATGTACCTGAGAGTCCAAGGATCCCCAGTGTATCCCAGAATCCAGAGATCACCAGTGTACCCGAGAGTCAGCTGATCCCCAATTTACCCGAGAGCCCGGAGATCCCCAATGTACCCTAGGTCCCGGAGATACCCAATGTACCCGAGAGCCTGAAGATCCCCAATGTACCCGAGTGCCCAGGGATCCACAATGTACCTGAAAGCCTCGAGATCCCCAATGAACCCTAGGGCACGGAGATCCCCAAATTACCCGAGAGCCTGAAGATCCCCAATGTACGTGAGAGCCCATGGAATCCCAATTTACCCAAGAGCCCGAAGATCCCAAATGTACCCAAGTGCCCGGAGATCCCCAATGTACACGAGAGTCTGGAGATCCCCAAAGTATCTGAGAGCCCAGAGATCTGCAATGTACCCAAGAGCCTAGAGATCCCCAATTTCCTGAGTGTTCAGAGATCCTCAATGTACCCGAGAGCCCAGAGATCCCCAATATTCCTGAGAGTTCAGAGATACACCATGTACCCGTGAGTTCAGAGATCCCCAAATTACCTGAGTGACCAGAGATCCACAATGTACCCAAGAGCCTGGAGATCCCCAATGTACCCAAGAGCCCAAAGATTCCCAATGTACCCAAGAGACCGGTATTCCCCATTCTATCCTAGAATCCAGAGATCCGCAATGTACCTTCTAGCCCAGAAATCCCCAATGAACCCGAAATCCCAGAATACCCCAATGTATCCGAGAGTACAGAGATCCCCAATGTATCTGAAAGTTCAGAGATCCCCAAAGTTCCTGAGAGTTCAGAGATCCCCAATGTACCCGAGAGTCCAGAGATCCCCAATGTAGCCGAGAGCCCAGAGATCACCAATGTACCTGAGGGCCCGGAGATCCCCAATGTACATGAGAGTCTGCAGATCCCCAAAGTATCTGAGAGCCCAGAGATCCGCAATGTACCCAAGAGCCTAGAGATCCCCAATTTCCTGAGCATTCAGAGATCCCCAATGTACCCGAGAGCCCAGATATCCCCAATATTCCTGAGAGTTCAGAGATACACCATGTACCCAAGAGTTCAGAGATCCCCAATGTACCTGAGTGACCAGAGATCCACAATGTACCCAAGAGCCCGGAGATCCCCAATGTACCTGAGAGTCCAAAGATCCCCAATGTATCCTAGATTTCAGAGATCACTAGTGTACCCGAGTGTCCGCAGATCCACAATGTACCCAAGAGCCCAGAGATCCCCAATCTACCCAAGGACCCGGAGATCCCCAATGTACCCTAGCTCTCGGAGTTACCCAATGTACCCGAGAGCCCAGTTATTTCAAATGTACCGGAGAGCCCAAATATCTACAATGTACCCAAGAGCCCGGAGATCCCCAATGTATCTGAGAATCCAGAGATCGCCAGAGTACCCAAGAGCCCGTAGATCCCCAATGTACCCGAGGGCCCAGAGATCCCCAATGTACCTGAGAGTCCAAAGATCCCCAATGTATCCTAGATTCCAGAGATCACCAGTGTACCCGAGAGTCCGCAGATCCCCAATGTACCCGAGAGCCCAGAGATCCCCAATGTACCCAAGGACCCGGAGATACCCAATGTACCCGAGAGCCCGACGATCCCCAATGTACCTGAGTGACCAGGGATCCCCAATGTACCTGAAAGCCCAGGGATCCGCAATGAACTCAAGAGCCCGGAGATCCCCAATGTACCCGAGAGCCCGAAGATCCCCAATGTCCCTGAGAGCCCACAGTTCCCCAATGTACCCAAGAGCCCGAAGATCCCCAGTGTACCCAAGTGCCCAGAGATCCCCAATGTAACCGAGAGTCCAGAGATCCCCAATGTACCTGAGAGTCCTGAGATCCCCAATGTACCTGAGAGTCCAGAGATCCCCAATGTAGCCTTGAATCCAGAGAACCCCAGTGAACCCGAGAGCCCAGAGATCCCCAATGTACCCATCTGGAAATCCCCAATGTATCTTAGAATCCAGAGATCCCCAGTGAATCTGAGAGTCTGGAGATCCGCAATGTATCTGAGTGTTCAGAGATCCCCAATGTTTCTGAGAGTTCAGAGATCCCCAATGTATCCGAGAGTCCAGAGATCCCCCATGTTCCTGAGATTTCAGAGATCCCCAATGTACCTGAGAGTCCAGAGATCCCCATTGTAGCCGAGAGCCCAGAGATCCAAAATGTATCCGAGCGACCAGAGATTACCCATGTACCTGAGGGCTCGGAGATCCCCAATGTACACGAGAGCCCAGGGATCCCCAATTGTACCAAAGCCCCGAGATCCCCAATGTCTCCGACAATCCAGAGATTCCCAGAGTACCCGAGAGCCCGTAGATCCCCAATGTATCTGAGAGTTCAGAGATCCCCAATGTACCCGAGAGCCCAAAGTTCCCTAATGTACCCGTGAGCCCGGCGATCCCCAATATACCCGAGAGCCCAGAGGTCCCCAATGTACCTGAGACACCAAAGATCCCCAATGCACCCAAGAGCCCGGAGATCCCCAATGTACCTGAGAGACCAGGGATCCCCAATGTACCTGAAAGCCCAGGGATCCGCAATGAACTCAAGAGCCCGGAGATCCCCAATGTACCCGAGAGCCCGAAGATCCCCAATGTCCCTGAGAGCCCACAGATCCCCAATGTACCCAAGAGCCCGAAGATCCCCAGTGTACCCAAGTGCCCAGAGATCCCCAATGTAACCGAGAGTCCAGAGATCCCCAATGTACCTGAGAGTCCTGAGATCCCCAATGTACCTGAGAGTCCAGAGATCCCCAATGTAGCCTTGAATCCAGAGAACCCCAGTGAACCCGAGAGCCCAGAGATCCCCAATGTACCCATCTGGAAATCCCCAATGTATCTTAGAATCCAGAGATCCCCAGTGAATCTGAGAGTCTGGAGATCCGCAATGTATCTGAGTGTTCAGAGATCCCCAATGTTTCTGAGAGTTCAGAGATCCCCAATGTATCCGAGAGTCCAGAGATCCCCCATGTTCCTGAGATTTCAGAGATCCCCAATGTACCTGAGAGTCCAGAGATCCCCATTGTAGCCGAGAGCCCAGAGATCCAAAATGTATCCGAGCGACCAGAGATCACCCATGTACCTGAGGGCTCGGAGATCCCCAATGTACACGAGAGCCCAGGGATCCCCAATTGTACCAAAGCCCCGAGATCCCCAATGTCACCGACAATCCAGAGATTCCCAGAGTACCCGAGAGCCCGTAGATCCCCAATGTATCTGAGAGTTCAGAGATCCCCAATGTACCCGAGAGCCCAAAGTTCCCTAATGTACCCGTGAGCCCGGCGATCCCCAATAAACCCGAGAGCCCCCTGATCCCCAATGTACCTGAGACACCAAAGATCCCCAATGCACCCAAGAGCCCGGAGATCCCCAATGTATCCAAGAGCCCTGAGATCCACAATGTATCTGAGAGCCCCTAGATCCCCAGTGTACCCAAGAGCCCAGAGATCCACAATGTTCCTGAGTGTTCAGAGATCCCCAATGTACCCAAGAGTCCAGAGATCCCCATAGTATCTGAGAGCCCAGAGATCACCAATGTTCCTGAGAGTTCGGAGATCTACAATGTACGCGAGAGTCCAGAGATCCCCAAATTATCTGAGAGCCCTGAGATCCCCAATGTACTCGAGAGTCCAGAGATCCCCAATGTAGCTGAGAGCCCAGAGATCCCCAATGTTCCTGAGAGTTCAGAGATCCCCAATGTACCCGAGGGTCCAGAGTTCCCCAATGTATCTGAGAGCCCAGAGATCCCCAATGTCTCAGAGAGCCCAGAGATCACCAATGTTCCTGAGAGTCTGGAGATCCCCAATGTGCCCGAAATTCCGGAGTTACCCATTGTACCCGAATGTCCAGAGATCTGAGAGTCATGAGGTCCCCAATGTACTCGAGAGTCCAGAGATACCCAATGCAGCAGAGAGTCCAGATATCCCCAATGAATCCGAGAATCCAGAGATCCCCAATGTACCCGAGAGCCCAAGGATCTCCAATGTACCCGAGAGCCTGGAGATCCCCATTGTATTCGAGAGTCCAGAGATCCCCAATGTAGCTGAAAGCCCAGAGATCCCCAATGTACCTGACAGCCTGGAGATCCGCAATGTATCCGAGAGTCTGGACATCCCCAATGTACCCGAGAGCCCAGAGATCCCCAATTTACCTGAGAGTCCAAAGATCCCCAATGTATCCTAGATTCCAGAGATCACCAGTGTACCCGAGAGTCCGCAGATTCCCAATGTACCCGAGAGCCCGGAGTTCCCCAATGTACCCGAAGTCCCGAGATACCCAATGTACCCGAGAGCCCGGAGATCCCCAATGTACCTGAGAGTCCTGAGATCCCCAATGTACCTGAGAGTCCAGAGATCCCCAATGTATCCTTGAATCCAGAGATCCCCAGTGTACCTGAGAACCCGGAGATCTCCAATGTACCCGAGTGTCCGGAAATCCCCAATGTACCTTAGAATCCAAAGATCTCCAGTGTATCTGAGAGTCCGGAGATCCCCAATGTATCCAAGAATCCAGTGATCCACAATGTACCTGAGAGCCCAGAAATCCCCAAAGTACCCGAGAGCCCAGAAATCCCCAATGTACCCGAGAGTCAAGAGATCCCCAAAGTATCTGAGTGCCCAGACATTCCCAATGTTCCAGAGAGTTCAGAGATCCCAAATGTACCCGAGAGTCCAGAGATCCCCAATATTCCTGAGAGTTCAGAGATACACTATGTACCTGAGAGTCCAGAGATCCCCAATGTACCTGAAAGACCAGAGATCCCCAATGTACCCGAGAGCCCGGTGATCCCCAATGTACCCGAGAGCCCAAAGATCCCCAATATACCCAAGAGACCGGCGATCCCCAATATATCCTTGAATCCAGAGATCCCCAATGTACCCGCGAGCCCAGAAATCACCAATGTACCCGAGAGCCCAGAACACCCCAATGTACCCGAGAGTCCAGAGATCCAAAATGTATCCAAGTGTCCGGAGATCCCCAATGATCCCGAGAATCCAGAGATCCTCAATGTATCCGAGAGTACTGAGATGCCCAATGTATCTGAGAGTTCAGAGATCCCCAATGCTCCAGAGAGTTCAGACATCCAAAATGTATCCGAGAGGCCAGAGATCACCAATGTACCTGAGGGCCCAGAGATCCCCAATGTACCCGAGAGCCCACGGACCCACAATTGTAACGAGAGCTCTGGCATCCCCAACATACCCGAGATCCCAGAGATCCCCAAAGTATCTGAGAGCACAGAGATCCCCAATATACCCGAGAGTGCAGAGATCCCCAAAGTATCTGAGAGCCCAGAGATCCCCATTGTTCCTGAGTATCCAGAGATCCCCAATGTACCCGAGAGCCCGGAGATCTGCAATGTACCCGAGTGCCAGGAGCTCCCCAATGTACCCAAGAGCCCAGGTATTCCAAATGCACTCGAGAGCCCAGAGATCGCCAATGTACCTGAGAGTCCAAAGATCCCCAATGTATCCTAGAATCCAGAGATCACCAGTGTACCCGAGAGTCCGCAGATCCCCAATGTACCCGAGGGCCTGGAGATCGCCAATGTACCCAAGGACTCGGAGATACCCAAAGTACCCCAGAGCCCGAAGACCCCCAATGTAACCGAGAGCCCAGGGTTCCCCAATGTACCTGAGAGCCCGAAGATCCCCAATGTACGTGAGAACCCATGGATCCCCAATGTACACAAGACCCCGAAGATCCCCAATGTACCCAAGTGCCCAGAGATCCCCAATGTAACCGAGACTCCGGAGATCTCCAATGTACCTGAGAGTCCTGAGATCCCCAATGTATCCTTGAATCCAGAAGTCCCCAGTGTACCTGAGAGCCCGGGGATCCCCAATGCACCCGAATGACTGGAAATGCCCAATGTATCTTAGAATCCAGAGATCACCAGTGTATCTGAGAGTCAGGAGATCCCCAATGTATCTGAGAGTTCAGAGATCCCCAATATTCCTGAGAGTTCAGAGATCCCCAATGTACCCGAGAGTCCAGAGATCCCCAATGTAGCCGAGAGCCCAGAGATCCCAAATGTACCCGAGAGCCCAGAGATCCCCAAAGTATCTGAGAGCCCAGAGATCCCCAATATACCCGAGAGTCCAGAAATCCCCAAAGTATCTGAGAGCCCAGAGATCCCCAATGTTCCTGAGAGTGCAAAGAAACCAAATGTACCCGAGGGTTCAGAGATCCCCAATGTACCCGAGTGCCCGGAGATCCGCAATGTAGACGAGTTCCCGGAGCTCCCCAATGTACCCGAGAGCCCAGAGATCCCCAATGTACCTGAGAGTCCAAAGATCCCCAATGTATCCTAGAATCCAGAGATCACCAGTGTACCCGAGAGTCCGCAGATCCCCAATGTACCCGAGAGCCCAGAGATCCCCAATGTACCCAAGGACTCGGATATACCCAATGTACCCAAGAGCCCGAAGATCCCCAATGTACCCGAGAGCCCAGGGATCACCAATGTACCTGAAAGCCCAGAGATCCTCAATGAACCCAAGAGCCCAGAGATCCCCAATGTACCCGAGAGCCCGAAGATCCCCAATGTACGTGAGAACCCATGGATCCCCAATGTACCCAAGTGCCCAGAGATCCCCAATGTAACCGAGACTCCGGAGATCTCCAATGTACCTGAGAGGCCTGAGATCCCCAATGTATCCTTGAATCCAGAAGTCCCCAGTGTACCTGAGAGCCCGGGGATCCCCAATGCACCCGAATGACTGGAAATGCCCAATGTATCTTAGAATCCAGAGATCACCAGTGTATCTGAGAGTCAGGAGATCCCCAATGTATCTGAGAGTTCAGAGATCCCCAATATTCCTGAGAGTTCAGAGATCCCCAATGTACCCGAGAGTCCAGAGATCCCCAATGTAGCCGAGAGCCCAGAGATCCCAAATGTACCCGAGAGCCCAGAGATCCCCAAAGTATCTGAGAGCCCAGAGATCCCCAATATACCCAAGAGTGCAGAGAAACCAAATGTACCCGAGGGTTCAGAGATCCCCAATGATCCCGAATGCCCGGAGATCCGCAATGTAGACGAGTTCCCGGAGCTCCCCAATGTACACGAAAGCCCAGAGATCCCCAATGTACCTGAGAGTCCAAAGATCCCCAATGTATCCTAGAATCCAGAGATCCCCAATGTACCCAAGGACTCGGAGATACCCAATGTACCCAAGAGCCCGAAGATCCCCAATGTACCCGAGAGCCCAGGGATCACCAATGTACCTGAAAGCCCAGAGATCCTCAATGAACCCAAGAGCCCAGAGATCCCCAATGTACCCGAGAGCCCGAAGATCCCCAATGTACATGAGAGACCACGATTCCCCAATGTACCCAAGAGCCCGAAGATCCCCAGTGTACCCAACTGCCCAGAGATCCCCAATGTAACCGAGAGTCCGGAGATCCCCATTCTACCTGAGAGTCCTGAGATCCCCAATGTACACGAGAGTCCAGAGATCCCCAATGTACCCAAGTGCCCAGAGATCCCCAATGTAACCGAGACTCCGGAGATCTCCAATGTACCTGAGAGTCCTGAGATCCCCAATGTATCCTTGAATCCAGAAGTCCCCAGTGTACCTGAGAGCCCGGGGATCCCCAATGCACCCGAATGACTGGAAATGCCCAATGTATCTTAGAATCCAGAGATCACCAGTGTATCTGAGAGTCAGGAGATCCCCAATGTATCTGAGAGTTCAGAGATCCCCAATATTCCTGAGAGTTCAGAGATCCCCAATGTACCCGAGAGTCCAGAGATCCCCAATGTAGCCGAGAGCCCAGAGATCCCAAATGTACCCGAGAGCCCAGAGATCCCCAAAGTATCTGAGAGCCCAGAGATCCCCAATATACCCGAGAGTCCAGAAATCCCCAAAGTATCTGAGAGCCCAGAGATCCCCAATGTTCCTGAGAGTGCAAAGAAACCAAATGTACCCGAGGGTTCAGAGATCCCCAATGTACCCGAGTGCCCGGAGATCCGCAATGTAGACGAGTTCCCGGAGCTCCCCAATGTACCCGAGAGCCCAGAGATCCCCAATGTACCTGAGAGTCCAAAGATCCCCAATGTATCCTAGAATCCAGAGATCACCAGTGTACCCGAGAGTCCGCAGATCCCCAATGTACCCGAGAGCCCAGAGATCCCCAATGTACCCAAGGACTCGGATATACCCAATGTACCCAAGAGCCCGAAGATCCCCAATGTACCCGAGAGCCCAGGGATCACCAATGTACCTGAAAGCCCAGAGATCCTCAATGAACCCAAGAGCCCAGAGATCCCCAATGTACCCGAGAGCCCGAAGATCCCCAATGTACGTGAGAACCCATGGATCCCCAATGTACCCAAGTGCCCAGAGATCCCCAATGTAACCGAGACTCCGGAGATCTCCAATGTACCTGAGAGGCCTGAGATCCCCAATGTATCCTTGAATCCAGAAGTCCCCAGTGTACCTGAGAGCCCGGGGATCCCCAATGCACCCGAATGACTGGAAATGCCCAATGTATCTTAGAATCCAGAGATCACCAGTGTATCTGAGAGTCAGGAGATCCCCAATGTATCTGAGAGTTCAGAGATCCCCAATATTCCTGAGAGTTCAGAGATCCCCAATGTACCCGAGAGTCCAGAGATCCCCAATGTAGCCGAGAGCCCAGAGATCCCAAATGTACCCGAGAGCCCAGAGATCCCCAAAGTATCTGAGAGCCCAGAGATCCCCAATATACCCAAGAGTGCAGAGAAACCAAATGTACCCGAGGGTTCAGAGATCCCCAATGATCCCGAATGCCCGGAGATCCGCAATGTAGACGAGTTCCCGGAGCTCCCCAATGTACACGAAAGCCCAGAGATCCCCAATGTACCTGAGAGTCCAAAGATCCCCAATGTATCCTAGAATCCAGAGATCCCCAATGTACCCAAGGACTCGGAGATACCCAATGTACCCAAGAGCCCGAAGATCCCCAATGTACCCGAGAGCCCAGGGATCACCAATGTACCTGAAAGCCCAGAGATCCTCAATGAACCCAAGAGCCCAGAGATCCCCAATGTACCTGAGAGACCACGATTCCCCAATGTACCCAAGAGCCCGAAGATCCCCAGTGTACCCAAGTGCCCAGAGATCCCCAATGTAACCGAGAGTCCGGAGATCCCCATTCTACCTGAGAGTCCTGAGATCCCCAATGTACACGAGAGTCCAGAGATCCCCAATGTACCCAAGTGCCCAGAGATCCCCAATGTAACCGAGACTCCGGAGATCTCCAATGTACCTGAGAGTCCTGAGATCCCCAATGTATCCTTGAATCCAGAAGTCCCCAGTGTACCTGAGAGCCCGGGGATCCCCAATGCACCCGAATGACTGGAAATGCCCAATGTATCTTAGAATCCAGAGATCACCAGTGTATCTGAGAGTCAGGAGATCCCCAATGTATCTGAGAGTTCAGAGATCCCCAATATTCCTGAGAGTTCAGAGATCCCCAATGTACCCGAGAGTCCAGAGATCCCCAATGTAGCCGAGAGCCCAGAGATCCCAAATGTACCCGAGAGCCCAGAGATCCCCAAAGTATCTGAGAGCCCAGAGATCCCCAATATACCCGAGAGTCCAGAAATCCCCAAAGTATCTGAGAGCCCAGAGATCCCCAATGTTCCTGAGAGTGCAAAGAAACCAAATGTACCCGAGGGTTCAGAGATCCCCAATGTACCCGAGTGCCCGGAGATCCGCAATGTAGACGAGTTCCCGGAGCTCCCCAATGTACCCGAGAGCCCAGAGATCCCCAATGTACCTGAGAGTCCAAAGATCCCCAATGTATCCTAGAATCCAGAGATCCCCAATGTACCAGAGAGCCCGGAGATCCCCATTGTACTCGAGAGTCCAGAGATCCCCAATGTGGCTGAAAGCCCAGAGATCCCCAATGTACCTGACAGCCTGGAGATCCCCAATGTACCTGAGAGTCCAAAGATCCCCAATGTACCGTAGATTCCAGAGATCACCAGTGTACCTGAGAGTCCGCAGATCCCCAATGTACCCGAGAGCCCGGAGATCCCCAATGTACCCGAGGTCCCGCAGATGCCCAATGTACCTGAGAGCCCGAAGATCACCAATGAACCTGAGATCCCATGCATCCCTAATGTACCCACGAGCCCGAAGATCGCCAATGTACCCAAATGCCCGGAGATCCACAATGAAACCGAGAGTCCGGAGATCCCCAATGTACCTGAGAGTCCTGAGATCCCCAATGTACCTGCGCGTCCATAGATCCCCAAAGTATCCGAGAATCCAGATATCCACAATGTACCCGAGAGCCCAGAGATCCCCAATGTACCCGAGAGACAAGAGATCCCCAAAGTATCTGAGTGCCCAGAGACCCCAATATTCCTGAGAGTTCTGAGATCCCCAATGTACCCGAGAGTCCAGAGGTCCCCAAAGTATCTGAGAGCCCAGAGATCCGCAATCTACCTGAGAGCCTAGAGATCCCCAATGTTCCTGAGACTTCAGAGATACACAATGTAACCGAGAGTCCAGAGATCCCCATTGTACCTGATAGACCAGAGATCCCCAATGTACCCGAGAGCCCGAAGATCCCCAATGTACCCAAGAGACCTGCGATCCCCAATGAATCCTAGAATCCAGAGATCCCCAATGTACCCGCGAGTACAGAAATCACCAATGTACCTGAGAGCCCAGAATACCCCAATGTACCCGAGAGTCCAGAGATCCCCAGTGTATCCATTTTCCGGAGATCCCCAATGAACCCGAGAATCCAGAGATCCCCAATGTATCCGAGAGTACAGAGATCCCGAATGTATCCGAGAGACCAGAGATCACCAATGTACCAGAGGGCCCAGAGATCCCCAATGTACCCGAGAGCCAACGGATCCCCAATTGTGCCGAGAGCTCCGGCATCTCCAATATACCCGAGAGCCCAGAGATCCACAAAGTATCTGAGAGCCCAGAGATCCCCAATATACCCGAGAATCCAGAGATCCCCAAAGTATCTGAGAGCCCAGAGATCCCCAATGTTCCTTACAGTGCAGAGAACACCAATGTACCCGAGGGACCAGAGATCCCCAATGTACCCGAGTGCCCGGAGATCCGCAATGTACCCGAGTGCCCGGAGCTCCCCATTGTACCTGAGAGCCCAGGGATCCCTCATGAACCTGAGATCACGAAGATCCCCAATGTACCAAAGCCTTGAGATCCCCAATGTATCCAAGAATCCAGAGATCCCCAGAGTACCCGAGAGCTCAGAGATCCCCAATGTACACGGAGAGCAAAGGGTTCCCTAAGTTACCCGACAGCCCGGATATCCCCAATGTATCTGAGAGCCCAGAGATCCACAATGTATCTAAGAGCGCAGAGATCCCCACTGTACGTGAGAGCCCAGAGGTCTGCAATGTTCCTGAGAGTTCAGAGATCCCCAATGTACCCGAGAATCCAGAGATCCCCAAAGTATCTGGGAGCCAAGAGATCCCCAATGTACCCAAGACTCCTGAGATCCCTAAAGTATCTGAGAGCCCAGAGATCACCAATGTTCCTGAGAGTTCGGAGTTCCCCAATGTACCCGAGAGTCCAGAGATCCCCAAAGTATCTGAGAATCCAGAGATCCACAATGTACCTGAGAGCCCAGAGAACCCCAATGTGTCCGAGGGTCCAAATATCCCCAATGTCTCAGAGAGCCCAGAGATCACCAATGTTCCTGAGATTTCGGAGATCCCCAATGTGCCCGAGATTCCAGAGATCCCCAATGTACCTGAATGTCCAGAGATCCCCCATGTACCCTAGAGTCCAGAGACTCCCAATGTACCTGAGACTCCGGAGATACCCAATGTACCTGAGAGTGCAGAGATCCCCCATGTTCCTGAGAGTTCAAAGATCCCCAATATACACGAGAGTCCAGAGGTCCCCAATGTAGTTGAGAGTCAAGATGTCCCCATTGTATTCGAGAGTCCAGATATACCCAATGTAGCCGAGAGTCCAGAGATCCCCAATGAATCTGAGACTCCAGAGATCCCCAATGTACCCGAGAGCCCAAGGATCCCCAATGTACCCGAGAGCCCGGAGATCCCCATTGCACTCGAGAGTCCAGAGATCCCCAATGTAGCCGAAAGCCCAGAGTTCCCCAAAGTACCTGACAGCCAGGAGATCCCCAATGTACCCGAGAGTCTGGAAATCCCCAATGTACCTGAGAGTCCAAAGATACCCAAAGTATCCTAGATTCCAGAGGTCACCATTGTACCCGAGAGTCCGCAGATCCCCAATGTACCCAAGAGCCCGGAGATCCCCAATCTTTCCGAGGTCCCGGAGATACCCAATGTACCCGAGAACCCGAAGATCCCCAATGTACCCGAGAGCCCAGGGATCCCCAATGTACCTGAGAGCCCGCAGATCACCAATGTACCTGAGAGCCCACGGATCCCTAATGTACCCACGAGCCCGAAGATCGCCAATGTACCCAAGTGCCCGGAGATCCACAATGTAACCAAGAATCCGGAGATCCCCAATGTACCTGAGAGTCCTGAGATCCCCAATGTACCTGAGAGTCCAGAGATCCCCAATGTATCCTTGAATCCAGAGATCCCCAGGGTACCTGAGAACCCGGAGATCTGCAATGTACCCGAGTGTTCGGAAATCCCCAATTTACCTTAGAATCCAGTGATACCCAGTGTATCTGAGATTCCGGAGATCCCCAAAGTATCCGAGAATGCAGAGATCCACAATGTACCCGAGAGCCCAGAGATCCCCAATGTACCTGAGAGCCCAGAGATCCCCAATGTTCCTGAGAGTCCAGAGATCCCCAATGTACCCGAGAGCAAAGGGTTCCCTAATGTACCCGAGAGCCCGGATATCCCCAATGTATCCGAGAGCCCAGAGATCCACAATGTATCTGAGAGCGCAGAGATCCCCAGTGTACCTGAGAGCCCAGAGATCCGCAATGTTCCTGAGAGTTCAGAGGTCCCCAATGTACCCAAGAGTCCAGAGATCCCCAAAGTATCTGAGGGCCCAGAGACCCCAATGTTCCTGAGATTTCTGAGATCCCCAATGTACCCGAGAGTCCAGAGATCCCCAAAGTATCTGAGAGCCCAGAGATCTGCAATGTACCCGAGAGCCTAGAGATCCCCAATGTTCCTGAAAGTTCAGAGATCCCCAATAAACCCGAGAGCCCTGAGATCCCCAATGTTCCTGAGAGTTCAGAGATACACAATGTACCCGAGAGTCCAGAGATCCCCATTGTACCTGAAAGACCAGAGATCCCCAATGTACCCGAGAGCCCGGAGATCCCCAATGTACCCGAGAGCCCGAAGATCCCCAATGTACCCAAGAGACCTGCGATCCCAAATGTATCCTAGAATCCAGAGATCCCCAATGTACCCACGAGCCCAGAAATCACCAATGTACCTGAGAGCCCAGAATACCCCAATGTACCCGAGAGGCCAGAGCTCCTCAATGCATCCAAGTGTCCGGAGATCCCCAATGAACCTGAGAATCCTGAGATCCCCAATGTATCCGAGAGTACAGACATCCCCAATGTATCTGAGTGTTCAGAGATCCCCAATGTTCCTGAGAGTTCAGAGATCCAAAATGTATCCGAGATACCAGAGATCACCAATGTACCTGAGGGCCAAGTGATCCCCAAAGTTCCGGAGAGCCAATGGATCTCCAATTGTGCCGAGAGCTCCGGCATCCCCAATATACCCGAGAGCCCAGAGATCCCCAAAGTATCTGAGAGCCCAGAGATCCCCAATATACCCGAGAGTCCAGAGATCCCCAAAGTATCTGAGAGCCCAGAGATCCCCAATGTTCCTTAGTGTGGAGAGAACCCCAATGTCTCCGAGGGTCCAGAGATCCCCAATGTACCCGAGTGCCCAGAGATCCGCAATGTACCCGATTGCCAGGATCTCCCCAATGTACCTGTGAGCCCAGGGATTCCTAATGTACCTGAGATCACGAAGATCCCCAATATACCAAAGCCTTGAGATCCCCAATGTATTCAAGAATCCAGAGATCCCCAGGGTTCCTGGGAGCCCGTAGATCCTCAATGTTCCTGACAGTTCATAGATCCCCAATGTACCCAAGAGCCCAGAGATCCCCAATGTTCCTGAGAGTTCAGAGATCCCCAGTGTACCCGAGAGCAAAGGGTTCCCTAATGTACCCGAGAGCCCGGATATCCTCAATGTATCTGAGAGCCCAGAGATCCACAATGTATCTGAGAGCGCAGAGATCCACAGTCTACCTGAGAGCCCAGAGATCCGCAATCTTCCTGAGAGTTCAGAGATCCCCAATGTACCCGAGAGTCCAGAGATCCTCAAATTATCTGAGAGCCCAGAGATCCCCAATGTACCCAAGAGTCCAGAGATCCCCAAAGTATCTGATAGCCAGAGATCACCAATGTTCCTGAGAGTTCGGAGATCCCCAATCTACCCGAGTGTCCGGAGATCCCCAATGTATCTGAGAGACCAGAGATCCCCAATGTTCCTGAGAGTTCAGAGAACCCCAATGTGTCCAAGGGTCCAAATATCCGCAATGTATCTGAGAGCCCAGAGATCCCCAATGTCTCAGAGAGCCCAGAGATCACCAATGTTCCTGAGAGTTTGGAGATCCCCAATGTGCCCGAGATTCCGGAGATCCCAATGTACCCGAATGTCCAGAGATCCCCCATCTTACCTAGTTTCCAAAGACTCCCAATGTACCTGAGACTCCGGAGATCCCGAATGTACCTGAGAGTCCAGAGATCCCCCATGTTCCTGAGAGTTCAGAGATCGCCAATATACACGAGAGTTCAGAGATCCCCAATGTAGTTGAGAGTCAAGAGGTCCCCAAAGTATTCAAGATTCCAGATATACCCAATTTAGCCGAGAGTCCAGAGATCCCTAATGAATCTGAGATTCCAGAGATCCCCAATGTACCCAAGAGCCCAAGGATCCCCAATGTACCCAAGAGCCCGGAGATCCCCATTGTACCCGAGAGTCCAGATATCCCCAATGTAGCCGAAAGCCCAGAGATCCCCAATGTACCTGAGAGCCTGGAGATCCCCAATGAACCCAAGAGTCTGTAAATCCACAATGTACCCGAGAGCCCAGAGATCCCCAATGTACCTGAGAGTCCAAAGATCCCCAATGTATCCTAGATTCCAGAGATCCCCAATGTACCCGAGAGTCCGCAGATCCCCAATGTACCCGAGAGCCCGGAGATCCACAATGTACCCGAGGTCCCGGAGATCCCAAATGTACCCAAGAGCCCAGGGATCCCCAATGTACCTGAGAGCCCGAAGATCGCCAATGTACCTGAGAGCCCACGGATCCCTAATGTACCCACGAGCCTGAAGATCGCCAATGTACCCAAGTGCCCGGAGATCCACAATGTAACCGAGAGTCCAGAGATCTGCAATGTACCTGAGAGTCCTGAGATCCCCAATGTAACCGAGAGTCCGGATATCCCCAATGTACCGGATAGTCCTGAGATCCCCAATGTACCTGAGAGTCCAGAGATCCCCTATGTATCCTTGAATTCAGAGATCTCCAATGTAACCAAGAGCGCGGAGATTTGCAAAGTGCACTTGTGTCCGGAAATCCCCAATGTATCTTAGAATCCAGAGATCCCCACTGTACCCGAGGGTCCCGAGATCCCCAAAGTATCCAAGAATCCAGAGATCCCCAGTGCATCTGAGAGTATGGAGACCCCCAATGTATCCAAGAATCCAGAGATCCACAAGGTTCCCGAGAGCCCAGAAATCCCCAATGTACCCGAGAGCCCAGAAATCCCCAAAGTACCTGAGAGTCCAGAGGTCCTCAATGAACCCGGGAGATCCCAGATCACCAATGTACCCGAGAGTCCAGAGATCCCGAAAGTATCTGAGTGCCCAGAGATCCCCAATGTTTCTGAGAGTTCAGAGATCCCCAATGTACCTGAGAGCCCAGAGATCCCCAATGTTCCTGAGTGTTCAGAAATACACGATGTACCCGAGAGGACAGAGATCCCCAATGTACCCTAGAATCCAGAGATCCCCAAAGTATCGGGGAGCCCAGAGATCCCCAATGTACCCGACAGCCCAGACATCCCCAATGCACCTGAGGAGCCAGATATCCCCAATGTACCAAAGGGTCCTGAGATCCCTAATGTACCCATAAGCCCAGAGATCCCCAATATACCCGAGAGTCCGGAGATACCCAATGTTCCCGACAGCCTAAAGATCCACAATGTACCCAAGACACCAGAGATCCCCAATGTATCCGAGGATCCAGATATCCAAAATGTACCCGAGAGCCGAGAAATCCCCAATGTACCTGAGAGCCCAGAAATCCCCAATGTACCCGAGAGTCCAGAGAGCCCCAATGTATCCGAGAGACGGGTGAGCCCCAATGTAAATGAGAGTCCAGTGATCCGCAATGTACCCGAGAGCCTAGCGATCCCCAAAGTTCCTGAGAGTTAAGAGATCCCCAATGTACCCGACAGCACAGACTTCCCCAATGCACCTGAGGGTCCAGAGATCCCCAATGTACCCAAGGGTCCTGAGATCCCAAATGTACCCGAGAGCCCAGAGATCCCCAATGTACCTGAGAGCCCAGAGATCCCCAATGTACCCAAGAGCCCAGAGATCCCCAGTGTTGACGACAGTCCGAAGATCACCAGTGTACCCAAGAGACCGGAGATCCCCAATGTACCCAAGAGCCAAGAAATCCCCAATGTACCCGAGAGTCCAGAGGTCCCCAGTGTATCTGAGTGTTCAGAGATCCCCAATGTTCCTGAGAGTTCAGAGATTCCCAATGTACCCGAGAGTCCAGAGATCCTCCAAGTATCTGAGAGCCCTGAGATACGCAATGTACCCAAGAGCCTGGAGATCCCTAATATTCCTGAGAGTTCAGAGATCCCCAATGTAACCGAGAGTCCAGAGATCACCAATGTACATGAGAGACCAGAGATCTCCAAAGTATTGGGGAGCCCAGAGATCTGCAAAGTACCTGACAGCCCAGAGATCCCCAATGCACCTGAGGGTCCAGAGATCCCCAATGTACCCAAAGGTCCTGAGATACCCAATGTACCCGAAAGCCCAGTAATCCCCAATGTACCTGAGAGCCCAGAGATCCCCAATGTACCTGAGAGCGCAGAGATCCCCAATATACCCGAGAGGTCGGAGATCCCCAATGTTCCCGACATTCCGAAGATCCCCAATGTACCAAAGAGACTGGAGATCCCCAGTGTATCCGAGAATCCAGATATCACCAATGTACCCGAGAGCCCAGAAATCCCCAATGTACGCAAGAGCCCAGAAATCCCCAATGTACCCGAGAATCCAGAGATCCCCAATGTATCTAAGAGTCCGGAGATCCCCAATGTACCTGAGAGTGCAGTGATCCCCAATGTATCCGAGAATCCCGAGATACTCAATGTATTTTAGAGTTCAGAGATCCCCAAAGTTCCAGAAAGTTCACAGATCCCCAATGTACCCGAGATTCCAGAGATCCCCAAAGAATCTGAGAGCCCTGAGATCCCAATGTACCCAAGAGTCCAGAGATCCCCAATGTACCCGAGAGTCCAGAGATCCCCCATGCTCCTGAGAGTTCAGAAATGCCCAATGTACCCGAGCATCCAGATATCGCCAATGTATCTGAGAGTCCAGAGATCACCAATGTACCTGAGGGAACAGAGATCCCAAATGTACCCGAGAGCCCAGGGATCCCCAATTGTACCGAGAGCCCCGGAATCCCAAATCTACCCGAGAGCACAGAGATCCACAATGTACCCGAGAGCCCGGAGATCCCCAATGTTCCCGAGAGCCCGAAGATCCCCAATGTACCCGAGAGTCCATGGATCCCATATGTAACCGAGAGCCCGAAGATCCCCAATGCACCCAAGAGCCCTGAGATCCCCAATGTATCCGACATACCAGAGTTCCCCAATGTACCCGAGAGTCCAGAGATCCCCAAAGTTTCTGAGAGCCCAGAGATCCCCAATGTTCCTGAGAGTTCAGAGATCCACAATGTATCCTTGAATCCACAGATCCCCAGTGTAGCCGAGAGCCCGGAGATCCCCAATGCACCCGACTGTCTGGAAATCCCCAATGTATCTTAGAATCCACAGATTCCCAGTGTACCCGAGAGTCCAGATATCCCCAAAGTATCTGAGAGCCCAGAGATCCGCAATGTACCCGAGAGCCTAGAGATCCCCAATGTTCCTGAGAATTCAGAGATCCCCCAGATACCGGAGAGCCCTGAGATCCCCAATGTTCCTGAGAGTTCAGAGATACACAATGTACCCGAGAGTCCAGAGATCCCTAATGTACCCGAGAGTGCAGAGATCCCCAAAGTATCGGGGAGCCTAGAGATCCCCAATGTACCCGACAGCACAGACATTCCCAATGCACCTGAATGTCCAGAGATCCCCAATGTGCACAAGGGTCCTGACATCCCCAATGTACCCGAGAGCCCAGAGATCCCCAATGTAACTGAGAGCCCAGAGATCCCCAATGAACCCGAGAGCCCGGAGATCCCCAATGTAACAAGAGACCAGAGATCCACAATGTATCTGAGAATCCAGATCCCCCAATGTACCCGAGAGCCCAGAAATCCCCAATGTACCCCAGAGCGCAGAAATCCCCAATGCAGCCGAGAGTCCAGAGACTCCCAATGTATCCGAGATTCCGGAGATCCCCAATGTACCCGAGAGTCCAGTGATCCCCAATGTATCCGAGAGTCCAGATTTCCCCAGTTTATCTGAGAGTTCAGAGATCCACAATGTTCCTGAGAGTTCAGAGATCCCCAATGTACCCGAGAGTCCAGAGATCCGCAAAGTATCTGAGAGCCCAGAGATACGCAATGTAACCGAGAGCCTAGAGATCCCCAATGTTCCTGAGAGTTCAGAGATCCCCAATGTACCCGAGAGCCCAGAGATCCCCAATGTTCCTGAGAGTTCAAAGATCCACAATGTACCCGAGAGTCCAGAGATCCCCAATGTACCTGAGAGACCAGATATCCCCAAAGTATCGGGGGGCCCAGAGATCCCCAAATTAGCTGACAGCCCAGACATCCCCAATGCACCTGAGGATCCAGAGATTCCCAATGTACCCAAGGGTCCTGAGATCCCCAATGTACCCAAGAGCCCAGCGATCCCCAATGTACCTGAGAGCCCAGAGATCACCAATGTACCAGAGAGCCCAGAGATCCCCAATGTACCCGAGAGCCTGGAGATCCACAATGTTACCGGCAGCCCGAAGATCGCCAATGAACCCAAGAGACCGGAGATCCCCAAAATATCGGGGAGCCCAGAGATCCCCAAAGTACCTGACAGCCCAGACATCCCCAATGCTCCTGAGGATCCAGAGATCCCCAATGTATCCGAGAGTCCAGAGATCCCCAATGCATTTGAGAGTTCTGAGATCCCCAATGATCCTCAGATTCCAGAGATCCCCAAAGAATCTGAGAGCCCTGAGATCCCCAATGTACCTGAGAGCCCGGAGATCCCCAATGTACCCAAGAGCCCAGGGATCACCAATTGTACCGAGAGCCCCGGAATCCCCAATGTACCCGAGAGCACAGAGATCCCCAATGTACCCAAGAGCCCGGAGATCCCAATATACCTGAGAGCCCGAAAATCCCAAATGTACCCGAGAGCCCAATTATCCCCAATGTAACCGAGAGCCTGAAGATCCCCAATGCACCCAAGAACCCTGAGATCCCCAATGTATCCGACATACCAGAGATCCCCAATGAACCCGAGAGTCCAGAGATCCCCAAAGTATTTGAAAGCCCAGAGATCCCCAATGTACCCGAGAGTCGAGATTCCCAAAGTTTCTGAGAGCCCAGAGATACCCAATATTTCTGAGAGTTCAGAGATCCCCAATGTATCCTTGAATCCACAGATCCCCAGTGTACCCGAGAGCCCGGAGATCCCCAATGTACCCGAGTATCTGGCAATCCCCAATGTATCTTAGAATCCACAGATTCCCAGTGTACCCGAGAGTCTCCAGATCCCCAAAGTATCTGAGAGCCCAGAGATCCGCAATGTACCCGAGAGCCTAGAGATCCCCAATGTTCCTGAGAGTTCAGAGATCCCCAATATACCCTGGAGGCCTGAGATCCCCAATGTTCCTGAGAGTTCAGAGATACACAATGTACCCGAGAGTCCAGAGATCCCCAAAGTATCGGGGAGCCCAGAGATCCCCAATGTACCCGACAGCACAGACATCCCCAATGCAAGTGAAGGTCCAGAGATCCCCAATGTACCCGAGAGCACAGAGATCCCCAATGTACCTGAGAGCCCAGAGATCCCCAAAGCACCCGAGAGCCCGAAAATCCCAAATGTACCCGAGAGCCCATTTATCCCCAATGTAACCGAGAGCCTGAAGATCCCCAATGCACCCAAGAACCCTGAGATTCCCAATATATCCGACATACCAGAGATCCCCAATGAACCCGAGAGTCCAGAGATCCCCAAAGTATTTGAGAGCCCAGAGATCCCCAATGTACCCGAGAGTCTAGAGATTCCCAAAGTTTCAGAGAGCCCAGAGAACCCCAATGTTTCTGAGAGTTCAGAGATCCCCAATGTATCCTTGAATCCACAGATCCCCAGTGTACCCGAGAGCCCGGAGATCCCCAATGTAGCCGAGTATCTGGCAATCCCCAATGTATCTTAGAATCCACAGATTCCCAGTGTACCCGAGAGTCCCGAGATCCCCAAAGTATCTGAGAGCCCAGAGATCCACAATGTACCCGAGAGCCTAGAGATCCCCAATGTTCCTGAGAGTTCAGAGATCCCCAATATACCCTGGAGGCCTGAGATCCCCAATGTTCCTGAGAGTTCAGAGATACACAATGTACCCGAGAGTCCAGAGATCCCCAAAGTATTGGGGAGCCCAGAGATCCCCAATGTACCCGACAACACAAACATCCCCAATGCACCTGAAGGTCCAGAGATCCCCAATGCACCCGAGAGCCCAGAGATCCCCAATGTACCTGAGAGCCCAGAGATCCCCAAAGTATCCGAGAGCCTGGAGATCCCCAATGTTCCTGACAGCCCGAAGTTCCCCAATGTAACAAGAGACCGGAGATCCACAATGTATCCGAGAATCCAGATACCCCAATGTACCCGAGAGCCCAG